>NC_137020.1:4459271-4471771 GCF_032717465.1 Coenobita brevimanus | reverse complement strand
GAGTTAAGAAAGCTCGCTAACACCTTTTCCTTAGTGATTTATTTTGTTTATTTCACGTTGATATAATCTATGTTGTTTAAATCATTTTTATATCACCATTTTCTTCATAAATAGCTTACAAAATTTCATTAAGTATCCGTATCCAAAAATAAACAACAAGCTAAGAGGTGTTAGGAAGAATCCTTACCCGACGAGAATAAAGACACACGAAATTCCATGTATTTCTTCCTACATGTTCTTCACGATTTCCGGGGATGAAAGGACGCCATTTTATTGGTTTTATTTATTTGTTTTTATTTGCTTCACCCTTGAGACGAATGATCCATGTCCGTACTGACCTTCGCAGCTCTAACTGAGACATGGGTTCGATAAGGTACAGAAGCTCCCTAGCACCTTTTCTTAGCTATTTACTTTTGGATATGGCTGGCTAATATCTCTTTACACGTCTTACATGCAGGGTATGGTGATGTCAGAATGATTTACGTAACACAGAAGGGAACGTCAAGGTGTATTAAGCAAAATAAATAGGTTAGGAAGAGACATTAGGGAGCTTCCTTAACTGACGAGAATACGAGCCATTTGTTCACTATGAGCGAGACTTGTAGGTAGGATTCCTGTTAAATAAAATATCTATCTATCTATTTCCAGACGTCACAATCCCATAAGGGGTGGCCATTTGACTTTAAGTTAGTTGTTTTACGGGGAGGGGCACTAACCCTCCACCAACCCACTTGTTGACACGTAGGGAGCACGTATGGTTTGGTTATATAGTTACCACCCAGCGTTGTAAATGGTTTCCTGGCTTACAGGAAACCATTTGACTTGTCACTCAATGTAAAGCCACCTGTAAAGGAAAGAAGAGCAATAAGAAGTGACAGGAAAGATGGGAGAAATAGGAAGAGAGGAGGGTAGGCACAGAAAAAGAATGATACAGGCTAAGGAAGAAGTAGGCAGCACCACATCAAGTGAGTGGATAATGGTCGCCACCACCTACCACAATCTTCAGTTCTAAACACTCTAAATATAACAGATTTGTAGTGCTAGGTGTCACAGTCCACAGGGCACTAATTCAGAGAGATACATTATAAAGAAATGTCCGGAAATGGCAAAAAATGAAATGACAAGGACAAAGCAAAAGATAAACAAGGTTAAGACATGATCAAGACAAGACATGGCCAAGAAAACCAAATGCTAAAGGAAACCACTCTGCCTCTTCCCCTCAAGGATACATGACTGAGAGAGAGAGAGAGAGAGAGAGAGAGAGGGGGGGGGGTATAAGATGAATAAGATGCTTCAATGTAAAAAAAAAAATCTGTTACCTCTTTTTTTTCATATAGTTTAGCGTCAGTAAGTTTCAGTAATTTTCGTTTCAGTAAGCTTATCTCTTGTCCTGTTGTTTCGTTTCATTAAGCTTATTTTTTCATACATCTTCGTTTCAGTAAGCTTATTTTTTTGTCATATTACTTCATTTCAGTAAGTTTTTCACTAGTCATATGCCTTTGTTTCAGTAAGCTTATTTTTTTGTCCTACAGCTTCGTTTCAGTAAGCTTATCTCTTGTCCTATTGCTTCGTTTTAGTAAGCTTCCTTTTCTCCTATAGCTTCGTCTCAGTAAGCTTATCTTTTGTCCTATAGCTTCGTTTCAGTAAGCTTATCTCCTTCATACAGCTTCATTTTAGTAAGCTTACCTCTTGTCCTATTGCTTCGTTTCTGTAAGCTTACCTCTTGTCCTATTGCTTCGTTTCTGTAAGCTTATCTTAATTATTATCTTTATTACTAGTAAACTTGCTTTCAAAACATGTGAATTTTCTTTGTTCGAAATTATTGCGTCTGGATAAATTTCTCCCATCTTCTCATCCATCACCTCATTGCTATTAAGAGATATTAAATAATCTATAAATCTACGTGTGTATTTTTTCTCGCTACACACACACACACACACACACACACACACACACACACACTCCGACACACAACTCTATCTATCTATTCTATATACCTAGGCTGCTTCCCCCAAGGAAAGGGAGGTAGCCGAGACAGGACGACACACTCTCCATTTACTCATCCATTCAAACACATTCATTCGCATCTTAGCCCCAAAGGGGAGAACGGACAGATCCTCACCGCATCACACCGCACAAGGGTCAACTGCGCAATGCAAGCAGTGACATCCACAGCAGGGCCCGACAGCAGAACTGGTTTACCCCTGCCACATCATAACAGACCCATCCCCTTACCCGCACCTGACCTGACTAGCTGATCAGACCAAATGCGGGAGAATATCCCCTCAGGGCTGCGTCATCACTTATTCATTCACAATTTCTCTCCATTTATTTCTGTCACGCACAGCCACTCTTCCTTGCTCAACAGACATCCCTCTCGCATCCAGCGCTCTCTTCACACTGTCCATCCATCCTATTCGTGGTCTTCCTCTCAGTCTTACACCTCTCACATCAGATCTAGTTATCTTTTTCACCAATCGCTCATTATCCATTCTCTCCATATGCCCAAACCATTGCAACACCCTCTGCTCAACTCTACCAGCCATCTCCCGAACAACTCCAGTTCTCCTTCGCACTTCATCATTTCGCACTCGATCCATACGCGTCACTCCACACATACTCCTCAGACATCTCATCTCCATTACATTCAAACTTTTCCTCTCTGCTACACCCATATTCCATGTTTCAGCCCCATATAACGCAGTCGGTACCACAACACCCTCATACAGCCTTCTCTTTACATCCATTCTAAGCGAACGACATTTAAACACTTTTTTCATTCCTCCCAGCACCTTTCCTACTTCATTTATTCTAAACTTCACTTCTGCATCTATTCTTCCATCCACAGCAACATGTGACCCTAGATATTTAAAACAATCTACCTCCTCAAGCAACTCACCATTCAAAACTATATTCATCCCCCTACCATCTATCAACCTCGTACACTTCATCACTTTACTCTTATTCTCATTTACTTTCAATTTCCTCCTTTCACACACCCTTCCAAACTCCTCTACCAACTGTCTCAATTTCTCCTCTGAATCGGTCACCAATGCAGTATCATCTGCAAACAGCAGTTGCTTCAGATTCCACTCTCCTCCATCAACATTTACCAGACTCAGACCACCTAAAACTCTTGCATTCACCTCCCTTACAACACCATCCATGTAAATATTAAACAACCAAGGCGACATCACACATCCCTGTCGCAGCCCCACTCTCACGGGAAACCAATCACTCACAGCATTTCCCACTCTTACACACGCTCTACTATTTACATAAAAACTTTTCACCCCTTTTAGTAACCTACCATCAAGTCCATACAATCTTAAAACAGTCCACAAAGCCTCCCTATCAATTCTATCATACGCTTTCTCTAAATCACAACTCACAACAATAAAAAAAAATAAAAATAATCTCCGTGCTAATATACCGTCTTCCTCAGTCCAATGAATGTTACTGATTAAAAAGGAAAGGAAACACACCTTCACGACCACAGCCACACCTGTAGCTATCGAGTATTCCATCTTCACCCCATGAGTAGCGTAGGAACCCGGGGCTAGGCTATTCAGTGCGGACATTGAAGTTGGGAGAGTCCAGTCATTTACCCCGAGTAGCACTGTATAGTCAAACGTAACAGCTCACCCCCTGGACTGATTTCTTATGCACCAAATTCAGTTCAAGCGTCTAAGTCCACTAGGCCACAAGGCGTCCTGTTAAAAATATACCCAGCCCTGCCATATACATTTACCTGTCTTTACCTGTCTATGTGTATCTATCCCACCCTATATATCTGCCTATCCATCTATCTGTCTATCTATCTATATATCTGTTTGTCTATATATCTGTCCCACCATATACATCTGTCTGTCTATCTATCTATCTGTCTATCTATTTATCTATCTACCTATCTATATCTTTCTCACCATATACATCTGTCTATCTATCTATCTACCTATCTATATCTGTCCCACCATATACATCTGCCTATCTGTCTGTCTATCTATCTATCTCTTTATCTATACCTGTCCCACCAAATACACCTGTCTTTCTGTCTGTGTACCTATCTATCTATCTATATCTGTCCCACCATATAAATCTATCTATCTATCTGTCTATCTATCTGAATCTGTCCCACCATATACATCGGTCTATCTATCTATCTACACACACACTCATTAGAATCTATCACCAGCTCAACCAACCACCTTACCACAAACTCAGTCGTACATTTTCAGCCACCTGTAAGTCTCAGGGCTGCAATCCGGAAGCTCCCTAACACCTCTTTATAATCGATTTATTTTGCTTGTTACTCCTTGCATCCTCATCTGTGTTGCTTAAATCATTCTAATATCGCCATACTCTGCATATATAACGTCTATCTATCTATCTATTGCCAGACGCCTTAATCCCGTAAGGGGTGGCCACAAACAAAGCGCCTCCATGTCTTCCTGTCCCCCGCCATTTCATTGCCCTGATCCCAGCTCACATACCCCCTCTCTCATATACTGTACCTCTCCACTCCATCCCTCCATCTCATCCTTGCCCTCCCCCTCCCTCTCCACCAAATGATATTACCCAGCCGTATCCAAAACTAAGTCGGTGAGGAAGAGGTGTTAGGGAGCTTCTTTAACCGCCGAGAATACGGATCTCTATGGCCAAAGAAACAAAAGAAAAACGAAAAAGAAAAAAATGCTGCAGAGTTGGCCAGACAATATCAAGTTGCGGATCCCGAGAGAATTCAGAGAGATGGATGGAGGGGCTCGGTGAATGATGAGAGAGAGAGAGAGAGAGAGAGAGAGAGAGAGAGAGAGAGAGAGAGCAACCAATATCTTCATCTTCTTTCCCGTCAGACGATTTTATTCAGCTTGCAAAGGAGAGTCAAATACTGTAGGGGTTAGTGAAGACTCCAAGCTCCTCAAGTCTGAAAATCTCTCTTAAAACGAATGAAACTGTGTGGAGGTAGCACGAATGAGATATGTTATAGTGAAATACGTTATAGTGATACACGTTATAGGGAAATACGTTATAGTGAAACACGCTATAGTGAAATACGTCATAGTGAAACATGCTATAAAGAATTTGCTATAGTGAAGTACGTTATGGTGAAGTACGTTTAAATGAAATACGCTAAATTGATACACGTAATAAATACGCTATAGTGGAATATGCCATAGTCAAATACGTTATAGTGAAATACGATATAATGAAATACGTAATAGTGAAATTCCTAATAGTGAATTGTGTTTACAGCTTTGGCCCAACTGAAATGCATTCAGGTGGGGTCCAAACTGACAGCCTAATAATAAGGACGATGTAGCATTTCCTGTACATCCGACTCTAGGTATAAACTAGGCAGTCCGTGGCCTGAGGGCAGCCAGTCTTCCTACGCGTTAAAGAGGAGGTCTCACACCTTCACGGTTCTCCTAACATCAAACCTGTTCAGTCACCTACTATGTTTACCTTTTTATCACTCATTTATTTATATATCTATCTGTCTGCCTTCCTATCTATCCTTTCATCTATCTGTTTATCTATCTATTTATTTATCTATTTATCTTTTGCCTGAGTCACGTGGTTTTATTCAGCTGAGACTGAGTTTGTGAGAGTCAGCAGTGTCATTACTCTTACTGCCGGGTCAACTGTACACAAATATTTTATTAAAGTTAATGGGGAACGATTTTATGCAGATATTAATGACCTACAGGAGACTAAACAGTTGGATTTTTATATTTTTTCGATTCTTTGCTCCTTCAGTTTCCATATCTGACTTGTAATGGCACTGGTGTATTATTTTTGTTTATTTTCAGCATTCAAACTCACTCATTTACTAATAAACGCATCCCTTTCTAAATCATTTTTCACTGATTTTACCTTCTAATTTTCCACACCTGCCTTTCTCTCACACCTTGACCTCCTACTCGTTTTCCGAATGTCCGCGTTGGCTTCTGTCGTTATACTAATGTTTCATCACTTCCATACCTATCCTTCTCTTATCATATCTACGCAGCTCATCCATTTAGTCATTCGCTCACTCAATCACTCACTCACTCACGCATTCACTGATTCACTCTTTCTCCCACACTCACTTGATCACTCATTCAGTCATTCACTCACACATTCACTCATTAAGTCACTCACTCATTTCTTTAATTCGCCAATATTTTTTTGCATCAACTTCCATAGCTCACTTTCTCATAAACTCACTCCGTTTCCTACTCTTAGACTCACTAAAATAATTTTCCTTTTCATCACTCCATCCCCCGTCACTTCCTTTACTTCCCTCGCTTCCATATCCCTCTTTCTCTCACCAGATCAGATCTTCACTTCATCGTCATCCTCCTCCTTCTTCTCCCTCTCATCATCATCATCCATCATCATCATCATCACATCCAGATCCTTCACTATTCAAGCCGGACTGAGGTAGAGTTAAGAGATAAAAAAATAAACATGATAGACTGAGACTGTAACCAAAGCTTGCCCAATTAAATGAGCCACACACCTACTCACACACCATTCAAGCCCCTGGAAGCTTTAGGGCCCCAAATTGCACTGGTGGGCGAAAAGCAAAATTAAGCATACAGACTTAGTCCACCAATCTGACAGGCCCAAGACTCGACTTCGGGTTTATCCAGTTGGGAGTTGAATCTGCTAACCAATACATCACCCTCTTCCTATTCTGGTCCTATCTCTTTCCTCCCATTCGTCATCGTATCTACTCTCCAGGCGACAGGGGTAACTTGTAACTTTTTCTGGAAACTTATTATCAGTTCAGACAAAAAATGTAATGTTTGGAGTGTTGGCTGAAGCGTTGTTTGTCAGACAGTCGCCACACACACACACACACACACACACACACACACACACACACACACACACACACACACACACAAATACATATATACATACAAACTCTCTCTCTCTCTCTCTCTCTCTCTCTCTCTGCAGCCTTTGTGTTGATATTACGTTCCCCTGCCTTCATTTTCACTTACACAGAGGCAATCACCGTCCTTTACCTGTTAATTAGCACCATGGTATTACTAGGAGAAGGTGGCCCAGTGGTTAAGGTGGGGATCTGCTGACTGAAAGGACGCGAGTGCAGGCTGGGGCAGGGAACCCTTTCAAAGCCTCTAGTATGCATTATTATAACATGATTCTTGCCACCTCCAGACGATTTTATTCCACTCCAGGACAACGCACAATAGTGGAGTTAATGAATGCTATGGCTGGCTCCACCTCTCTTCAAATCGTCTAAACAGCAAGAATAATGTCAAAACGGCGTCCGCGGGTAAAACTATGCAAATTTTACAAACCTTGACACAGACCCTATCTATAATCCAGTTACTTTGAGCATGCAGATCATTTCGTCCTTTTTACAGCTTATTTCCCATAGCTCAGTGACTCAGCACCCTTTCTACGATACTTCTTCGTGACTTGCACCATATTCTAATACTGACCTCTTGTAGTGGCTCAGTAACGAAGGTGGATGGCAGGTTTACGCCTTTTTAAGTGAATAGAGTAGATGCCAATATAATGAACCTTTCCAGTGGTAAATAAAATCGCTTTACCGTATCCACACTAAAAATTCAGTGAGATTTCTTATGTACATGTGGAAAGGTAGGTGATGGGTGGCGTAATGAATATTTGGTCAAGTTAGCCTATCTTCAATAAAATGACCGAAAAGAAGAAGAAGAAGGACGAGGAGGAGGAGCAGGAGCAGGAGGAGGAGCAGGAGAAGAAGGAGAAGAAGAAGAAATAGAAGAAGAAATAGAAGAAGAAGAAGAAGAAGAAGAAGAAGATGATGATGATGATGATGATGAAAGGAGAAGAAAAAGAAAAACAACAGCAACAACAACAACAAGGTCATCAAAACAAGCCATCATCTCAGTAAGAAAAAAAAAAATCCCATTAAATCAAGAATATTACCGGCACCATTGGACCCAGTTGTATCTCTGAATGTGGGCAGGCTGGGAACAAACTGAATCTGCCAGTCTTACAGGCACCGAATAGGAGCTGACGAGCTGGACTTGCTATAAATACACACCACCGGCTCAGCTGAGGAAATTGAGTCCATAACATTTCCTACACCTTCTTGTGCCACCCCTCCCCAGCTCTCTCTCTCTCTCTCTCTCTCTCTCTCTCTCTCTCTCTCTCCCTGGAGCGCATATACTATTATGTGTACTGTATGTCTGTTTATAAGTATGAATGAGACATTTCATACAGATAGACAGATAGATATAGATAGATATATATTTCATTCTTTCCTTTTCCTTCTGCCTGTGGGTGACTCTACACTGAGTGACAAGCCAGATGGTTTCCTGTACACCAGGAAACCATTTACGACGCTGGGTGGTAACCATATAGCCAAATTTTGGCACCTGGTGGTTTAGTAGGTAACTATTGCACTCCAGTCGGATTGAGCCGGTGAAGGTTTATATCCAAGGGGTGGTTGGGGTTGATTGCTCATGTAATGCCACTCAGGGATGAGTGAGGCTGGTCACTCTCATCTTAAATGTCGAGACCAACTGCCTAGCCCCGGGCTCCTACGCTCCTCATGGAGCAACACAGGATTGGATGATGGATGATGATGATATAGATATCCTGTCATCCTACGCTCTCTCTCTCTCTCTCTCTCTCTCTCTCTCTCTCTCTCTCTCTCTCTCTCTCTCTCCACCAAGTAAATTACCCCGGCGGGATGAGTTTCCTGGCGGTAAATGACCAATGGGAAGTTAGCACCTTGGTACAGAGTTTGGTGTGTGTGTGTGTGTGTGTGTGTGTGTGTGTGTGTGTGTGTGTGTGAGAGAGAGAGAGAGAGAGAGAGAGAGACAGACAGACAGACAGACAGAGACAGACAGACAGACAGACAGACAGAGACAGAGACAGAAAAAAATATATGGCCAAGTTCTATGTTAGGAGATGATTTTGCTATACTTAAGAGACATGGTTTGCACTAGAACGATTCCACACAGCTTTCATTTTCCTCTTCATCGCAAGAAATCTCCAAGTTCTATACAGTTGGCCATATGTTGCAAGAAAAAAAAAAAAGTGTCTGGTTTGAGTGAGTTACTGATAATCGTTTGAATTTCGTGTGATGATACAAAACTGGCAGAATTTTGACCCACAAAGCCTGTTGACCTTTTCTGAAAGTTTAGTGAATTTATTTAAAGGTCGAATTCAGCTTTAAATTTCACTTGTGGGTCCTCATTTCTTGATTCTCGTCGGCCTTATTTAATGTTGCACTAAGAAATTATAATTAAAAAGGCAGCTAAGATGAGGCTTCAGATGCAGTTATATATTTCTGATGCAGTTATTTCTGGTACAATATAAAAAATAACAATTACTGCATTTCAAAAGATTTCATCACATTGTTAATATATGTAAATTATTACACAAAAATGAGAGACGGGTGTTATAATTCGTTCTTGTATTGTTCTTAAGCTGCTATAGTTCAGTCACATTAACTTGGCCCAAATATTCATCCTTTTGCAGCTTAAGTTACGTAGCTCAGGGGCAGAAAAGTTGAATACTGTGGCATTTCATATTTTCTGCAGCACTTCTTCGTGACTATCATCATATTCTAGTGATAATCTATTGTTATACTGTAACTCAGCATGCAAGATAGAGGGATGACAATTTTGGGCCAAGGTCAAGTGAACGGATTATAGTTTTATTGAGATATTATACACACTGAGAGCGATAACACCAAAAGGAAGAGAGAGAGGAAAAGAACAATTGTGGACAATAAACAATGAGTGTACATTCAAGGAGATTGTTTTCCATGTCCAAAAAAGCCCTCGAAATTGGCTGGCATAAGCAAGGGATAGAAAGTATAATGAAAGAATGACAGATCGAACGAATACATAGATAAATAGATATAGGCAAATGAATAGGTATTGGCAGATAGATAGACAGATATAGGCCAGCTTATAGGCGACGATGGCCAGCTCTAAGCAGATCAAGCTTTGGCCGACCCAAGATACAAATTATAGGTGGCGCTGCCAGTGACCAAGTGAGTTTCGACACTAGAAGTCGTTTCTATACAGAGGTGCACCAGTGCAACATTCCACCCAAGAATCATGGCCCTGGCTTAAGAGTTTTCGCAGCCTTAGCATCTTGTTCGAGCAAGACCGTAATTTTATTGCTTTTCATATTTTCTATACTGGATGACATTTGCCCTTTGACCTGGCATATAAGGGTTATGCATGTACGAAGCACACTTGTAGTGCTCATTAACGTCTATAAATATACAGTTTCATATGATTCATCCACCCACTGTGGAGCTAGGGAACCTGAAATTCGCGGAATGGTCCTCCAGAGGTACAACTACTAGGTGGTGCTGCCAGCGACTGAAGGTGAGTTTCGACACTAAATGTCATTTTTTTATGGAGGTGCTCCAGTGCAACATTCCACCCAAGAATCATGGCTCTGGCCTAATAAACTTCAGAGCCTTAGCATTTCGCGCGAACATGGTCGTGATTTTAGCTACATTCACCGTTTTCGCATTTGATGACCTTTGATCCCTGACCTGGCCAATGTAGTACATACAGTAGGTGTACATAGAAAGTTGTAGTACTAGTCAATATCAATAAGCATGCAAACTTTCATTCAGTTCCATCTAGCCGCTGGGAAACTAGGGAGGCATTTTTGAAAACCGGTACTGGTTGCTAGGGACGCTGAGGCTAATCTTCGCAAGGTTGTTACTCGAAAACTAGAGCAAAGATAGGAAAGTGGATGGCACATTTCTGACAGAGAATGACCTCAAGATTACGCCAAAAGGAAGTCAGAGCTTTCTACGCCCATTAGTAATGTTTCTACAGCTCAAAACGAGTAGCTGCCTATCGACCAAAATATTGCCGGCAAAACTATGTCATAGGCTGGTCATTGTGTCTAAGTTTGGTAGGAATCGGTTAATTCTGAAGGGTGGATGTGCCTGCCACAATTAAACAAGAAAGAAAGAAACCATGCAAGAAAACTTCGACCAACAAAAATTGCAGCATGAGCTGGCCAATTACAGACAGATAGATACACATACATAATACGTAGATGGATGGACGGATGGATAGATAAGTAGATAGACAGATATATAGATATAGATCAGTAGACAAACAGATTGATTTATTGATGACAGACTGACAGGTAGACTGATTGATTGATAGGTAGAAAAACAGATATAGATCAATAGATGGATAGACAGAGAAAATTTTGGCCCCCTCAGACCGAATCTATATTCCCAGTTTCGGTCATAACTCCAGACCACTTTCTTCAGATCAGCAGAAAACCCAAGTAGTAAATGAGATATTGTAGTTCGTGTCACGCTCCTACAGCATGACAGGCTTAACCAAGAATGACATAGAATGATACAGAACCGTCTGTAGTTAGCAAGAGATTAAAACGATCATATATACCATTATACTGAATGGTTGATATATATTTTGCAAGGCCCACCCACCTCTAATCAATACATCCACTGTAATGCCACTGTGCAACTCTTTAAGGACAGTGGTATAGAATGTGGAAAGCACTGAACTTTTTTTTTCAATTGAACTTTTGTTGCACGCGCGCGTGTGTGTGTGTGTGTGTGTGTGTGTGTGTGGTTGGGATAGTTGCGATTCGCTCCAATAAAGCAAACTTGTGGTTGTGTGTGTGTGTTCGGCTGTAAATGTGTGTGTGTGTGTGTGTGCGTGTGTGTGTGTGTGTGTGAGAGAGAGAGAGAGAGAGAGAGAGAGAGAGAGAGAGAGGAAGGGTGAGAGACAAAAGTGTGTGTGTGTGTGTTTAAGAACCATGTGTATATTTCTCAAATATTAACACCTTCACAAGAGTCTCGTCTTTTAACAGTTTATTCTTTCTAACTCCAGACGATTTTACATACCTTGGGAATGGTGTCTCGTGCCGAACGGGTTAATAAAGGCGGTTAATAAAGGGGCGAGGACAGTCTGATGGCAGAGGACAGAGTGATATGGATGAAATGTGTTTATAGATACCCACTCCAGGATTAAGGCGCCTTCATATTGACAGATCATGTTTTAACTCACAGGTAAAGATAGGAAATGATTTGACCGCATTATAATCTGCACACCGTAGACAGTGAGAAAAAAAGACTGGCTTCTTTTATTTCCCCCTATTTTTTTTCGATAATGGCAGATAACATGGGTTTTTCCTTCTCTTTTGAGGTCTTTGGGTTAAGTACTTGAAGCCTGAGACCTACTGCATGTAATTGTTATTGTTGCTTCCAGACCATCGTGCAAATTAGATTGTGTAAAGAGTTGTCACTGAAAATTAGGTCAAACTCCTCAGATCACACAAGTCACCCTTAATCTTAATAAAATTATCTGCGAAAAGCAAGAATTAAGTAAACAATGCGTCATCGTATAGAAGTATTAATTAATACTGCCATGTTTATTATAAGTATGAATCAGGACGGTTCTTGAGTTTACTTCCACTCTGTAATAGCGTCGAACCATAAAGATCCCTCAGCTGTGTGGGGCTCGAACCCACTTCAG
>NC_137020.1:4454271-4456771 GCF_032717465.1 Coenobita brevimanus | reverse complement strand
TCCTACCATTATAACGTCAAGCAACGGGTATATACAAAGGGTCTGCCATTAAAACCGTCAGTCAGCCACAGGGGAAGCACAGGTAATGTTGTTCTTTGATGCTCCTGATTTCACGCCTCCCTGCCTCGCCTCACCGTCCGTATTTATCAAGAATCTTAACCAATAAACTTTGATAGCGTGTTGGTTAATATTCAGAGGGACTTTTTGAACCTGATGATGATATATATGCCCTTTGTTAACTCTTTCACTACCAGTGACTTGTGGTTGGTGGTGGTGACCATCATCCACTCACATAATTAATAATTCATCCACTCACATAATTTATAATTTTTCTGTGTCAGTCCTTCTCTCTTCCTTTCTAACATACTTCATGTCACTTAATATTACTCTTATTTCCACTTCAAATGGCTCTGCACTGAGTGACTGATGGTTTCCCGTAATCTAGTAAACCATTTACAAAGCTGTTTGGTAACCATATAACCAAATAAAGGGTGATGTGGAGCCTATTTTGATGTCCCTGTAAACTGGGTAGAGAGACGCAATAAGGGCATCCTTCTTGGAACCAAACCTCTACACTCTTGCCTGTGCCTTGCACATCTCTTCACTGCACATGACAGCCCTGCAGGGATGTTTGCTTGCTTTCGGTTCATGGGGTTGCTCAAGAACAAAAACAACTACCAATGGTCTGTTCTAAGATTTATAAAATCGTCTGGTGGTGGAAAATTAATAAAGATATAATTTGCTGGATCAGGTAGTCAATCAGCGTACAGGATAAACATGTCTTCCTAGTAACTAACTGTTGTCAGAACTTGTTTTTACATTAATAGTCACTCTTCTTCCGTTGTGTGAGTAGCAATAGTTACCAAGAGTAGTAGTAGCAGTTGTAGTAGTAGCAGTAGTTGTAGTACAAGTAGCAGTAATAGTAGTAGTAGTAGTGGCAGCAGCAGTTATTGTTATTGTTGTTGTATTATTATTTTGGTTTTGTTGTACAGGAATATTTCCCTTAAGTCTTAATCCTAGTGTCGTTGTAAAAGGCTTAACATTTGTATAAAGTGAAGAGAAATGAATATACAAATAATTCCAAGTACAATTTAAACTTGAGAATATTCGTAAATACTGCCTCACACTCTTAAACTCTCCTGCCTTCCTTTGAACTCTGGCCTCCCTTGTTATGACATAGTCCGAGCATGGGAAAGTGAGGTGAATGGACGATGTGAATTGGTCGGGTTATTATAATTATTATTGTTGTTGTTATTATTATTATTATTATTATTATTATTATTTTTATTACTACCATTTTTATAATAATAATAATAATAATAATAATAATTATTATTATTATCATTATTATTATTATTATTATTTTTGCTATTATTATTATTATTATTATTATTATTATTATTATTATTATTTTTATTATTATTACTATTATTATTATAATTATTGGTAGCAGTAGTAGTAGTAGTAGCAGTAGCAGCAGTAGTAGTATTGGCAGATTTATACAGTCCACGCTGAAGCCGCATTATAGTCCAACTGATCCTAGGGTCAAGGAATGCTTTCTGTCACTGGAAAATTAACCCGCCGCCACCCAATATTTGATTCACGAAAATAGATGTGGAAGGCTTTGGGTATTGAGTGAAAAGTGTAACTGGAAAGTTGGTGCGCTGGAGTGCCTGTGTCTGTGAGTCTGTATGTGGTATGGTATAAAGGGAACCTGAACTGAGTGAAAACATGTGCACACATAGAAAGACATACAACTTTACTTTCTTCATTGCCTACCCCTATTTTAGATCGAGCCAAGTCAGAAGGATAAAAATATATATATATATATATATATATATATATATATATATATATATATATATATATATATATATATATATATATATATATATATATATTTATATATAACTGCTCAATAAATACTATATTCCCTGCCCAGCAAATAACTGCATCAGCCAACGACAACAAAGTCAAGTTGCCAAAGTATCATCCACCAACCTGAGCTTCACTATATGCCATAACTACTGTACGCAAGTATATATTTAACCGTACATAAGTAAACTATAACATGGCAATTTAGACGAGCAGTTACTTTGAATTGGTTGTGGTGATATGGAATAATCCGGTATTAGTGGCAACGAGTGGACGCAGCGGCGGGATTTGTGACCCACCAAAAATTCAGGGTATGAATTTCGGTTCTGGTAATTCAGTTTCATTGGCGGCAGCGAGGCGGAATATTTGTTGCTGGTGAAATGTTTAATATATCAGGGCACAACACAGCACGGGTGTGGATGGTAAGTGTTATTAATACACTTATACTAAACATTTCACCAGTAAATATTTTTTCAGAACACAACACAGCACAGAAGTGGATGATATGTGCTAATAATACACTTAAATGCTGGTTAAATGTTTACTATATCAAAACAACACCACATAAGAGGGTGTGGATGGTAAGTTTTATTAATACATTTAAATAATTACTGGTGAAATGTTT
>NC_137020.1:4229271-4449271 GCF_032717465.1 Coenobita brevimanus | reverse complement strand
AAATTTATCTGCCTCCTTTGCACATTAAGCTCGGGTTGATGAAGAACTTCGTCAAAGGTGTGAATAAAACTGGCAATGGATTCACATATTTGAGGAATCAATTCCCCAGAATCAGTGATGCAAAAATTTTTGTAGGACCACAAAGCAGGGAACTACATCTAGATGAAAAGCTTGATGAAGTGCTAAATGAAGTTGAAAAAACAGCGTGGCTGTTATTTAAGAAAGTTTGCACAGATTATTTTGGAAATCACATATCAGAAAAGTATTGCGATGTTGTAAAAAAAATACTGACTTCACATAGACCTCTGGGGTACAGTATGAGTCTATAAATCCACTTTTTGGACTAGGACTTAGACTTTTTCCCGGAAAATCTTGGGGCAGTCGGTGATGAGCACAGCGAAAGATTTCACCAGGACATTTTGGACATGGGAAAGCGGTACCAAGGAAAGTGGTGCCCCTCTTTGTTAGCAGATACTGCTGGACACTGAGGGATGTTCCTGAGGCCAAATATAGCCGAAAATCATACACTTCTACATTTTAGAAGGAAGTTCTTAAGTGTAATACCAGCCATTGTTATGAATGAGTAATATACACTTAGTGCAAAATTTAATTCCTAAGTCATTAAAAAAACATCCCTGATATAAAAAATCTAAAAACAGATGCGAATTAAAGTACTATAACGCTGACTTATTTTAGTTCGTGGGACAAGAAAGAAAAGTTTTAATTTTGTCGACCAAACTCCACCATACTGACCTGATTAGGTCTTTTGGCCATCAGGGGCGCCACTTTAGCTACTTTAAAACCACACCAGCATTAACTTCGCCTTAAGTTTACTCCTATTAAACCCATATGGAGCCCTCTACATGCCTATCTCTGAGAGACAAACAGACTACACACCTTAAAATTACACACACACGCACACACACACACACACACACACACACACAGAGCAGCCTTAAAAAAAAGAGGCTGTGTACATGCCAGGCAAGGATGCTGGCCTGGGGTTGTGCGTGTATGTGTGTGTGTGTGTGTGTGTGTGTGTGTGTGTGTGTGTGTGTGTGTGTGTGTGTGTGTGTGTGTGTGTGCGTGTGTGTGTGAATGTGTGTGTGTGTGTGTGTGTGTGTGTGTGAGAGAGAGAGAGAGAGTTCCTTGATGCCATGGCAGAGGCTGTTATTTAAGGGGTAGTGGTCTGGGGTGGGGTGTAGAGGATGATATTGGCCAGGTGCTGGGAGGGCTGGGTCGTGCAGCAGTGGTGAGAGTACCAGTGTAAGAGAGTTGGTGTGTAAGCGGCTGAGAGTGAGAGAACGAATATTAGGGCGTGTTTCAGAGTGTAATAGCGTGCGGGTGTTTGCGTTAAGGTTAGAGGGTGATAGAGTGAGACTGAAGGTGAGAGGGTGAGTGTGATGAAGTGTGTTAACGTGTAAGAGTGAAAGGTGAGAGTGAGTGGTATTAAAGGTGTGTGTGTACATAGGCAAATGTGAATCGGACTGAGAGTGTATGAGTGTGTGAAAGTATCTGTGCACGAATGTGAGGTGGGAGAGGAGATGAGATATGTGAGGGTGTGACAATGTGAGAAGGAGGAAATGGGAATGAGAGTTTGTGTGTGTGTGTGTGTGTGTGTGTGTGTGTGTGTGTGTGTGTGTGTGTGTGTGTGTGTGTGTGAGAGAGAGAGAGAGAGAGAGAGAAACAGTGGGAATCTGAGCTGAGAGGGAAGAGGTGGCAGCGAGAGAAAGTAGCAGTAGGTGAATATGTGTGTGTGTGTGGCTGTGAGAGGGAAAGAGTAGATGTGAGAGAGTGTGTTGTTTAAAGCAGTGTATCCAGTCTGTGGGTCGCCTCCTATGGGCAAGGGGGAACCAGCTTCATATGAGAAAAATGAAAAGTAGCTTAAAATCGTATGGACTTTTGCTGAGAGCGATCAGAAAGTAGCGTTTACAATTATTTCTGGTTCTATTTTGATTAAACTTAGCCATCTTCAGGCAATATTTCATAATTTCTGCAACTGCCATATAAATCAATTGAGATGGAACTACGAATCTGAAGTTACTGATTCTGCAGAGCAAAACATGTTTGGCCGTCAGCACATAAGCATCAAACGTTTCCATTTCAGGTGTATCACGCTTGCTGTGTTGTCAGGTGTAATATTTTGTCCTCGCCTTTTTGTGTGGTTTATTATGTTTCATGTCCTTACAAAAATAGATAATTTTTTCACCCACACAATTACCGCAGACGTATAAATTTATGAAACACACTGAACAAAAATCCAGGAATATTTAATAACTTCACACGGAAAACCCAATATGAAACGAAAAAATAAATAAGCTTTCTTTATGTAATCAATCCATTTATCATCATTGCCCAAGTGATAAATAAAAAAATGACAGTGTAGATGCTGTTTTTCTTATTGCTTGCCTCAGTCATGCAAGTACTGGGGTTAAGGAAGAACGCTGTCACGAGCCTTGATAGTTAGAGAGACATCATGAGTGAGAGTCTGGAACCCTCTGATTTAAGGAATATGGGTGGGTGGAAGGGTGAGGAAGGGAGTGGCTGAGGATGTTATAGGAAGAGAGTATGTGGATCACTGTCCTTCCCCCTCTTGGGCATTTGTATCAGAAATCAAAGTCACTCATATGCTTATTTCTTCACAACTCCAAGCTTTATCATCATCATCATCATCATCATCATCATCATCCCAGTTTTATATATTGACAGGAGAGGAAAAATGAAAAGTTCAAGGAATATCACAAAATTTGGAGAATTTAAGGATAGTAAGTCCACAACAATGGTCCATGTGTGGGAGCAACCGTGTTGGCTAGGAAAATACTCCTGATGGTTGCTGTAGGAGTGTGGTGGTAGTAGGAGGTGTGGTAGTGAGTGTCGTTGCTGGAGAGGTATAATAGCAAAAGTGGTAGCAACAGGAAAGAAGGTAGGAAGTACAAGAGAGTTTGTCGTATAACACAGAAGCATAATGGCAAATGAAGTCGATACTGGAGGTGTGGTTGTGGGCATTTCTCGGGTGTGGTAGAGAGATTAACGGGACGTGTGGTACAAGCAGCGGTTCCAGGTGTGGAGAGACAGAAGTTGTGGTAGTTAATGTACAGTAGTAGGTACAATTGTGGTAGTGAGAACGAGGAAGTGTGGTAGGGAAACAGGTGTGGTGGTGATTATGGCAGTGGGTGTGTAGGGGGTCAGGCGATGCGAGAGAATGAAGGTGGTAGCAGGTGTGGTGGGAATTATTGGACTGGGTAAGCAGTAGGGGAGAAAGGAAGTGTGGTGGCGGTAACAGGTGTGGTGGGAAGCAAGTTAGTTAAAGCAGTCTTGCCACACCTGAGACGCAGCCTGCCTCCAACAATCTGCTCCACCCTCTGCAGGCCAGGCGTACGCCACTCCAGCATGAGAGGCAGCGCTTAGGTCCTTACATACAAAGACCTATTTCGTACTTCGTTCTTTCTAGTTCCCAGAGAATTTATTCAACACGTATCAGGCCTCTAGATATAAAGGAATTAATGAAGAATGAAACTGCTCATCATTTAAATAATATCTCCTTGGTGGAAAAATAACGTAATGAAATGGAATAACTAATAAATCTTAATTATACCCACCGAATGAAACTTTGTTCATCATGAAAACACAACAGCTTCGGCTCGACTAGGAGTGGGATGTAATGAGGATCCAAGTCGGGCAGAAATTGTTGCGTTATCATAACTTCAGTATATGGTTGCAATTCTTCTATATGAGCCATTTATATCATTGTGAAGTTCAGACAAATCTTACATAATCCGACTGATGAATATAAAACTGTCTAGTAAGTGAGAGAATTAAACCTGAAAAAACATACAACGTAGGTAATTTAGGGATGCTGTTCATTTTCCAGTTCCCGTTTCCGTGAGAGGCAACTATATCCTTCCCTACCTAAAGCAACACCAGTGATAATCACCTATCTGGTGGAAACAATAAACAAATAAGTACATAAATAAAATAATCAGAGAGGAATGAAGATAGTATTTCCCCTCTCCCCAGTACAGGAGACAAAAAAAATGCACCTTCAATACGAAATGAACTCCTAGAAGTGAACTAACTGTACTGTCTGGTTATAATGAAAAAAATATTCGTAGATCTCGTGGTAAAATATATAACGGGTGTAATTGGGTGTAATTTCTCTTCCTGCTGTTATACGAAGACAGGAATCCCCTTCATTAAGAGAGGTAAGTCCATGATGAACGAAATCATCTGGAAAATGGCTAAAGTAAATTTGAATCAAACGTTATCGTGAGAAGGGCAGTAAAATTGGTGTCAGGATATTAAGGGCAGGAAAAATAGGAAACGTAGCCAAGTGGGGGGACGATTGGCCTCTCTCACAACCCCCTGGCTTCGGTGGGTTTGTCGAAGCTTAGGAAAACCGTCTGGCTTATGCTGGAATTAAATGTTATGGTTCCTAATTCCCAGTCAAGACATTTACTGATATAGTGTGTGACCTCTCTCTCTCTCTCTCTCTCTCTCTCTCTCTCTCTCTAATTCTCCTGATATCCAGAAAGAAATATATTAAACGTAGAGGACAGGTTATCAATAGTATGAATTTGACAGCCTTCAATATCTGCTTCAGTAAATGAGATCTTTCCTAAAATAGATATGTCTGGTGGTTACATGAGAAAAATAAAATATAATAAAATAAGTAGACAAATAAGGTACTTCTACTGAGGGAGTTAAATAAAAACTTCAAATTCCTGGAACATATTTACTACTGATTCTTTGTCGTAACTTGGCCTTGTTTTTTGCAGGAGCGACAAGGGCAGGAGTGGGCCAAGTTTCCCACATCTTAGGTTATATTATCTGTATTTTGCAAGAAGAACAAGGAAAGGTGAGTGCATAATATCCCCATGTCTCTAGTTCTTCCTGCAGAAACAAATATAAGTTACGACAATTATTCCATGGTAAATAGGTCCCAGAATCCCACCCCAGGTCCATTGACTTCATTACATCACTAGAATTATGTCATTTTGGAGTTAATGCTTGGTTCCCTTAAATTATTATATTTATCTTTAGAAGGACTTATAAATGTGAATGGGTTAGCACAAGCCTTGAGTTCCTATGAGGGATAGTTTGCTGGGAATACACTTAGCGTACCTCCCTCCGCCTACTGACTCATAATTCCGTATCCTGTCCGTATCCGGAAGTTCCCTCCTTTATCAACTCTTGAGACATCGAGTTCGGTCATTTTTAGATTCCAGAGGACCCTAGGAACCAGTAGGCTAGTGAAGGATCTATCTAACTCGTCTAGTAGGAAAAGCCTTCACCTAGAACTATAGTAGAGTATGAAAGTGGAAACTAGATTAATAGGGCGTAATCTGTGTCATGGTGTTAAGGTTACATGGAGGGCACATCTTCGCAAATCCACAGCATAGCACCATAATAGAATAGCTACAGAATACAGTGTGAAACAAGAAATACATAAAGGTGCATCGAGAAACTGAGAGAGAGAGAGAGAGAGAGAGAGAGAGAAGGGGGGGGGAGTCAACTTTCATGTGAGTGATGTTTCTCATTTACTAAGGCGTCAGGATATATATGCCATTTTTCAGTGGATGTGTGATGCATTGCCTCACCGATATTACACTGCAATATTTTCCCTTAACTGGTACGTTAGGGATCAATAGTTTCTTTACACTCCCTCAGAACACCTAACCTAGCCTAACTTAACCTAACCTAACCCAACCTACAGTAGCCGAACCTAATCTAACCCAGCCAAGCCTAACCTAACCTAACCTAACCCAACCTATCCTAACCTAACCTAACCTAACCTAACTTAACCTAACCTAACCTAACTTAACCTAACCTAACCTAACCTAACTTAACCTAACCTAACCTAACTTAACCTAACCTAACCTAACCCAACCTAACCTAACCTAACCCAATCTAACCTAACCTAACTTAACTTAACCTAACCTAACCTAACCTAACCCAACCTAACCTAACCTAACCTAACCCAACCTAATCTAACCTACCCTAACCCAACCTAATCTAACCTACCCTAACCCAACCTAATCTAACCTAATCTAACCCAACCAAACCTAGGCTACCCTAACCTAACCTAACCTAACATAGCCTAACCCAACCTAACCTAACTTAACCTAACCTAACCTAGCCCAACCTAACCAAACCCAACCTAACCTAACCCAACCTAACCAAACCTAGCCTAACCTAACCTAGCCTAACTAAACCCAATAGCAATGTTATCTTGGCAATGGAAGAAAGGTTAAAATTGTAATAAACAATGTAGATCGTCAGTGGTGTACAGTTTCGAGATGGGGATTCTTAGACATATTTACGATCGATTCCCCGCCGTAAATTAGATATGTTTTTAAAGGAGGAACAAAGCAAGGGAAGATTTTTCACCAATCATCCTGATCTTCCAGCAGAAAGACAGATATAACCTGCTGTCATTCTCGCCTCGTAACTCAAGATTTATTTATGAAGGTAGAAAAGGACAAAGAGGAAGATTCTACAGCCTCCTTGTCTCTCCTGCAAATCGAAGCCTGAGTTATGACAGGGAATGGATCATAAGTGTGTGTATCCCAAATCTGGTTGACTTTTTCATGCCCCTTGGCCCACACTTAATTGAACCGTGTCGTAAGATTTTACGTGGATCATAATATAAAGTTGTCTTGACCATGAGGGCACTATTGGCGACAGTATTAACGCTCCCAGGTAATTAGGCTTACTATTGAATGTATAAACTCGACGTGCGTTAGCTGGACTAAAACACGGAACTCCCTCCTACCATGAAAAAGATGATTCTCCTCTCTCTCTCTCTCTCTCTCTCTCTCTCTCTCTCTCTCTCTCTCTCTCTCTCTCTCTCTCTCTCTCTCTCAGTTTAAACATTCAACGTTACACTTTGCCCTGTGACCCTGACCTGCGACAGGTTGCTGACAAAATTTAATCCTTTTCATTCTTGTTTTGCCTTCAACACTCCCTGCAAAGTTTGGTGTTCATTAGATAAAACCTGATAAGGATGAACTTGCCTTTTGATCTTGGTTTTGACACTGACACTGAATTGACGGTTTGCGAAATCGAACTCCTTTATTATCGACTTACCCTGAACCTTTTTACATAGTTTGGTTCAAATGGGATAAAAGCTGATTAAGTTGACCTTGCCGTGTGACCTTGATCTGTTGTTCTCAAATCTTAAACGTCAACCCCTTGGCTGAGCCTCAATCATAAATGGACTTACGGCTCTTTCTTGACTTTTGACCTCTTGTCTCCAAAAGCAGTAGGTCACCCCTCTGGCTGCCCCTCAACTCTCCCACTAAATTTGGTTGAGATCGGATAAAAACCTTTTCATTTGTTTTGCTAACTTGTTTTGCTCACACACACACACACACACACACACACACACACACACACACACACACACACACACACACACACACACACACACACACACACACACACACACACACACACACACACACACACACAAGTGGACAAGTGTCATGTAATCAAGTTTGGTAAAAGTGGAAAAAGACCTGATTGGGATTATAAGTTAGGAAATAAAACCTTATACACATCAGAAAGAGAGAAAGACCTAGGTGTGATTATCAATAACAGACTTTCTCCGGCTGACCACATCAGCGAGAAGGTACAGAACATGTATACACTGCTTGCAAATATGAGAATAGCATTCACATACATAAATGAAGACATGCTAAGAAGGATAATAACATCATTCATTAGACCAACCCTGGAATATGCATCAGTAGTCTGGAGTCCTCATCTCAAAAAGCACATAGACAAGATTGAAAAAGTTCAAAGGGCCGCTACAAGATGGATACCAAACTTAAGGGACCTAGGCTACGAAGAAAGACTAAATAAACTGAACCTACCAACACTACAGGAGAGAAGGAAAAGAGGTGACATGATAATGCTACATAAGTGCATATCAGGGAAGGAGAAAATAGACATAAATGATTACTTAACATATGGAGAAGCATCAGCAAGAGGACACTGCAAAAAACTGCATAAGAAGAGAGGTGATAAAGACGTAAGGAAATTCAGTTTCCCAAACAGAGCAATTGATCAATGGAATGCACTACCGAATGAAATAGTGTGTGCCAAAACAATTCACAAATTTAGGGATATGTACGATAAATATGATTTAAGACACGGGACAGTACGAGCTTGACTCATTCCTGTAGATACAATTAGGTAAGAACAATTAGGTAAGAACACACACACACACACACACACACACACACACACACACACACACACACACACACACACACACACACACACACACACACACACACTTCACTTCAAATATAACATAATACTTACTCTTGCTTATGACACTGATCTAAGGCCAAATCAATCAGTGTTAGTTGCTATGTATTCACTACACTGATTCTCAAAGTGCACAGAGAGAAAGGCAGAGTGGATGACAGGACTTTTTTTATCCGCGTCTGGTCGCATCAGGAACTGGCCTACTCCCTTATTCCAACTTCCTACAAGGTATAGTCTCTCTCTCTCTCTCTCTCTCTCTCTCTCTCTCTCTCTCTCTCTCTCATAGTATTATCCAGGGTCTGTTGGCCTTATAATTTGTTGGCCTTATAATTACGAAGAGAAGAGGATACAGATATGCGCATTTACCACTATGATTTTCTGAGGGAATGAACTAGAGCATGAAGGAGGGTCGTCTTTCTCTTCTGTTTCTTCCCTTTGTATTCCTGTATCTAATTACTGGCTGTTGTTCATGTCAGACCTAACTGGCAATAATTTTGTTGCGTGCTTGTTGGTTATTCAGGGAAAAAAATTATTAATGAGAGTGTGTGTTCGTAGGTGTGGAAATTACCTGTTACACACACACACACACACACACACACGGACGGGCACGCCATCTGTTAACAAACACGACGCTCTGAATTTTACCATAATTCTTCATCGTGTGGTGCAAAATGCAGGAGACAGAGAGAGTAAGGGTATGTCCAGACAGGTTACGTAGCCAAAGTTACAGAAACATGTTACAATAACAAGGTTACTCGAAGTTGCGGCACGTCCCGGAACCCTGTTAGAAACCTTTTGAAACGCACCCCGTCCACACTGGTTTGTGAGGTGACAGAACAGTTGTAGTGAAAATGGCGACAGAGAAGTAGTTAGATTAGTGAGTGCTGCGTGGTCATGCATATACTGACGATGAGGAAGCGTAAAAGGAAAATATGGCTGAGAGAATTGCTACAAGAGAGAAATGCATGGGATGGACTGAAAGTTGTGAGGGATCTATCCACTGATATAAAAGGATTCAAAAACTTCGCAAGGCTAACCCACCCAGAGTTGAGAACCTACTGTCGCTTGTGGGAGGTAAAATCTGTAGAAAAACACAAATTATCGTCAAGCAATTTCACCTACTGAAACTCTATTGGTTTACATTACGGTACCTTGGAAATGGTGATTCGTTTACAAGTCTGACCTACCTCTTCAGAATCTCCAAACAGGAAGTCTCTATAAAGTTCCCTATGTTTGCACGGCAATTAATATGGCTCTTTCTGAATGTGTAAAGGTGAGAAAAAACATGTCATGAAAGTAAAAAATACATTCACAGGGTGGCCCAAAAGTAGATCCACACTTTGATTACATGTGGGTACTCATGGAAATCACTTTTATTGGAAGTGTTATATCATGAATTATTTAATTCAGACCTACAGAAGAATTAAAGTGTACATATGTAAACAATCATAAAGTATTCTAGGAACTATATGGTTTATTTTTCAATAAAACATACGTAAAATTTGCCTCAACAAAAGGGTGAACCTAGTTTTTGGACACCCTAGAGAGAGAGAGAGAGAGAGAGAGAGACGGATATAGATATAGACATATATATAGATATAGATGGATAGATAGATAGATAGATAGATATGCACACTGTCACGGTGGGATGTGAATTTATGAATTAAGAATGCTAGATGTTACTTGAAAATAGAGACAAGGATTTGCTTGTGAAAATCAAGTAGTGTTTTTCTTTATGCCGGCTTACTTCGCCGATTCTCTAAAGACGAGAATTTATAAACTTTCTCAACAGTACACAGCAGAGACTAATTACTCATGCGTGCTATTTGTTAGAACTGTTAGCCTCTTGAGAAAGTGACTCCACCCCTGACAATCAATAACTAATGCTAATAGTAAAAAACAGGTTCTTGCCGGTGCTTAACTCCTTGCTGGCACAACGGATTTAAGTTTGATACAAAAGAACTGGCCTAAGTACCAGTTCTGAATAATGTAAAGAGTTTGTGCAAACAAGGAGCGGCAGCTAAAATAAGTTTAATGTGGAGAAATAAAACACGAGTTTAATTACATTCAGCTCAAAGAAAAGAACTGTAAATTTATTGATTATAATGAAATAAATTTACGTTATATGAATCTCAAAAATGAATTCAAATAACAAGGAGAATACACTCACTCGCTCATTCAAAAGCTAAACACACTTAAGCCTAGAAAAACGAACAGAAATACTGGTCAGTGGAGGGGAGCCGAACGAGTAGTCTGGGCGCCTGTGATGAACATCAAAATGCTGCTATTCGCTAAGCCCACTTGGCCAATTCACCATCTAGGTGGAGATTCAGGAACTCGCTGGACAATGGAGGCACTGCTCTACGCTGGGCACAAACGTCCCTACCCTTCAGGTGACTCAAAGCTGACTTAATTCAAACGGGGAAAAGAGGTAGGGGCTGGCCGTGTTTGCCGGAAGTAGGGCGTGGCCTAACTTCAACAGTCAACAGAGAGAAAGTGAACGATATACGCTCACAATAAATCACTCAGTGAAAAAACTAATGTCGTGGATAAGAATGGTGACTTGTGAAACAGTGACAAATGTTCTGAAAACCATCCCGATCAAAGTGAATACAAGGACGGTTGAACTGAGTGATAAGTACAATGTCACGAATTTATAAATACGCTTGCACGAATTCGTGACATTACGCCCCATCAAAATCAAATTTTTCTTCAGAAAAATATTATGATATACATACATATAAATCCTAACTCAGTCACACAAGATTCACACTGTGGTGTGTGTACTATCCTGCTACAGGAGAAAATCACAGTCGCCCATGAGCGTCAAAACCTCGTATTTACGTTACTAGAAGCAAGCTTGAGGAAAAAATTCCATGACGACGGTGAAAAATCCTGTACTCAGGTCAAACTGAGCAAAAAGTTTGCTACATTTACATTAACAACTAATTATTATGTAGCGTGATGTATGTAATACACGGTGTAGGTGTGACAGTTGTGGTGTAACTGTGCCTACGTGTAAATTATAAAATACAAATCAATAGTAAATAGAGGTGACGAGGCAGAAGAGAAGAGGCAGCAGCATCCAGCAGAGAGGATCAGCTGATCTCCACGACAAAATTGCTACACCCGCCAGCTGCACCTGTGAAAGCAATCAAGGTGGAGCATCAAAAGTGCCAGTGCGACAAACAATCTTTATTAAATTACAATTTCTCTGCCTAGTAGTCACTATTTATGTTACAAAAAGTACGTTATCTTCTTAATGGATACATTATTAACCATGAAATGTGGTCCCAGGACAGAATCTCAAAGGACCCTTATAGTTTACTGGTTACACTTACATTATTATTAACCAGGAAACGTGGTCCCAGGACAGAATCTCAAAGGACCCTTATAGTTTACTGGTTAAACCCTAAACCTACATTATTATTAACCAGGAAACGTGGTCCCAGGACAGAATCTCAAAGAAGCCTTATAGTTTACTGGTTAAACCCTACTCTACACTTACGATTAACATTGGCCAGCTGAGAATCCGTACGCAATCTCAGGCAGGTCACAATTTAACACCCACCGTGGGTGTGAACACTCATATGGATAATGTGCATTCTCCGAGAATCCTCGGAGAGGCCCACAGCTCGAGACACCACAAGGTAATGCAAACACAGCCTCAGATTGTCCTTACGGGGGTCTCGAACTTCCCCTTAACCTATGGAACATATGTATGTACAGGCCCTGGACATAATGTGTCCTGTGGGACCAAGGGGTGAGACGTCAGGTCTGCACCCACATCACCATTGCTCTGTCTCTCAATTGACTCAGAGATTATGGGCGTGGATTCAAACGGCACAGGAAGGACATGTCCCTGATTAGTAGTACGTTGACACACATTGCAGGAACGCACAAAGCTATCTATTTCTTGTCCCATCCCTGGCCAGAAAAAGTCAGCACGGATACGGCCCTGGGTTTTCCTTTTGCCCATGTGACCTCCTGAGGTTGAACAATGACCCCATTCTAACACAGCTTGGCGATACTTCACGGGAACGATGAACTGCAGTCGAACCTTGCCCTGGGGTGTTTGTGACTCACAGTAGAGCCATCCTTGTTTATGAAGGAACGCCTGACCTCCCTGTGAATACTTAATCACTCTACCCTATTGCTTCTTCCACACGGCAGCAAGTGTCGGGTCAGAATGTTGTTCTTGAACAATATCTTGGCTACAAATCAGATCTTGTGGCGATGCAGTGGTCACCGGGGTGACACAATTCGGAGCCTTGGCCATGGCTTGTGTTACAGCAGCCGAAGTCTGAGTAGCGTCATGTATGGTGCAACTATACTTGGCACCTGGAATGTTGCCTATAATAAAGTCAAACAAAGGTTCTGGCATGACAACTGCAAGTGTCATACCAGCGTAAAATGGAGATGCCACCTGGATACATGCCTCAGGGAACAATCTCACTGATCCATCAATAAGCTGAGCTTGGATCTGTCGACCTGTGTACTCCTCAGGCCGAACTAGACTCTGCCTGACAGATTAACCTGAGGAACCATTGTCTCTCAGGACTTTTACAGGAATGCCTCCCACAAACCCTGGCTGAACAAGGAAGGCACTGTTACCTGTGGGAGGGCCTGTGGAAGAAGCAGCCAGCCACTGATGAGGCTGCTGAATGAATGATGCAGCAAACATGGTGCCCGGAGAACTAGATACCTGAGGGGCCATATTCACTGTCTGGGGAGATGGAGCGTTATCCAGCTGAGATGGAGAGTTCACTGCCACTTGGAAATTAGTGAACTGTGGAGAAGTACTTGTACTGGTGGGGTTGGCACCACTGTGCGCTTGTTGTGGAATGAAGGCTGCATTTGCATCCTGCCTCCGATACACAAAAGACGATTGTCCTGACTGAGGGTTATGTGGTTTGTCCTTGCTCTGCTGCTGCTTGAAATACCGGTACTGCTGTTGGTTAGGATTCTGCTTGTCGTACTGCTTCCACTCAGGGGTTTCTGGGTGTTTTACCCATGGTCCTTCTTCTGCGGTTTGTTTGGACCTTGGCCATTATTCTGAGAACTGCCCTGATGCTGGGGTTCAGTCTGAGACAGTTTCCCAGATTTGTCAGCTTTCCTGTTCCAGGCGTGTTGCTTACGAGTTTGATACCCGTACGCAGTGAAGAATGCATCAGCCTTCTTCACCATATGGCTGGCATCCCTTACCTGGCAGATCTTAAGCTGAGCCACAAGCTCAGTAGGCCACGACTTTTCTAGCTGTGTGTGCAGCATATTATCCCCTCTCGCGTGGGAGGAGTGTCATCTTTCTCCATCCACTCATCTAAGTAAGCAGTAAGCCAATCAAGAAACTGAACAGTAGTCTCCTTTTCTTGCAGACGCGCCCTCATAAACTGACTCCTGGCATCGTCAACTGTCAGATCGTATGCTTTGACGAGTGCAGCCTTCATCATCTCATATGTGAGATTGTCTCCACGAATTCTGTGGAGAATATTGAGGGCAGGGCCCTCAAAGAATCTAAGAAACTAGAGCCGCTTAGCTGCCGCATCCAGCTAGTACAGCTGAGCCATGTCTTCGAAACGAGCTATGAATGGCTCGATTCGCTCGCCTTCCTTGTATGAAGGAAGCTTGATGTGTGGGGTCGCCAGAACATGTGTAGGGAGAGTGCTCGTGGAGCTTGAGTTATCTGCACCAGATGTGTCTGAAGCCAAGGAGTCTCACCTGAGCTTCAGCATCTCAAGTTCATGTTTCTCACTTGCCTCGTCCTCGGCACGTTCGTGTTCTCGTTGTTCTCGCTCGTATTCATGTTCTCTTTCGCGTTGTTCTCGCTCGTGTTCATGTTCTCTCTTGCATTCCTCTCGCTGAATTCGACACTCTTCACAAACATCATTCTCACGTTGCTGCTCGTAACTAAACCGTGAGAGCACGTGCTCCTTTATTTGTTCGGGGTCTGTAAGCCCCATATCTTTGGCTTTCTGTACATATATATTAGTATCCATAATGCGAACTCAACTAAGGTTGAGTAGACTAAAGACGGAGTACTGACTGCTATTTTTTAGAGAAATGCCAATAATCAAGAGTAAAGAATATAGACACAGGTTGGTGGTGACCAGTTTTATCTAGTTAAACTGGTAAAGAAAAAAAAAAACTGACTGGGAAAACTATTACGTAAAATTAATAGAAATGAATAAAAAACCACCAGTAAGATAGTGCCTATAGAATTTAATGATAAATAACTAGGTGTGAGTGAGTGAGTATTATCTCGGTAATAACTTTAGAGCTAGGAGTTAATATCCTGGCGAGGTTGCCAGATGTCATGGGGGGGATGTGAATTTATGAATTAAGAATGCTAGATGTTACTTGGAAATAGAGACAAGGAATTGACTTGTGAAAATCAAGTAGTAAGTTTTACTTCGGCTTGCTTCGCCGATTCTCTAAAGACGAGAATCTATAAACTTTCTCAACGGTACCCAGCAGAGACTAATTACTCACGCATGCTGTTTGTTAGTACTGTTAGCCGCTTGAGAAAGTGACTCCACAATCATTAACTAATGCTAATAGTAATAAACAGGTTCTTGCCAGTGCTTAACTCCTTGCTGGTGCAACGGGCTTAAGTTTGATACAGAAGAACTGGCCTAAGTACCAGTTATGAATATTGTAAAGAGTGTGTGCAAACTAGGAGCAGCAATTAAAATAAGTTTGATGTGGAGAAATAAAACACGAGTTTAATTACATTAAGCTCAGAGAAAAGATCCGTAAATTTATTGATTACAAGGAAAATAATAAATTTAAGTTATATGAATCTCAAAAATGAATTCAAAATAACAAGGAGAGTACACTCACTTGCACATTCAAAAGCTAAGCACACTTAAGCCTAGAAAAACAAACAGAAATACTGGTCAGTGGAGGGGAGTCGAACGAGTAGTCTGGGCGCCTGTGATGAACATCAAAACGCTGCTATTCGCTAAGCCCACTTGGCCAATTCACCATCTAGGTGGAGATTCAGGAACTCGCTGGACAACGAAGGTGCTGCTCTACGCTGGGCACAAACGATCCGACCCTTGAGGCAACTCAAAGCTGACTAAATTCAAACGAGGAAAAGAGGTAGGGGCTGGCCTTGTTTGCCGGAAGTAGGGCGTGGCCTAACTTCAACGGTCAACGGAGAGAAAGTGAACGATATATGCTGAAAATAAATCACTCAGTGAAAGCTCTAATGTCGTGGATAAGAATGGTGACTTGTGAAACAGTGACAAATGTTCTGAAAACCATCCCGATCAAAGTGAATACAAGGACGGTTGAATTGAGTGATAAGTACAATGTCACGAATTTATAAATACGTTCGCGCAAATTCGTGACACACACACACACACACACACACACACACACATATATATATATATATATATATATATATATATATATATATATATACATATATATATATATATACATATATCTATCTATCTATCTATCTATCTATCTATCTATCTATATATATATATAGAGAGAGAGAGAGAGAGAGAGAGAGAGAGATACATATATATATATATATATATATATATATACATATATATATATATATGTATATATATATATATATATATATCACAAGTCCACTGCTGAACAAAGGCCTCCCCCCAACCTTCTCCACGAATTTCTTAACTGAGCCAATGTCCGCTACGTTTTCCCTGCAAATTTCTCTATCTCATTTCTGTGCTTCCTGTCTGGCCTTTTTCTGACATGCTTAAAACTCTTGGTGTCCAGTCAGTCAGCCACTTGTTCCTTCGGTTATCCATTACGCTTGTTACATGGCCTGCTCACCTCCATTTCTGCTCTTGGTATGATGTCTTTGACTTTAGTCTGCTCTCTCACCCAAGATGATCTTTTCCTGTCTCTTAAAGATATTCCCAACATTGACTTTTCCATTGCTCTCTGAGAACGGATTAATTTGTTTTCCACCGATTTTGTCAGTTTCTAGGTCTCACAACAGTACGTCATCCCTGGAATCATACTTTCGTTATATACTTTTCGACCTACGTTTCATAATGTCCCTATGTTTACCGAAAGCATTCCATCCAATTGCAATGCGTCTTTTTTTTTTCTCTCTCTCTACCATGATCTTTCGTTAATTTTAGCGATTGCCCCAAGTAATTACACTCCTCGATTTGTTCAAGAATTTCTTCTCTTATTCTGATGACACCCTTTGTTGTATGTGGATTAAACATAAACATTAGTTTTACTCCGGTTCATCTTTAGCCCTACTTTGAGACTTTCTCTGTTCAGTTCATATAACATTTCTTGCAATGTCTCTGCTGTTTCTGAGATTAAGACATTGTCATCTGCAAACCTTCAATGGTTTAGCCTTTCTCCATCTATGTTTACTCCTTTGTTTTCCCAGTCTAACTTTCTGAAAATACTTTCTAGGCATGCTGTAACTAATTTTGGTGAAATTGTATCTCGCTGTCGCACGCCATTCTCAACTTTAATTTTTTCCGAGTCCTAATGTAATTTAACTGTAGCAGTTCCCTCTTTATATATGTTTTCGAGCAGTTTTACAATGTTCTCATTTACTCCTTGTTCCCGCAACGAATTTATAAGTACTGTTCGCTCCACTGAGTCAAAAGACTTTTCGTAATCAACAAAACCTATGCACGGTGGTTTATTATTTTCTATAGTCTTCTCAGTTAGCTGATTCATTGCGTGTAGATGATCAGTAGTCGAATACCCGCTTCGGAATCCTGCCTGTTCACGAGGTTTGTTTTCTTTCATATTTGTTGTTATTCTGTTCTTAAGGACTTTACTTGAGAGTTTGTAAATGGCTGATAATACGCTAATGGGTACTGTACATAGTTACTAAGACCTTTTGAGTCGCCTTTTTTGTAAAGTAAAATAAATGGATTATACCATGTTTTGGGATTTTGTTTTTCTTTTTTAAATATTGAGTAACTAAGTGGGCGAGCCTGTTTTGTACTTATACTTCTGCATCCAACAGTAAATCCACTACAATTCCATCTTCACCCGGAGCCTTCCCTCTTCTCATATTTTAAAGAGAAATATTTACCTCGTCTGGTGTTACCTCAAGTATCTTACTTGTGTCAACTGAAAAGATAGCTATTAGTACTACTGTCTTTTCATGCATACAGTTCTCTATAAAATTCTTCAATTCTCTTCAGCATCTTCTCTCTACATTTAATGACTTCATCGTTTATGTCTTTCAGTGATGAAATTTGTTGCATTTCTAGTGCCATTTTACTTCGGACCTGTTTCAGACTTTTTCCTTGATTGATGATTTCTTTGATGTGATCTATGTTTCTCTTTCCTTTTTTTTCTCTCTTTCCCTTGTTGGTATATATATATATATATATATATATATATATATATATATATATATATATATATATATATGGAGCCTCTGTGTTACAGGGGTAGAGTGTGTGTTTCGTACACGGGTGAGTCAGGGTTCGCGCCCCGCCAGGGTAATAAACTTTAGGAGTATTCACCCGGCCACGTACTGCACTGGCGGACACAAGGGGTGCTGTGGTTGAACCAGTGTCGTTTACTATAAAGTATGCTTGCACCCAGCCGGCTTGCGCAGGCCGATTACACTTGGTTCACAGACTACACACACATCCAAAGCAACTCCAACACTACAATTACACTTACAAGCACTTCTAACCCTACATACAATCCCTACCAGACAGCCTAAGCCACTTGGTAGAGACACATTGGCTGTATCGTCCCGACTTCAGTCGGGATAGGCCGGTCCTGCAGTGGATACTCAAACGGCTGATGAGATGATATATATATATATATATATATATATATATATATATATATATATATATATATATATATACATTGCCAGATACCTTAATCCCATACGGGGTGGCCACAAACCGATCGCCTCCACGTCGCCCTGTCCCCCGCCATTTCACTGCCTTGCTCCCAAATCACACCCCCCTCTCTCATATACCTCTCCACTCCATCCCTTCATCTCATCCTTGGCCTCCCCCTCCCTCTCTCCCCCTCCCTCTCTCCCCCTCCCTCTCTCACATACTATCCTCGTCAGTCTCTCACTCTCCATCCTCTCCATATGGCCAAACCACCTCAGTCTGTTTCTCCTAATGCTTCCTATCATATCCACATCTACACCGAAACGCTCCATCACATCCTCATAATGTCAGTCTGTCTCTCAATGTGACTCCACAGGCTCCTCTCAATCAACTCATTTCCACTGCTCTCACTCTTGACTTCTGTCCTTCCAACAACGTCCAAGCTTCACTTTCATACGTTAGAGTTGGTATCACAGTACTGTCATGTGGTAACTGTTTCACTTCCATGCTCACTTCCCTGTTTCTTATCACTGCCTTCAAGGAACCAGCAACCTTTCTTCCTTGTTGTACCCTTTCATGCACTTCACCTTCCAAACTTCCATCCTTACTCATCGCACTACCCAAATACTTAAACATACTCACATTTTCCATTTCCTCACCATCCAACCTCACCGTACATTCACTGACTTCACTTCTCTCGATGACCATAACTTTACTCTTCCCTACATTCACCTTTAGATTCCGTTTCTTACACACTCTCACGAACTCATCCACCAAGCCTTGCAGCTCCCCTTCGTCGTCACTTAACAACACAGTATAATCTTCAAACAACAGTACACGGAGTTTCCAAACACTGCCCTATCTCATTAGGGCCACTCCAACATCCACTACCCTACCTTGTATCTCCTTTATAATCCCATCCATGTACAGATTGAACAACCATGAAGACATGATACATCCCTGTTATAATCCAACCTTCAAATAGAAAAATTCACTCAGTTCACTATCCTCACGCACTGCAGCCTTAGCACCCTCATACAAACACTTCACAGCATTCAACAACTTCCCATCTACTCCATATATTCTTAACACTTTCCACAATCCTTGTCTGTCCACCCTGTCATATGCTTTCTCCAAATCCATGAAGGCCCCTTACAACTTCTTTTGCTTCTCCAGAATCTTCTTTACTAAACATCTAAGAATGAATATCTGATCCACACAACCTCTTCCCTTCCTGAAGCCTCCCCGTTCTTTTCTAACTAATTCATCTGTTATTTCCCTAACTCTGTCAATAAGTTTCCTACCATATACTTTTCCTATTACACTAAGAAGACAAATGCCCCTGTGATTACCACACACTTCTTTTTCCCGTTTTCCTTTATACAAGGGAATAATTATACCTGACTTCCAATCCTCCGGGACTCTACCTTCCTCGCAGGCCAATCTGCACATCTTCCACATCCATTCTACTACTATCTCTCCCCCATGCTTCAGCATTTCACCACACACTCCATCAATTCCTGGGGCTTTCCCCGTTTTGACACTCTTCATTGCTTCCACAACTTCCATCCTACTGATTTTTTCCTGTCTTCTCACCTCCCTCTTTCTCCCAGCCATTCTTCAGCCACTTATACTCGCATTACCTTCATTCTCTATGTTTAACAATTCCTTAAAATGTTCTCTCCATCTGCTCACTTTTTCTTCCTTCACCACTAATAATCTATCATTTTATCTTTCACCCCTCTACTAACTTCATTGCCACCCTGTCTAACTCTCTTTACCTCTTTCCAGAACATATTCTTACATTCCCTGCACTTGACACTCAGATTCCTTCCAAATTCCTCATCCACTCTCTTCTTGCTCTCTCTTACTAATCATTTGACTTCTCTCTTCCTTTCTACATATAACTCTTTCTTCCGTTCCACAACTTCTTCCGCGCTCCTACTTCTCATCCATTCATTATATGCTTTCTTTTGTGCCACAGCCAGTCTCACCTCTTCATTCCACTATGCTGCTCCTTGCACCCCCTTTCGTCTTCTCTTCACCCCCCCACCATATATATATATATATATATATATATATATATATATATATATATATATATATATATATATATATATTCTAACACAGAGCACTTCTTCGTGACTACTACCGTTTTCTAGTTTTAATCCACTGTTACCTCTTAGTATTTGCGTATTGCTGTGAGAGAAAAAGACACACTGCACCTTTACATCCTATCCAGAGCACTTCTTCGTTATTTGCATCATTTTCTAGAGGTAATCCATTGTGTTAAGTCAGCATTTCCGTGGCTCAGTGGAAGAAAAAAAGACAGCACTACTCCATTTCCTAGCAGATTACTTCCTCGTGACTAGCATCATTGTCTAGTGTATCTCCATTGTTGTAACTCAGCATTCGAGATGGAGAGATGGCAGTTTTTGGTCAAATTAGAGAAAAGGGTATAGACCCTGGCAGGGGCGCTCACAACGAAAACAATGATAACTGAAAACATATCAGCTTGTGCATCTTTGGTAGCAAGTTTTATCTTTCTTCTTTTCCTGAGTGATGCTGTTAGTCGAGGAACAAACCATTTTTTCCTCTCCTATCGTTACTATGGTAAAATCTTTGGTCTGTACTCTGGGCAGTTCAGGAAGCTCCCTAACACCTTTCCGTAAGTCATGTACTGTATTTTGTTTATTTCGCCTTGCTGCCATTCTCTGTGTAACAAAGTCCTTCCATTACCTCTATACTCTGGATAAATAACAGAAGGATAGTAACGACCCATATCCAAAAATAAATAACTAAGGACGAGGTGTTAGGGAGCTTCCTTAACCAACAAGAATACAAGCCTTTATCTGCGTCCTTCCTCCATCAGCGCAGGTACGCAGCACCCGTGTAGGTACACAGTCTAACTCCCTTACTATCTAGGTCCCTAATGCAAGAGCTATCGTGTGCTCTAAGTCTTTTAAGAGTTATGTTGATAAGATCTGGACCTGTATTCCTCAATTAGTCTTTCTCACAATCTGTGATCTGTCTATTCATGTCTCTCTCTCTCTTTCTCTCTCTCTCTCTCTCTCTCTCTCTCTCTCTCTCACACACACACACACACACACACACACACACACACACACACACACACACACACACACACTCGCGCGCTGCCGAGAAGGCTTTAAAAACTAACTAATTTTGAATATCGTTTTCCTTTGTTCAGTTTTCTGAGGAGGGGGTATATTTTTTGCCGACTCTCACCCTCCAGATCTTTCAGGTTTGAGCTAGAAAATGAGAGAGAGAGAGAGAGAGAGAGAGCCTGACGGTCCCTTGCCACCCTACACAGACACCAACCAGCAAATGTACCAAAGTGACAATAATTCTAAACCACGCTGGGTATGTCAATCAGCCTCGAGTGTTTGCCGCAGCAGGACGAAGCAATATATCGAGGGAATACAGGGTGCTCCATCAGGCAACGAATATTCGGCCTGTGAGGAAGATGAGCGTGTAATTTTAACGAGCAATATCCGTGAATGACGCTAAGCTGGATGGTGGTATTGCTTTGTGTTTGGCCGGATATCTTTGTGGTGGTAAATGTTGTATGGCTTGTGTGTGTGTGAGAGAGAGAGAGAGAGAGAGAGAGAGAGAGACTAGTTTTTGACAAGGGTTTATTGTGGAAGCCGTCAGTGAAAACGAATGTCGTGCATCCTCATATAGGAAACGGAGGGGGAAGAAAAACAATAAAAATAGCAACAATACAGACAAAATAAACAAATAACATAAACCAATAAGTAGATATAGCTCGCGAAATAGAAATAAATTGGATGTCAATTCCAAAACCAGATGGTACGGGAGATGAGGAAGGGAAATAATAGAAGCAGTGCAGGCGAGCAAAGGATTAATCCGTATATATATAGATAGATAGATAGATAGATATAAGAGAATGTATGTTCTCTTTGGAAATCGAGGGGATTGCATATACTGTAGAACTCTCTAAACAGCTCTAAAACGTGTAGCTTTTTACAGGGAATTTAGATGTGTACATTACAATTTCTAGAATATGTGAAACGTTGCTAAAAAAAAAAAAATAATAATGTCCCTCTGTTAGTCCACATTGGAACAACATGTATTTTGGATCGTCTAACATCGTTTTTAGGAGCCTCAGTGAGGAGCAGGCTGGGCGAGCAGAAACGCACGTGTAAATTTGGGGGTTAGGCCCAAAGAATATAATTCAGATTAACTTGTGATTCATATGACTGGAACGAGTGAAGGATAATCAGATTCAATGATGATTCGTATGACAAAATTGAATTTTATTTTCTATTAACCCGGAGAACACCAAGTATTTCACCTAGTGGAGGACTGGAAGCCAGGTATATTCCCCTGTACAAAGGAAAGGGGAAAAAGAAATGTGTGGTAATCATAGTGGCATTTGTCTTATTAGTGTAATAGGAAAAGTATATGGTAGGATACTTATTCACAGAGTTAGGGAAATATCAGAGGAATTAGTTGGAGAAGAACAGGGAGGTTTTAGGGAGGGAAGAGGTTGTGTAGATCAGATATTCATTCTTAGATCTTTAGTGGAAAAGTTTCTAGAGAAGGGAAACAAGTTGTATGCGGCTTTCATGGATTTAGAGAAAGCATATGGCAGGGTGGATAGACATGGACTGTGGAAAGTGTAGATTGGCTTGGGAAGAGGGAAGGGTTCTGGAGGACTGGAAATCAGGTATAAGTGTTCCTTTATACAAAGGAAAAGGGGAGAGAGAAGTATGTGGTAACCATAGGGGTATTTGCCTTCTTAGTGTGACTGGAAAAATAATACTCATTGATAAGGTTAGGCATATAACTGAGGAGCTAGTTGGAGAAGAACAAGGGGGATTTAGGAAGGGAAAAGGGTGTGTAGATCAGATACTTGTTCTAAGATGTTTAGTGGAGAAGTATCTAGAGAAGGGAAAGAAAGTGTATGCTGCCTTCATGGACTTGGAGAAAGCTTATAACAGAATAGATAGGCAAGGTATGTGGAAGGCATTAGGAATATATGGAGTGGAGGGGAAATTGTTGAGTGCTGCGAAGAGTATGTGCGAAGGAGCTAGAGCTACGGTGCGAGTGGGTGGTGAGCTGAGTGAGTTCTTTGATCTCAGTGTGGGACTGAAACAGGGTTGTGTGATGTCTCCGTGGATGGGGTTGTAAAGTAGGTGCAAGGTAGGGCAGTGGATATGGGGGTGGCTCTAATGAATGAGGGTGAGATGTGGAAGATTTCGGTGTTGCTGTGTGCTGATGATACAGTATTGTTGAGTGAAGATGAATGGGAGTTGCAAGGTTTGGTGAATGACTTTGGGAGAGTGTGTAGGAAGAGGAATTTGGAAGTTAATGTAAACAAGAATAAAGTTATGGTGTTGAGAGGAATGAAGTCACAGAATGCACAGTGAGATTGGATGGTGAGGATATGGAGAATGTGAGTGCATTCAAGTACTTGGGTAGTGGGTTGAGTAAGGATGGAACTTTAGGGGATGAAGTGCTTAAAAAGGTACAGCAGGGAAGGAAGGTTGTTGGTTCACTGAAAGCAATGATGAGAAAAAGGGAGGTGAGTATGGAAGTTAAGAAGTCACTGCATGATAGTATTGTGATCCCTACCCTGACGTATGGAATCGAGGCGTGGACCTTGCTAAAGGGAAAAAAGTCAAGAGTGAGAGCAATGGAAATGAGTTACTTGAGAGGAGCATGTGGAGTGACATAGAGGGACAGGTTGACGAATGAAGAAGTAGAACGTTGTGGGTGGATGTGGATGTGTTTGAGAAGATTAGGAGAAATACACTGAGATGGTTTGGACATGTGGAGAGAATGGAGAATGAAAGACTGACTAAGAAGGTGTATGTTGGTGAGGTGGATGGAGGGAGAGGGAGGAGAAGACCGAGGATGAGGTGAAGGGATGGAATTGAGAGGTATATGAGGGAGGGGGAAGTGAGCTGGGGGGAGGGTAGGCAAATGGTGAGTGACAGAGCGACTTGGAGGCATTTTGTCTGCGGCCACCCTGTGCGGGATTAGGGCGTCGGGCTATAGATAGATTGATAGTTATGAATTATGGAGTAGATGGGGAGTTGTTGAAGGCCATGAAGAGTATGTATGAGGGTGCTAAGGCTGCAGTGCTTGTAGATAGTGAACTGAGTGAATTTTTCTATTTGAAGGTTGAATTGAAACAAGGATGTGTCATGTCACCATGGTTGTCCAGTCTGTATATGAATGAGGTTATAAAAGAGATACAAAGTAGTACAGTGGATGTTGGAGATGCCCTAGTGAGAGAGGGCAGTGTTTGGAAACTCTCTGTACTGTTGTTTGCAGATGATACTGTGTTGTTAAGCAAAGACGAAGGGGAGCTGTAAGGCTCGGTGGATGACTTTGGGAGAGTGTGTAAGAAACGGAATCTAAAGGTGAATGTAGAGAAAAGTTATGGTCTTCGAGAGAAGTGAAGTCAGTGAATGTACAGTGAGGCTGGATGAGGAGGAAATGGAAAATGTGAGTGTGTTTAAGTACTTGGGTAGTGTGATGAGTAAGGATGGAAGTTTAGAGGGTGAAGTGCTTGAAAGGGTACAACAAGGAAGAAAAGCTGCTGGTTCCTTGAAAGCAGTGATAAGAAACAGGGAAGTGAGAATGGAAGCAAAAAAGCTACTACATGACAGTATTGTGATACCAACTCTAACGTATGGAGGTGAAGCTTCGACCTTGTTGGAGGGACAGAAGTCAAGAGTGAGAGCAGTGGAAATGAGTTATCTGAGAGGAGCCTGTGGAAGCACATGGAGAGACAGACTGACAAATGAGGAAGTGAAGGACCGTTTTGGTGTGGATGTGGATGTGATAGGAAGCGTTAGGAGAAACACACTGAGGTGGTTTGGCCATGTGGAGAGGATGGAGAGCGAGAGCCTGACGAGGAGAATGTATGCGAGTGAGGTGGTGGGGGGCAGAGGGAGGGGGAGGCCAAGGATGAGATGGAGGGATGGAGTGGAAAGGTATATGAGAGAAGGGGATGTGAGCTGGGAGCAGGACAATGAAATGGCGGGGGACAGAGTGACATGGAGGTGATCTGTTTGTGGCCACCCCTTACTGTATTAAGGCGTCTGGCAATGGATAAATAGAAAATGTATAGAGTATGTAAACTATAAAAAAGAATGCGTGCATAACCTTGATTAGCATGGAATGAGGAGGCTGAAACGAGAAACTGAGAGGAAACAAAAGAAGGACGATCAAAAGAACATAAACTCGAAAACGTCACGAGTGTTGTTGGAATACAGGGTGGTCTGTAATTAGCACTCAAGAAACTCATTTGACACCATCTCATGTGTTGCGTCGATGGCTCCATAGGTTAGTGTAGGCGTGGGTGCGGCAGTGAGCGTGGAGAATGAATAAATGATGCAGGGCAGATCCTTACAGGAGTGAGCTGTCCCAACAGCACACAAAAAATCGCCCGGCGGAGTGGAAATGTAGCGTTATATATAAGCCAACCTCTCGTGTAATTAACTTAGAAATAATCTGGAGTTTGAGAGAGTTCGTGAAGGATACAGTTAAGTAATCCATTCAGCAGAAAACAGATCTTGCAAGATGAATAAACGCATCTTAACTTACGAAAATATGCTAAATAAAAATGAGGAGGGTTGTTGTTATTCATTAACTAAGCTGGAAAGAAGAAAAACAAACCAACTTAACGAAATTATTCTGCAAGCAACCATAAAATTTCAGTGTGTGTGTGTGTGTGTGTGTGTGTGTGTGTGTGTGTGTGTGTGTGTGTGTGTGTGTGTGTGTGTGTGTGTGTGTGTGTGTGTGTGTGTGTGTGTGTGCACTGCTTCTCGTCCAATCAGCGAAGCTTAGCAATGTTGGGTCTGGTTAGTAATTGGATGGGTGACTGCCTGTGGACACCAGATGCTGTTAGCATTGAATACCCCCATGGGAACCACCTTGTCGTGGTTGGGGGCTGGTGCATCCCGTAAATCTGGTGGGCCATACCGACGGGGGGAAGATCCCCCCTAGTCTCAGTGAGAGGACAGGGTTACCCATGCTCAAGGGGCCATCAGGGAGGGGTCAGACTAAGTGTTCCCAGGCCCACTGCCTTGTGGATTACCCTTGGATGCGTTAAGGCTGCAGGAGTAAACCCCTAATGAGAAATCCTTGAGTGGTGTCCCACGGATGGTGGGGCTCGACTACCAGATCTCCCGGCAGACTCCTGAATCCATGGTCATTGGACGGTTGCCACAAATCTTCATGCCACTATCACAGGCTGAGAGGGGCCAAGTCATGTGGTGATAAGGACTGCACACCCTTACCATCACACCAAATCCATTCATTACACAAGCCCACTGCCATATTCACCTCCCATCCTATCCTTTCACCAAAATCAGAAGACCCATGGCAACAGGACAGGGTGACATTGATAGGCCATGGATGTGACTGGAACTCGCTAGCTCAAGTCCTACCCATAGGAAGCATTGGACCAGAGGTCACTGGCACGATGAGATAGGAGCAGCTCATGGCTTAGGCAGCATCCAGCGTGATTAAGCAGCCAGACTCGGACGCTAAACTGCTTACCCTAGGCAGAGAAGGGTTTAAAAAAGGTAAGCTAACCATTTGTTGCTCGAAACCACCTGCTCAGATAAACGCATCTGTCAAGGCATCCCACATTTCTGTCGAAAAAACAAAAGAATCCGTCTGACTCTTGCAACCTGGAATATACAAACCTTGCTTGATACTGACCAAGGCACACGACCATAGAACTGTCCTTATTGCCCATGAACTAAACAGATATAAAACAAGGCTTTAAGGCCTATCTCAAGGTCCACTAGTCTCCCTACACACCTCCATACGTCACCACTTCGGCGCTACCACCCACTATCCATATTAAATACACGCTAGGGCTGTCTCATACAGGACTGGTGTCCTGTACTGGTATTAGCAGAGGTATTTTTACAACATGTCGGCGGGTCTTCTGGTAGATCAGTAAAGTCTGCTTTTTGTGAAAATCAAATCCTTGAACTGTTCCCTGCCCCAACTGACATTCAATCCTGGGTCCATTAGGACTGCAGGCCACCTCTCTACCGATTTAGCTGCCGCCTCCGAATGACCTTAAACTGCTCTCCTTATGCTTGTAACAATGTCTGGCCATCACCAACACCTTTTTTCAGCTTAAGAATAAACACAAGACCACATGCATGCACCCTCGATCTAGACATTGACACCTAATTGACTATGTCATAGTAAGGCAGCGAGACCGAAGACAAATTCTCATAACCTAAGATACGTGAGGTGCTGAGTGCTTTGCAGAGCATTGCCTTATACTCACCAAACTGTAACTAGTCATGCGCCCACAAATACGACCAAAGAGAAATTCTTATAACCGAAGCTATGAGAAGTGCTGAGTGCTCAACAGACCATAGCCTTACACTCACCAAACTGCAACTAGCCATACATCCACCAATGCACCATAGACAACTGTCCAAGAAACTAAACTGTAGTGTTTTAAAGGATACAGCAACTTATATCCCCTTCCTGCCGTCCGAATGGACGCTGGTTCGAATCCTGGCTGGAGCAGGGAACAGTTTAAGGATCTGAATTTCACAAAGCAGAATTTGTTCATCTATCAGAAGACTGGCCGACATGTCGTAACCTAAATGGTGACGTGTGGTGGTGGTAGTATGCAGGCGGACCACTGGGCCTTGGGCACAAGCTGTGGAGCCTATGCCAAAGTTATATACACAAAAGAAAAGAAAAAAAAAGAATGACCACCACTTGACACAAACAACAATACAACAAACCTAGATGCAGAGTGAACATTAAGGTCACAATCTTAAACTGTGGGCAGGCGTTCTCCTTGCCCTATCCGTATCCTTTGGTAATCTTAAAGCATGATAGGGAGAGCTTTTCCCAGCAAAGGGAGAGGATTATCGCAGCGTATTACTGGAATCCGCAGGGAGTATCATAGCACCCCTTTGTATGCCCCTTCGTCATATTATAGTAGCTTTGTGCAAAAGAAAACTATGTAGAATTTGAAGGCCCCTGTGGTGTGTGTGATGGGAGTTTTAATTTTATGATAAAATATCGTGTAAAGAAAATAAATAAACGTTTAATATTTTTATCATTTTAAAAGGCTTCCCCGCTTCCCCGGAGATGGTTAATTTACAACGGGATGAATACAAAGGCAAGATACTGTACTCACTTCCATTTTATTTTCCAATATTTTGTTTTAGCTTGGCAATATAATTTTCTGGTTTATTTTGGTGTGATTTTAACTACTTTGGCCTTTATATTTGGTCCTCGTGACTGGTTTTCAAATTAACCCCCTCCCCCCCAAATGTGTCTTGGGAGTCTATTTTGGGGTTTTGGGTGGGAAAAATGGCAAAAACAAGCATCTGGGGCAGAAATATAGTCAAAATCGGTATGATCAGCCAAGGCGTATTCATAGGGTTATTACTGACCGCATGAACCCCTTTGAAGCTATGTCTGACACCGAATTTTTTTCTATGGCACAGGTTCCCCTAATCCTGTAGGCATACCCTTATACAGAGTATTCAAGAACAAATGCCAGTCTTTAATGATAAAAGAGGTAACAATTGCTAACATTCAGGGATTGTATTGTATGTGAATCTTAGAAACTGTCTTATACATATATATATATATATATATATATATATATATATATATATATATATATATATATATATATATATATATATATATATATATTTTTTTTTAAGATTTTAAATTTAAAAATTAAACAGTGTCACCGACTGTTTGCCATGCATTCCCACACGAAGGGGTGCGCCTCATGCTTTCAAGACTACCACTTACGTTGAAAGTGTGAGCTTCCACTTCGAAAGGGGTGGGGGAAGGATAATCTCTGCCCTCAGTTTCAAGACTACAGGCTTCAAAGACTACTGCTTCAAAGCACTGCAGAAGAAACCCTAGGCTTCTCCACTCGCCGCCATAAAAGCCGGATGGATGAAAATGCTGACGACATACATAACCTTCTTGCAGTAAAGAACAGAACAAAAAAGAATTGATTGTCTCTTCCTAAACCCTAAAAACTGTATTCCAGAATCTCAGAAGCGAAACCCAGAGGAAACCGTGTAACATGGAGAGTAAATAGCGGACTGAGCAAGTAAAAGAGCTGCAGAGACTGGCTGATATTTATGACCAACATGAGTTCTATACATCCATAAACTATCTATGGGCCATCCAAAAACAACAGAGCCCCTATTCGATCAGTCAAAGGAGAGCTCCTGAAAGACAGGCAAGCAGTATGGGCAAAGTACTTCAATTCTTTACTGAACTGAAGAAACCAGGTGGAACACAATATCCTTGACAACATCTCAAACTGCAAATCTCAACGTCCCACCTAAACTTGCAGAAAATGTTCAGACCATCTGATCTCTATAAGATAATGAAGGCGTTGGCCCTGATGGCAAACAATCTGAACTAATCAAAAAGGGTCGCCAGTTACCCCACCAGGACCTCCATGATCTCATACTGACAATCTGGAACCAAGAACGAATTCCATATGAATGGCTTACTTCTGAATACATCTACAAAAAGAGGGCCACTCAAATTGTGACAACAGCAGAGGCATCTCCCTCTTTGTCAGTGCTACTAAAGTACAGAGGGGGTGATTGGTGAGGAGAAGTGTGGCTTTAGGAGAGGAAGGGCGTGCGTGGATCAGGTGTTTGCCGTGAGACAGGTGTGTGAAAAGTATTTGGCGAAAGGTAAGGACGTGTTTTGGGTGTTCATGGATTTAGAGAAAGCGTATGATAGAATTGATAGGGAGGCATTGTGGACTGTTATAAGATTGTATGGACTTGATGGTAGGTTACTAAAAGGAGTGAAAAGTTTTTATGTAAATAGTAGAGGGTGTGTAAGAGTGGGAAATACTATGAGTGATTGGTTTCCGGTAAGAGTGGGGCTGCAGCAGGGATGTGTGATGTCGCCTTCGTTGTTTAATATTTATATGGATGGTGTTGTAAGGGAGGTGAATGCAAGAGTGCTAGGTGGAGGTCTGAGTCTGGTGAATGTTGATGGTAGAGAGTGGAATCTGAAGCAGCTGCTGTTTGCAGATGATACTGCACTGGTGGCTGATTCAGAGGGGAGATTGAGACAGTTGTTCGAGGAGTTTGGAAAGGTGTGTGAAAGGAGGAAATTGAAAGTAAATGAGAATATGAGTAAAGTGATGAAGTGTACTAGGTCGGTAGATGGTGGGAGGATGAATATAGTTTTGAATGGTGAGTTGCTTGAGGAGGTAGAGTGTTTTAAGTATTTAGGGTCACATGTTGCTGTGGATGGAAGAATAGATGCAGAAGTGAAGTGTAGAATGAATGAAGTAGGAAAGGTGCTGGGAGGAATGAAAAAAGTGTTTAGATGTCGTTTGCTTAGAATGGATGTAAAGAGCAGGCTGCTTGAGGGTGTTGTGGTACCAATTGCATTATATGGGACTGAAACATGGAATATGGGTGTAGCAGAGAGGAAAAGTTTGATTGTAATGGAGATAAAGTGTCTGAGGAGTATGTGTGGAGTGACATGTATGGATCGAGTGAGAAATGATGAAGTGCAAAGGAGAACTGATGTTGTTCGGGAGTTGGCTGATCGAGTTGAGCAGAGGGTGTTGCGATGGTTTGGGCATATGGAGAGAATGGATAATGAGCGACTGGTGAAAAAGATAACTAGATCTGATGTGAGAGGTGTAAGGCTGAGAGGAAGACCACCAATAGGATGGATGGACAGTGTGAAGAGAGCGTTGGATGTGACAGTGATGTCTGTTGACCAAGGAAGAGTGGCTGTGTGTGATAGAAATGAAAGGAGAGAAACTGTGAATGAATAAATGATGACGCAGCCCTGAGGGAATATTCTCCCGCAATTGTCTTATCAGCTGATCAGGTCAGGTGCGGGTAAGGGGATGGGTCTATAATGATGTGGCAGGGGTAAACCAGCTCGGCTGTCGGGCCCTGCTGCGGATGTCACTGCACTGCTCAGTTGACCGTTGTGTAGTGTGGTGCGGTGAGGATCTGTCCCTTCTCCCCTTTGGGGCTAAGATGCGAATGAATGTGTTGAGTGGATAAGTAAATTGGAAGTGTGTCGACCTATCTCGGCTACCTCCCTTTCCTTTGGGAAACCAGCCTAGGTATATAGATATAGATTGATAGATAGACCAAAGTACTAAGCCAAGATAATGTTTTCCAGACTGAAAAAACATCTGTCACACTTCCCGAAAAACGGTGTGGATTTTGGAAGGAACAAAGCACCTGTGATATATTTGTTGCCAGATAGATACAGGAGAAATTCCACGAGCAGAACCGTGACTTGTATATTGCATTCACTGATCTTGCATAAGCATTTGATACTGTCAATAGAGAACATTAATGGAATGGCTTTTCAAAATTTGGAGTTCCAAAAATATTCTTACCAGCCTGAAGAGCCTGCATGACAACATGAATGCTCGTGTGTCCAAAATCCGAACCATTCAGTACGTGGGAGCAAAGCAAGGATGTGCCTTGGCTCCTGTCAGTTTCAACATCTATCTCGCTGAAGTCACGCTTTTAAGTCATCAACAAACAAATCCTGATTTAAAAAAAAAAAAAAAATCCAGTTCAGTCTAAATGGCAACTTATTTAATCTCAAACGTCTTCAGACATAATCAAACACTGAAATGGCCCACTTCCTAGAGCTACAATATGCTAATGACTGTGCTGTCCTTGCACATACCCCTGAACCCCTTAGAACAGTCTCGCCATTGTCTCCAAAATATACTATGCTGTGGGACTCCGCATAAATGTCAACAAAACGGAAACAATATCTCAGGGAAACAACCCAGTAGAGCCTCTTGCATTTCAGAGAAGTGGTGAAAATGTAAAACAGGTAGAAAATTTTACCTACCTTGGAGGTCTGCCCACAGGTAAACATGACATTGATGCAGAAGTCCTTGCACGAATCAACAGCTCCTCAGCCTCTTCTGGAAGTCTCAGATACAGTCACTGAAAATACCAACCTGAGAATTGAGACGAAGGTATCAGCATATACAGCTGTTTGCCTCTCGACCTTCTTGTACGGTGCTGAATCCAGGACTACATAGCAGCATCACATCAAACAGCTTGAGTCGTATCACATCTGGTGTCGCCACTTGCAAAGGGGAGACTTAAATAAGTTTTGACTTACTTTATGAAAGTAAAGTTTTAGGTTTTTACTTTATTCTGGCTTACGTCGGCAATCTCAGAAACCGAGAGATTTATAAACTTTCTCATCGAACTGTACTCAGCAAGGAACAGTCATTCAAGAATGCTGAATTAATAATTACTTTCGGCCTCTAAGAGAAGGAATGAACCTTGCCCCCTGAAATTTAGTTGTTTACCATGAAATTTAGTATTACTAAGCCAGGCTCTTGTTTCCGCCATTCCTAGCTTGCGCAAACGGTTTTATTGTGAACTGATCTAAAAGAAATGGCTTAACTACCAGTAGTGATTAAGGTCAAGAAAAGTTTGTGCTGCCTAGGAGCAACATAAATTACAAGCAAATGGAAAAGTAAGACACGACTTGACATTCAATCAAGCTCAAAAGAAAAGCTGTGAATTTATTAAATAGACACAGAAGGAATGCTTACGTTACAATGAAACTTAAGCAAGTAATATCACGCACTCAAACTGTCAAACACTCTTAAATCTAGAAAACAGAAAGAAAATACTGGTAATTGGGACAATATGGTGTCAGAGCTGCTAGAAAACTGTCTTGCACTGCCATGTCCTGAACTGCCCTTCGTCGAGAATGGAGTTGCAGAACTGTGAAGGAACTAGGTGATCCACTGCCTGAAGACATGACTGGCGAGGGGTGGTCTCCGCTACCCTTTCACACTGCTCTGGCTACGTTCGTCTCTCTCTCTCTCTCTCTCTCTCTCTCTCTCTCTCTCTCTCTCTCTCTCGACTGTTAATAATCCACCTAACCACGGTGAGTGTAGAGGTATGGTGTTACAGAACTGCGAGATGATACCGCTGCTCGAGGTACGGTCTCCGTGGATCATTGCTAACACTGCCCTGTTTACGCCCATCTCTCAGAGCTGTCCCTCTCCAACTGACGTTTCCTTTTTTGGCTTAGGCTACTGGCCGTCACCCACAATGAGGGGTATTAGCCCAAATAAGTATAATAACAAACACAATTTAAAAAAAGATGCTCACACACCACATGAGACAGCCAGTCTAGAGGGCCATGTGTGGAGGGAGCATATGATAGAAGGCTCGGTGATCGGCTAGACGCACCTCCTACCCCCTGAAAATCAGAACAGGTGGAATCCCTCACCCAGGTCAACAGCCCAGAGCAGATTGTAGAGGTTGGAGAAGATTGTGGCTCCAAGCTGGTACGACCAGGTGTGGGCGGCGAGGGTCAGGAACTGTTGGTAGGAGTATATATCTATCCTATCCTTGTAGTCCAGAATAGGAGGGCAGGATGGACTGCCCTCCTCTGCCTGAGGAGGGGAGAACTCATCGACCTCCTCCTTGGCCGAGGAGCCGGTCGACGCATCTTTGACCATGGAGACGGAGTCAGAAGGGTCCTGCCCCTCCTCAGTCACTGACAGTGGTTTGTGAACTTCGGCAGCAGTCTGTGTCTTGGCCAGGTCCGGATCCGGGTCAGAAATCGATGATGCTGTCTTCCTGTTGAGGGGAGCATCCAGCCTCAGCCTCTTCAGCAGTGTTGTGCGGGGGACAGCAAGTCGCGGCTGCCGGGCCCAACGCTCCAGACGGCGAGGAACAAGGTGTACATCGCGGGCAAAGCACTCGGGGATAAGGTGAGGCAGCCCATTTTCCTCAAATATCTTGGGGAGTAGAATGCGCAATATCCCTTTGCCATCCCTGCAAAAAGACTTCGCTGACGCGATGCACATCTCCACGATGGTACTTATTTCCTCAGGACTCCCAGGATCCCTGGCCTGGCGTCCCCTGGCCGTGAGACGCTGCCGTGCATAGATGGATAGAACCCTGCATGGCCATGCCTCCCAGTTCAATAACATCCCAAGCCTCAGGACCCTTGGGAGTCCCCAAAAGACAAAACACTGGCTCATTGTTCTGGAAGGAGTGCTGGAAATGCCTAGGGTCTGGTGCAACGAAAGCCTGGCAGTGCATGAAAACATCAGCATCAGTATCTTGACGCTTGATGAAACCATACCCACCCTCGACATTGAACCAAACCACGGTTCCCCTGATCTTCTTCTGGGCTGCCGGAGACTGAGGTCTGCTATTTGCCACCCTCAACGGATTGCAGGCAGTTGCAGATGCGTCGTCCACCGTAGTTTCCCATAGTTGCGAGCTTGATACGTGGGAAATGGGCGGAGCTTCCTGCCCCGACGGTTACATGGGTTGGAGAACAATATATATATATATATATATATATATATATACACCCGGTATATCATCAGCCGTTGAGGTCCACTGCAGGACCGGCCTATCCCTACCGAAGCAGGGACGATACAGCCAATGTATCTCTACCCAGTGGCTTAGGCTGTTTGGTAGAGACTGTATGTCGGGTGAGAAGTGCTTGTAAGTGTAAGTGTAGTGTTGTAGTGGCTTTGGATTTGTGTGTAGTCTGTGAACCAAGTGTAATCGGCCCGCCTTAAGCCGATTGGGTGCAAACATACTAGTATGAGACACTGGTTCAACCACAGCACCCCTTATGTCCGCCAAAGTAGCAAGTGGCTCGGTGAAGGATTCCCAAAGTTTTTACAACTCTGGCGGGAGGCGAACCCTCGTCCACCAGCGTGCGAAACGTACACTCTACCACTGTACCACAGAGGCTCCATATATATATATATATATATATATATAAAGTGAGTTTTACGCCAGGTACCCCTTTTTTGGATAAGGGCTAAGGCGTTGCCCCTGGGTAGAGGACTTTGGTTTGGAGCGTGTAGCATTTTATGACCGGATGCCCTTCCTGATGTCTACCAATGACCCTTGGGTGGATTCGATCCTCCGACCCTACGGTCAGAGCGGAGCGCTCTAACCCACAGAGCCACGTATATATATATATATATATATAATAATAATTTCCACTCAGGGAAGCATTAACGTTGTGCATAAGGACAACCACTCGTGAAACACCGATAAATAATTTTGAAATTCCATTCAAATCGGAGTGTAAACGATCGGTAAGAGCTGAGCAATGTTTTTTGGGATTTCCCACCGACGTTCGTTAGCTCGTATAATAATACAGTGTCGCGAGTTCCCATAATACGAGTAATACAATGTCACGAATTCGTAACAAGGCTTACCGTGCATCCTAGGACTCACATGGGATGATAAAGTCTCCCACTCACAAACTCTCCGAAGGACGAAGTCAACAAGCATAGAAACTATGTTCGCTAAAAAACAACTGAGATGTGTTCAACATGTGTTCCGCATGTCTGATCACAACTTTCCCCACTAGGTTCTGTATGGCCAACTCCTTGCAGCACACCGCAACGCAGGGCAAAAGGAAATGAGATAAAGGAGATAGGCTATAAATATCATTCAAGGACAACTCGTAAGAAGTGGAACATCATTCCAAAAGAACTTGAAACCAATGCCTCAGACAGAAAGCAGTGGTGAGCCCTCTACAGTGAAGAACCATTTATCATGAAGAAGCTCAGAACCTGGCCAAAGAAGAGAGTAAACAACAGAGGCTCAACCAAAACAGAGTTCTCCCAGCAAACCCGGAATTGATATACCGACTGTGTGGCAAAGTTTGCGGATCCAGGATTGATCTGCACACTCACACACGTTGGCCCCAAAGAAAATGAGAAATACACCATTCTTATGGATATAATAGTCATCTTCTTCTGTAGCAGGACAGCTTTAAGGTTAGTGTGTGTGTGTGTGTGTGTGTGTGTGTGTGTGTGTGTGTGTGTGTGTGTATTAATAATGTTCGGTTGGTTAGAATACATTTCCAGCAAAAAATATACTGTAAACATCAACATTAAGCAAAACAAGCTGCCGCAATATATTTTTGTAATCGCATACTTTTTTACTTGTGAGAAGACGTGGATATAGAACAAGCGTGTAAGATTACTTTTCATATTTAGATGATTCGAACTGTAACATAAAAACGAAATAACCACCATATTCCACTAAGACAACACTACGGCACATTACAGTCCCTGTATAACTGTTTCAAGTTAATATAAACATTTGAGACTCGCAGATTATAGGACTGGGAGGGATTACATACACAAGCCTGACACAGTACCTTAAAGCTTACCTGTTGAGTGTGGATTGTTGTGTTTCATAGGGTGGCAGAACACGCCAGTGAAAGATAAGGCTTGCCAAATGGTTAATTCTGTGAACCTTAACAAGCCAAAAATGTTGGCGGATTTGACACAGGCAGTAAAAAAAAAAAAATGCATTATGCGAGACATACCAATCATAAAATGTTACGAACTTAGATGCTGAGAGGTGGAAAACATTTTGTGGTCAGATACTTTCACGTGTAGTTGTGCAGTTTGCATCATACTGTGGCTTGGCATACACATATACCATAGTGATGAGAAAACCGTTTTTATGTCAATAGGGATGACAATATTTTAATGGCATACATGAGAGAATTAACATGTCATAAGGAATATAACCACTAAGGATGAAGTACCATGAATTCTGCTGTAACAAAGAGAACACAGTACTCTGTCCCAGGTGAAATTGGCAATTACAAGACCTGCTGTTGTTTTAATGATGTCATATTTTTCTGTGCTCCTTTCATCTAACGAAAAAATCTATAGTCGGACTGCTCAGCCCTCGAATAATGATATTGTGTTGTTGTTGTTCTTCTTCTTAATTAATCCCGGTGTGCCTGGTCGAACAAACCCGTCGACTGCAGGTAAGCAATTGCCCATATGGGGTCGTCCCATAGGTTTCCTACACCTTTGATTTTCCCCGCATGTCTTAGTGGAGCTTGGGATGTCTAATGCTCCTCGATCTGTTACTGTATGGGCCTGTTCTACGCTTGTGTGTGTGTGTGTGTGTGTGTGTGTGTGTGTGTGTGTGTGTGTGTGTGTGTGTGTGTGTGTGTGTGTGTGTGTGTGTGTGTGTGTGTGTGTGTGTGCGCTCTTGCTACTGTCAGGTGATTTTTATTCAACTAGGAAAGGACTAAAATCGTGTGAATACAGTAATAGTGAAGTACAAAAATATGTGCTTAGAATGAAGATATAAAACAAGACAGTAATTCTGCAAGACTGTGTATGTCAGTTTCATTTCAAAGATTGGAGAAAAAAAAAAATCTCCAGCACATTGATATCGTTATTCCTATACCGCTGGAAAAGATAATACACACCAGTATGATAAAGAACGGAACAATGAGCAATAACTGTCAAAACTCGAGGTTGAATGAATAATCCTGAAATGAAAAAGTGAGATGCAGACCTAAAATTTTCGACCATGATTATTGAAGTAGTTGACAATGATGGAAGGAATGTGTCCTTCCTATATGGCTGCTGACATCATTATGTAGTATGGGATGCAAGCTAACTATACCCAATACCCACAAGCGTTGCATAAATGGCCTTCAGTAATTAGGGGCTTGGCACTCTACTTTGCAATTTAAGGTTTAAGCATACAACTTTAGTGATGCAATCTCTGGGACATTTATCTCTTCTTCGGTGTACTAAGTAGGGGTTTGATAAGTGTTTGATTAAAATATAGAGCAGTGACAATGCTTGGGGTTTTATCTTTCCAATATGACTATCACTGTAGTCCTTCTTTGAACAATTATTAAGCGCTATACAGGATTCTGAAAGATTGGGCTGTGTCGTTCCACTATTTATGGTCATGAACTGGATTAATATTTATGTCCGATACTATCCATGATAAGGTGAACCGATGGTGTATTGGTTAGCAGATTCAACTCGCAAGTGGAGATCGATTTTTGTTCAGGTCAGACTGGTGAACTCAGTTTGTTTCCCTCTCGTCCTTTACCCAACAGTACGAATTAATAGGAACCTGGATGTAAACAGACTACCCTAAGTCGTATTTCAGGGGAAGAATGAGACTCAGAAAAAAGAAAAAGTCTGCTTTAATGACCTTGGTAGTTAATATGCAAAAATTTACGTTAAATAAGTCCTCAAGGCCGCCACTGATTCTGGGTGATTTGTACGTTATACATTGTGATTTGCACGTTATACATTGTGATTCACATATGCTGACGTGTTGTTTACCTGCTGTCGTGCCTCTGTGTGTGTGTGTGTGTGTGTGTGTGTGTGTGTGTGTTTGTTTTAGGTCGTATGTGACGCATAGGAAAACTACTGGGTTGCTGGGAAATGGCTGTTAAACGGAGAGAGAGAGAGAGAGAGTTGCCATGCCCTTACTTTCCCCACCTGCCGCTTTCAATTACAAATCTATTTCATGTTTCCAAACGTACCTGAACTCCAACGCACCTAACCCTTCAATAGCATGGTGTCTAGTATACTGAATTCTTGCTGCGATTAGATGGTTTCATTCAGCTTTGGATATCTCTGGTAAGTCAGTGACGAGCTACCAATAAAGGCAGTGGCTCCTTTAGTAATTAAGAGTCCTTCTAAGTGCGCGTCCACACGTGTGCTGGAACAATTGCTGGCAACATGTAAGCAACACAATAACGAACACGCTGCAAACATGTTGGGAACAGCAGCGTCCAGATCATGTTGGCAACATCATGATGAAGTCTCAGCTGCCTGGTATGGATACACCTATCCCATCGCCTCTTCTGTCAGTGTTCGAAGCTGCACTGAAACATGTTTGCATACATCTGTCCAAATACTGCTGCATACATGTACCCAAACATGTTGCCAGCTGTGTTGCCAACATATGTTCTAGGTCACGTGTGGACCGCTAAGCTGAATACCATAGTCAGTTATTACAAAGGGTACACACAAAGGGATGGAATTGTACTTTTAGAAATTATCATAACTTCAGCCACAAGTTTTCTTTATACTTCTGAAAATACGGTAGTTTAGTCATAACTATATATCAGTCTATCGATTTGTCTATCTATCTATCTACCTATATACATGTCTCTCTCTCTCTCTCTCTCTCTCTCTCTCTCTCTCTCTCTCTCTATATATATATATATATATATATATATATATATATATATATATATATATATACACATATATATATCATCATAAGCCGTTTGAGTATCCACTGCAGGACCGGCCTATCCCAACCGAAGTCGGGACGATACAGCCAATGTATCTTTACCAAGTGGGTTAGGCTGTCTGGAGGAGATTGTATGTAGGGTGAGAATTGCTTGTAAGTGTAATTGTAGTGTTGCATTGGCTTTGGATGTGTGTGTAGTCTGTGAACCAAGTGTAATCGGTCCGCTCAAGCCGACTGGGTGCAAGCATACGTTACAGTAAGCGACACTGGTTCAACCACAGCATCCTTTATGTCCGCCAATGCAGTACGTGGCCGGGTGAACACTTCCAAAGTTTATTACCCTGTCGGGTCGCGAACCCTGGTTCACCCGTGTACGAAACGCACTCTCTACCACTGTACCACAGAGGCTCCATATATATATATATATATATATATATATATATATATATATATATATATATATCATCCTATATCATCATCATCATCATCATCCGGATCTCCTTTCCCACCCTAGGGCAGGGTGAGGAGTAGCAACGTCCAGACAGCCCAAGTTTGTCCAGTCCATTCCAATGGGCCACGTTTCCATTCACTCATCATTCAAGCCTCCGGAATCCTGGCTCTATCTGATACGCCAAAATAATGGTAGATGGAGGCGGCCATCATCTACTCAGTGTAGGGATGCCTTATGATCTCTACACTGAGTGACCAGCCAAATGGTTTCCTGTATCCAGGATCCCATTTACTCCGCTGGGTGGTGAACATATAGTCGGGGTTTTTGCCCTGTCCCACAGTTTCCCCTGTCTAAAATTAATTAATCATGGCAGACGTTTCATGGCAGAGAGAGAGAGAGAGAGAGAGAGAGAAAGAGAGAGAGAGAGAGCTGGTTCGGAGGAAACCAAAGAAGGGAGAATTGGAAGGAGTTAGAGAAACAAGGTGTGGGAGTATGTTTGTATTTATGTATGTACGTGTGCAAAGTTGGTGTGTTGTAGGGCTGGGGATCATTGATATGCTTCATTCACTTTAAATTGGCGTGGTTTTCGTTTATTTTCTTACTTCCCATATCTTAATGATCAAATAGACAATACTATTACTCTCCATGCATCCCATAGCACTTTTTCGTGACTAGCACCATAGTCTGGTCTTGATCACTTGTTACAGCTCAGTATTCAAGGCCGAGAGAGGGCACATTTACGTTTAATTAAAGAGAGCAGGTTATGGCTGGGGACACTAATGCCTGAAGGTCATTTTTGGTCAAGGTCAGCCTTCACAGGATGCACGGTCAGGCACTAAATATGTAGAAATACAGACAAAATTATAGACGGAAAAATACAACTTTGGAGGAGAAACATGGGAAGGGAGTGCAAGTGAGTCGGTCTGTTAAGAACTCGTGAAATGGTTGGATGGTTTTAGCAGCGAAATTGGCTTCGTCACTCCACATGCCAGCGCCTGGAGATATTCCTAAGTGGTTGTTGGAAAAATTGTGCCTTGCATGTTATTTTTTTTAGTTTACACAGTATCTGCACATAGTTAAATAGACAGAGAGACGGATACTAGCATATAAAGGAACAGATAGATTGATAAATAGGTGGTTATACATGATATTCAAATGAGTTTATTCGATTTAGGACACAACGAGATGTAACCTTCCTCATTTTATTAATACTTTTAACCCGCGGATATACACTTCTATATCAACATCCTACATAGAATCAAAGATACAACTAGATTTTAACATTTTTCCAAGCCACTGTTTAAATCTCTGCAAAATTGCTTGTCGAAGAGTGCTATTGCTTGTTTAGCGGAAAATGATATATATATACTGTATATATAAATATAAATATAAATATAAATATATATAAATATAAATAAAAAATAAATAAATAAATAAATAAACAAATATATATATATATATATATATATATATATATATATATATATATATATATATATATATATATATTGGTTCACATCATAATGAAGGGATTGAAGACACTGGGCATATTGTTTCATCCTTTACCCTTATACACATACGAATGAATGTCGTTCATAAATACATGTAGGGTGCATCCAGAGAAAGGACTCTACACACACACACACACACACACACACACACACACACACACACACACACACACACACACACACGTTCCAAGAATATTCTACCCCTTTTACTTAAACTTGGCTTAACAATGTCACTCCTCCATCTTGAATACTAAGTTCTACCAATCGATTGATAGTAGAATATGATGCTAGTCACGAAGAAGTGTTCTGAAAAAGTGTGTAGAGCTGCAACATTGTCTTTTTGGAGGGAAGGGGGTTTGTGAAATAAGGTGCATGAGGACGAAAACCTGAGCCAAGTTAGAGTCAAAGGAGTATAGATGGTTGTGTACCTGCCTCGTGCTGGAATAATCGTAAATATGACACAGAGAGACAGGACAAAACTTTACGTTAATACATACTTACCTATATAAAAACACAGAAACACAAAAAAGAGTACTAGTCGACCGCGTGCCTACGTCTTACCGAATTAGCCGCAAATATGTCACACAGAGAGGCCAGGCAGTTAATTGTAGTGGGACGGCCTGAGCCAGAACGGTGTCATTTAAGTGCTTAACCAGTACCTTTCTTTCTTTTCCCTTAAAATAGTGCAGGAGTAGGTGCGACTATCAAATGTGTCCTTTGTCATCAGACGAATTTATTCAGCATAGGAGAGACGTATTCAAACAGGGGAAAGGAGGGGAAATATAGCGATCCTTAAGACATTTCACGTGAGAGGTCTTTCTTAAATCCGTATTCATGTTGGTTAAGGACACTCCCTAACATCTTTTCATCAGCGATTTATATTGTTTAGTACACCTTCTATCCTCTTGTTACGTAAATTCTTCAAATATTACCTCACAGTACATAAATAACGTGCAAAATGATATCGACCTGCCATGTCTAAAAATAAATCGCTAAGGAAGAGGTGTTAGGGAGACTCCTTACCCGACGAGAATTCGGGCCCCAAACCGGACAGAAGCATCGCACGGAGCTAAAAGTATAAGAATTACATCAGTACAGTGAGGGGATGGTGCACCTTATGTTACCTCGATTTTTTATTCCCCAGTAAACACTCGTGGCTAATTATTATTCCCAGTACGGTCTTGAAATAATGGTGCTTTGGTGCGTCCGTCTTGTTGGTTGTCTGTTGTCTGACGTCGCTTCCTGTGCGGGTGAAAAGGGACCCCTGGGCCTTATTCTCTCTCTCTCTCTCTCTCTCTCTCTCTCTCTCTCTCTGTCCGTGCATAACTTCCTTTTACGGTTTAGCTGTAGGCCAAAAATGAGGGAAGGGGAGAATCACTCTTATATTAAAATTCATAATTCTCCCAGTCCTGACAGTTATAATAATCATACGCATATTTATAAAGAAATATCCTGGCACTGAAAAGGAATAGACTGTTTATAATGACTGCACTTCCAATGTTCTCTCCCAGACTGAAATGGCTGAAATGGCTGATACAAAAATAATACACAAAAGAAAAGAAAGTATTAAGGGGATTTTATTTCGAAATTCTTTAATGCTAGGCGTCTCCCAAAAGCAGAAAAACCGCATGTCAGTAACAAGAACTTAAAGAGACGTCGCATTCTTGAAGTCAAAGAGACTCCGTGTTCCCGAAGTCAAAGAGACGTGGTGTTTTTGAAATCAGTGAGACGTCGTGTTACTGAAAGCGCCAGTAAAGTGTGGCTCAAACGCCTTCACTGCCAAAGGTCTCATGTTTATTGATTAAAAGAAAATATTCGTTGCGTTCTGTGAAACATAAAACGCTGCATAACTCAATGGGTTAATACATTTTTCCTTCATTTATTTCCTATGGCGTAAGAGCAGTGAAATAATAGCAGTGGAAATGGGACTGATAATGTGTGTGGAATAAGGAAAGTTGATAGGATAGGGATGTGGAGTAGGAAGTTTGTGGACACCAGAGTTAGTGTGTGCTTAGATGGTACGGTCATGTGGAGAGAATGGGTGTGAATCGATTGGTGAAAAGGGTATTATATGAGTGCGTCTGAAAGTGGGAGGAGACGGTTGAACTAGACAGTGGATAGATATGGTAACTGAGTGTGAGAATGACAAGTGTAGGCAGTGCCGGATTTGGGATGTGGGGGGCCTGGGACCCGTTTTGGTGGGGGGCCCATCCCAAGCATCAAATTAACATGGTGCTACACGAAAATACATTTTTAACCCTCGCACTGTTGCAACGATATGCTCGCTCGCACGATACGACTCGCTCCCGACGACCTATGATACTGTATTCGGAAATGGATGTCATTAAAGATCAGGTAAAAACGATACTTTCTGAAAAAATCTCCACATTAATTAGCCCTGAATGAAAAAAATAGAGCAGCCCTGAAATGCACTGAACTTCCTTGCATATCACACAAAACAGAATAATCATGAAGCGAGAAAAAAAAATAAAAACAAGTGTGCACTCACCACTCAACACTTGTATAGACTGTTGAACGAACAGTTTCTAGAAATCTGGTCTAGTCCAGGTGCTTTCCGCAATTTTCTAATGGAAAATTCTCTTAGTAAATCATCAAAATCCAATGAGCGTAGGATGTCCGACTCAGTGCTCATGACTGTCATATTCACGTCACTCCTGTGTCCTGCTTTTTCGTAGGCGATTCTTAATCAATTGCAGCTTGAAAAAAAAAACACGCTAAGCACTGCAGTTTCTCACCATTACAGCCAGGTACATTCTCAGGGCTACCTCCACATTGAGGAAAGTATCTAGCACATGCTTATCGTGGATAAGTTTGTAAAGAAATAGCTCAGCGCTAACGTCGTTTGACTCTTCGTCAGCGTAATATTCGCAAAGGCAGAAAACTGGATAAGCTCTTCAGGAAATGAAGTCTCTAGATCGTTGGGATAGACATCCAGTAATTTCTTAGCTGCTCTAGACAGCTCTCCAGAGGATAGCTTTGTCAGTCGTCCGAAGCAGCCAAAGCGACCTGACATCAGTTCATACGCATGCAGCCGTTGGTTAAGAGAAGCTATGAACTGATCGATGACAGGAATGAAATCCTCTGACGGTGACAAGTGATCAAATATGAACACTTGTTGGCGGCTGGCACCGGCTCCAGGGCTGCCAGATTTGAACATGGGTATATAACCAAATTCTTCAATTTTCATTCCCAGATTCAGTTTTTCATTAATAATAATAATAATAATAATAATAATAATAACAATAATAATATATTTTTTTTTGTTTCTCAAAAAGCGCCAGTTCTTCCGTAGGGAATTCGCAAGCACTCGACAGACATATACATTATTTTTAGTTACAAGAATTGTGACATCTCTCATATACAATACATACTTCATTAGTAAAAAAACAAAAAAGAAAGAAAGTGGCAATAATTAAACCCTATAATCATCCGTCATTGTACCTCTCTCCAGGTCATAGCATTTTGAAAAAAGAAAGGCTTTCAGCTGTCTCTGGAAGGATTCAGCAGAAAAGAGTCGTCTCATGGACAATGGCAATCTGTTATATAATCTAGGGGCTCTATACACAAAAGAACGATCGGAGAAAGATGACTGGTGAATGGCTCCAGGCTCGTCAAGACACAAGGAATCATCTTCACTACGATACATCACACCCGGGCGTGCCGATGGGAGTTTAGCAATTCAGCAAGATACTTCGGTTCACCAGACTTAAGAACCTTGAGTGTAATAAGACACAGTTTAAATTCAATTCTAGCCTTTACTGGTAACCAATGCAGCTCAATTAGGAACGGTGTAGTCGAGGTTCTCGGGGGGAGACCAAAGATAGGCCGTGCTGCCCTGTTCAACACAGACTGAACTTTTGTTAGTATATTATTCGGAAGGCCAATCCACAGTGAATTACAATGATCAGCACGAGACAAGACCACTGCATGGACCAATGTTACGAGGCAACGTCTGTTCAGGAATTTACTCACAGAGTACAGATTTCTGATATGTAAGTTGCACCCTCTGACAACTTGTTTAATATGTTCCTTGTATTTTAACTTTGAATTATAATGCACTCCCAGATTTCGAACAGAACAGACTGGATGAAGCTGTGACACACCAGTGTTCAGAGCCAGGGCATTATCAGTGTCATTACCAAATTTCTTAAAGAAAGATTATTCATGTATTTACCCCTTGTCGATATACGTACATGTATAAGGGAAAAAATTATTCATTTGAAAACTAATGGCATATGTTCTGTATTTTCATGTTCTAAAAGCTAATAAATTAATTGACTGCATCATCCAATCAAGTTCATTACCACCTCCAAATCCAGTACCAAATCATGCTTATTCATTATCTGGCGGATTTTTTATTACCAAATCGGTCCTGTTTTGGTAATGAAAAATATCAAATGTCAAGTTGCCCAACGTTTGGTGGGAGGCCCCTTCTGGTGGGAGGCCAGGGGCCCAGGCCCCGTGGGCCCACCCTTGAGTCCGGCCCTGAGTATAGGAGCTAACGAAGTTAGGGAACTGACAGGCGATAATGCTGCCCGAATGAATTTTGTGCGGAGTATATGACCAGGGTAGTAGTAGTAGTAGTTGTTGTTCCCTAGGCAGTCTGGCCGAACAGCCCCGAGCCCCTTAGGAAGGCCATGGCCGAGACCAGGCTTTCCCACAGAGCTCTCAGAGAGTGTATGTTGTGTTGTTGGCGTAGGTGATTGTGTGCAATGCAGTCTTTCATAATGTGCTTAATAGTATGGGGTGCTGTGTTGCATCCTGGACAGGCATCAGCGATGGAGTCATCCAGTCTCTTCTGGTAGCTTAAGAGGGCTGGATGGTGCCCACATCTCAGCCTGGCCAAGTGGACCCTGTCCTCACGAGGAAGATAGGATTCAGAAGGGTGGATGTCAGGAGGCCGTGTATGCAGCTGTGTGTTGTCTTTAAGTGACTGAATGGAGCGGCGAGTGATCTGAGTGTGGATATGCTTCTGGAAGCTGGTCTGAGGTGGGCGAGGGGGGAGAGATGACAATATTTGTGTATGGTATCGTGTGCTGGGTGTTGTTTTGATGTTCCTTGGTGTGGGTGGATGTGCTGCCATGTACTGTAGTGGATGTTGTGGGTTTGTGGAGGCTGCAGCAAGAAACTGGGCGCCTCTCATGTCTAGGTGATCCTTGACCTTGAGGACTTTGGTTTCTTGATGTAGGTGGTCTGTGGGTGTAGTAGCTGTGCAACCTGTGATTATTTTTAGGGCCTTGTTCTGTATGGTCTGTAGAGTGTTGTAGTGTGTTTTGGTCAGGTTAGAAGCCCAAGCAGGGCTTGGATAATTCATCACTGAACGTATGTACTGTTTGTATACTGTGGTGGTGGTTTCTTTGTTGTGTCCGAATGTTGTATGGGCAAGTGACCTCAAAGCATTGAGTCTTGGTGTTATTTTATTTTTAATGTTTGTGATGTGTTGTTTGAATGACATTGATGTACTGTATGTTACACCAAGGATTTTGTGTGTGTGTGTGTGTGTGTGTGGTAGGGAAGTGTTGTTTATGGTGAGGTGTGGGATGTGACTGTGTTCTGCTGTCCAGTTTGTGAGAAGAGTCACTGTAGATTTGGCTAGGGCTATTTTGAGCCTGTTTGTGGTGAACCATTCATGTAGTGTGTTGAGGTAAGGTTGAATGATGTGTGCAGCTGTGTTTGAGTTTTAGTGTGTACATGTAAGTGTTTTATCATCTGCATAGGAAGCTATGTGTATCTGTGGTGTGTGGGGTGTGGGTATGTCGTCCATGTATAGATTAAAGAGTGTAGGGGACAAAACAGATCCTTGGGGGAAGCCGTTTGTGAAGTTTCTGATGTTAGAGGACTGACTGGTAAATGTTACGTGTGCACATGTGCCCGCTAAGTTGTTTGCCAGCCATCTTTTTGTGTTATTGTGCATATTTGTGTTGAGTATTTTGTTTGTGATGTTGTGGCGGGGGATGGCATCAAAAGCTTTGCTAATGTCTAGTGTGACTAGGAGTGTTCTGTGTGGTGGCCTAGCTGAATTCATGTCATCGAAAACTCTCTGTGTAAGGTCTGTAAGAAGGGTGTTTGTGGAGTGTAGTGGCCTAAAGCCATGTTGTGACTGGGCTAGGGGAATGTGAGATGTGACTAGTTGCAGTATCAGTCGTTCAGTGACTTTAGAGGGGGTACAGAGGAGTGTGATGGGGCGATGTAAGGAGGGTAACGTGGGGTCTTTGTTGGGTTTAGGGATAGTGATGATATTGCCATGCTTCCAGATGTTGGGTATTATGTTGTGTGAGTAGCTGTAGTTTGATATGTTGGTGAGTGCTCGTATGCCTTGTGGTCCTAGGTGTTTAAGGTGAATGTTGCTTATGTTGTCTGGTCCACAGGCAGATGAGTGCTTGAGGTTGATAATGATGTGCTTCGTCTGGTTGTAAGTGAAAGGTGCGTAGTCTGGGTCTGTGGGAAACTGTCTCTTACGTCTGATGATACGTCGGTCTTCCAGATGGGGGGTTAGATGGCTGACTTGTGAAAAGTGATTGATGAGAGTGTTTACTTGTTGTTTGTTTGAGGGTATGGTGTCTGTTGTTGTGATGGCAGCGTGTGACCAGGGTTTGGCACTCCGCTTTAACATGACAGTCGTTGGATTGACTGTCAGCTAGGTGAGTATGAACCTACGCGCGGAATGTTTTTTGACCTATTATGTGCAGCCAGGACTCCTGGAGCTTGAATGGTAGGTGAATACGAGTGTGGCTCATTCTACTGGGCAAACTTTAGTTAGTGTCACATTGTATCAACTTTTTTATGGGTCTCTGGACCCTACCTCATCCCACTTAGAGTGGGAATGGAGAACAAGGTGATGATGATGATGATGATGGTTCTGCGATGTCTAAAGGATCACCTGTAATGGATCTTTTTGAAAGCAACTTCTAAGCTCCAATTCTCAACCATCCAGCATATTACCAATATGCCGGGAATCGAACCCGGGACTCTCGGGTGTGAGCCAGTCAGCATACCACTATGTTGGGTGATTTTTCCTGTCAACAGTACAGGTTTCTCTCTTCAGTTCTCAAGGTGATTTTAAAGAAATTTGACTCGCAAAAATAACTTCTAGAGGTGGATTGCACAGGGGCTCAAGTGTGATTTTGAAGAATTATTTATAAGACTGATGTCGTAGGGGGTTCAAGAGGGAATTTTAGACCCTTCAACCCGTGAACATCAGTATTTCACGGTATAATTGAACATCTTTCTTTGTTTTCTTTTTTTTTTCTTTTTACCTTAGGAGACAATTTCGAACTGGATATATTAACTCTTCATTATGGGATACTTTATGTAGGCGAAGAAAGTTCCTAGACGCAGAGAGAATTAAATGAAAATTGGTATCATTGAGCTTTTAAAAAAATCTCTAAAACATCAGTGCTCTGTGTGTGTGTGTGTGTGTGTGTGTGTGTGTGTGTGTGTGTGTGTGTGTGTGTTAATTCATTCATTATACTTACAAGGCGAAATGGTGGTGGTGGCATTATAAAAGACAGTACTTTTTTTTCTGAGTCCCAAACTTCCCTCTCAAGCTTATTATAATGGTTTTCAGATTGCTGCAATAATAATGTCGAGGTATCCCGGAGTTACTGAAGCCTATATCAAATTACTCCAGGCATCAAGTGTAATAAAATATAGGGGTTGTAACACTGAAGAGGTTAATTTATAGTATATCCAGCTGAAATATAGCATCTTAAACTAACTCTACTACTTTGGAGACAGCACAAAGCAACACCCGCGTCATCGAGGTGAACGGATGTGCTCTGAGAAGGAATCGTAAGAAATTAGACACTCTCTCTCTCTCTCTCTCTCTCTCTCTCTCTCTCTCTCTCTCTCTCTCTCTCTCTCTCTCTCTCTCTCAACAGTTTAATCATACGTCTGATATACGTGAGAGAGTGTGGACGCCCCTTGGCCCTTACGCTCCCACGCAACTCATTCTATCAGTGTGTGCCGAGATATAAGGGAGAGTGTTTCGCGGCCGCCTCTCTCTCTCCCTCTGCCGTTGACGTGATTCCATTTATCTTTTCGCCAGCTTAGGAGATTATCTTACACCTATTCTTTAGCGATTCATGTTCTAGTCTATACCAAACTGTTCTATATGTTGCTCATGTAGTTTGTATTAGCATAAATGACATACATCACAAGAAAGAATTAACGTATCAGATAAAGAAATAAGTTGGTGAGATGCAGGTGCCACTGAGCCCATTAATGAAAATAACAGCCCATGTGACTGACCGGGAAGGAAGGACGGGACGGAGGGAGAGGTAGACTGCGAGGAAGTGTAGTTCAGGAGAAGGAATACAGTGTAAGAGCAACAAGTGTCCTAGTTTTGTAACCAACAAGGATAACACAAAGCGATCTCCAGGTCGGAAGGAAGGAGAGTGACGGAGGAAAAACGAACTGGTAAGGAAGTGAATGCTTGGGTCAGGGAAAGGGTAGCAAAGTTACATATACTAGAAAAAATTTGTGTGTTGGGTTGCATGAGTATTGAGAATAATTGAAAGTCTGTCAAGTTGGAAGGAAAGAGGAGGACTGAGGAAGGGGTAGATCGTGAGGAAGTGAACTCCGCGAGAAGTACCTGACTGTGAAGAACCGATAGGAACAGCAACAAGTGTTGTGGTTATAAATACTGTTGTAAACACATAATTTGCCACATATTGTAATTTATTATTACCCCCGCCAAGGAGGTTATGTTTTACCCCGCTTTGGCTGGTTTGTCTGTTTGTTTGCCTGTTAGCAGGATTACTCAAAAACGGATTTTGATTAAATTTTGTTGAAGGGTGGGCCATGGGCCAAGGAAGAAATTATTAAATTCTGGGACGGAACCGGATCCGGATCCGGAGTATCCAGCACAATGTCTCCAAAAGTTCTTAATGAATTTCAATGAAATTTTGCGGGAAGGTGGGCCATGGACCCAGAAAGAACTGATTAAATTTTTGAGCGGATCCAGATCCGGATCCGGATCCAGATCTTTTTCAATGGCAATGGAGGAGGTACGCGCTGTCTGGGCACTTTCTAGTTATTAACAACTGCAAGGAAGGTTTGGGGAGCTTAACCTCATCCAACCAGTGGCATATTCTCTGATGTTAGAGCATCTCCGGGTCCGAGGTTGCCCGTCATTCATCTAGGATTCAGCAAGAACGTGGAAAATAAGGAACTAGACTATCAGGGAAACTTTGGAACACACACACACACACATACCGTATATATATATATATATATATATATATATATTGTATATATAAATCTATCTATATATATATATATATCTATCAATCTATCTAACGCTCTCTCTCTCTCTCTCTCTCTCTCTGTATATATATATATATATATATATATATATATATATATATATATATATATATATATATATATATATATATCATCAGCCCTTCCAAGTCCACAGCTGATCATAGGCCTCCCCCAACCTTCTCCACGAATTCCTTCACTTAGCCAATCTCTGCCCCATTTTGCATGCAAACTTCTCTATCTCATCTCTTCACCTCATGCTGGCCTTTTTCTGCTACGCTTACAGTCTCTCGGAGTCCAGTCAGTCAGCCTCTTGCTCCACTGGTTATCCCTTATTCTTGTTACATAATCTGCCCACCTCCATTTCTGTTCTTTTATAACTTCTTTAATATCTTCGACTATAGTCTGCTATCTCCCCCAAGTCGATTGTTTCCTCTCTCTTAAAGATATTACCAACACTGACCTTTTCATTGCTCACTGGGAACGGATTATTTGATTTTCCATCGATTTGTCGGTTTCCAGGTCTCACAACCATATGCCATAGCTGGAACTATATATGCGTTATGTAATTTTCGTTTCATACATATTGGCAAGGTACTCTTCATGATGTCTCTATGTTTACTGATAGCTTTCCATCCAATCGTAATGCGTCTTTTTATTCCGCTATCATGGTCTATCGTGAATTTTAGTATTTGCCCTTAGTAATTGTACTCCTTGACTTCTTCAAGAATATCTTCGCTTATGTTGATGACACTCTTTTGTGTATGTGGATTAAACATTAGTTTTACTCCGGTTCATCTTTAGCCCTACTTTGTGGCTTTCTCTATTTGGGTCATTTAACATTTCTTGCGTGGTAGGTGAGGGCGCTTACCATCCACTCACTCGATGTAGTGCTGCTCTCGGGTGTCTGCCCTTTCCTCTCTTCCATCCCTCTCTCTTTCCATCTTCTTCTGTCTTTCTTTCCTTCATTCTTTCCCTTTCCTTCTGTCTACGGGTGACTTTACGCTCCCCCCTCTTTCTTTCCCTTATTCTTTCCTCTTCCTTCTGCTTGTGGGCTTGTGGGTGACTCTACACTGAGTGACAAGCCAAATGGCTTCCTTTACACCAGGAAACCATTAACTACGCTGGGTGGTAACCATATAACCAAATTTTGGCGCCTGGTGGTTTAGTGGGTGATGACGGCGCTCAAATCGGATTGAGCCGCTGAAGGTATAATTATATCCAAGGGGTGGTTGGGGTTTATTGCTCACATTTAATCTTATCTCTCCGTTCGGCTCCTCCGATCACAACCTTATCACCTTAACCTGTCCTATCACTCCGGTACGGCCTGTGGACCCTCCGGGGAAACGTCGTTTGTGGCATTTTGGAGCCGCGGATTGGGAGGCCCTCAGGCAGTACTTCTTTGATTTTCCCTGGAATGATTACCATATTGCTTCCATGGCCGGGAGCCATCTGGGTGTGCCTTGTGCATTACGGAGGTTATTCTCTCGGGCATGGAAGCATACATTCCTTTTTCGTATCCTTTGTCTAACACAAGAAAGCCTTGGTTTAATCACGCTTGTTCTAATGCTGTCCGCAACAAGGAGAGGGCCTACAAAAGGTACCGGAGCCAACCCACCCCTGAATCACAGTCATCATCTTTTCGTTTCTGCCCGGAATCGTGCTAAGTCTGTTCTTCACTCTGCTAAAAATAATTTCATCCGTACTAAATGCTCTCCACTCTCTAACTCTAATTCTTACCGCTCCTTCTGGCACCTTGCCAAAAACCTTTCTTACAACTTTACCTCATCATCCTTCCCTCCTCTTTTCTACTCTGATGGTTCTATAGCTGTTTCTTCTACTGATAAAGCAGATCTCTTCGCACAGACTTTCTCCTCCAGTTCCACCTTAGACGATTCCGGTGCTGTTCCTCCATTACTTCCCCTCTCTGACTTCCTCATGGCTGACATTAAAATTTCTTCAGTTGATGTATTTTCTGCCATTACTGGCCTCAATACTAATAAGGCATATGGGCCTGATGGAGCCCCTCCTGTTGTTCTCAAGAACTGTGCTTCTATGCCAACACCCTGCCTAGGCAAACTCTTTCGCCTTTGTCTGTCAATTTGTACCTTACCTTTTTGCTGGAAGTTTGCTCTCATTCAGCCAGTCCCAAAAAAGGGTGACCACTCCCAACCCTCCAACTATCGTCCAATTGCTTTAACGTCCTGTATTTCAAAAGTTTTCGAGTCAATTCTCAATAGAAATTTTAAAGCATCTTTCCTATCATAACCTTCTCTCTGATCGTCAGTACGGGTTCCATCAGGGACGCTCCACTGGCGGTCTTCTCACCCACCTTTCAGACTCCTGGTCATCCTCCTTTCGGGACTTTGGCGAAAGCTTTGCCATTGCACTTGACATCTCTAAGGCTTTCGATCGAGTCTGGCATAAATCTTTAATTTCGAAACTGCCCTCTTACGGTTTCTATCCTTCTATCTGTGCCTTCATCGCTGGCTTCTTTTCTGGTCGTTCTATAGCCGCTGTTGTAGACGACCATCGTTCTTCTCCTAGATCTATCAACAGTGGTGTTCCTCAGGGCTCTGTCCTATCACCAACTCTCTTTTATTCATCAATGACCTTCTAAGCTGTACACCTAACCCTATCCACTCATACGCTGATGACTCCACCCTTCACCTTTCCATTCGGTTCCCACAACGCCCATCTCAGCAGCTACTTTAACAAACAAGGGATGAGGCTATGGCATACCTAATGTCTGACTTGGCTTGTAACTCTGACTGGGGTAAAAATAATCTGGTTGTTTTTAATGCATCAAAGACTCAGTTCTTACACCTATCAACCCGACAAAATCTTCCACAGGTGTACCCAGTAGTGTTTAATAATATTCAGCTTGATCCTGCATCATCGTTGAACATGCTTGGGGTTTCATTTACTCGGGACTTATCTTGGAAAGATCATATTACATCTCTTGTAAAATCTGCTTCCAAGAGATTAGGTGTGCTAAGCCAACTCCGTTCTTTCTTTACCCCTGCACAATTGTTGACTCTATACAGGGGTTTATCCGCCTCTGTGTGGAGTACAACTCTCATGTGTGGGGAGGCTTCCCACATACAGCTCTTCTCAACAGGGTGGAGTCAAAGGCTTTTCGTCCCATTAACTCTCTTCCTCTTACTGACTCCCTTCACCCTCTGTCTCTTCGCCGCACTGTTGCATCTTTATCTCTCTTCTGTCGCTGCTTTAATGGTCACTGCTCCTCTGAACTGTCTGCATGCATTCCTCCACCTCTACGACGGGCGCGTAGCGTCTAGCAACAAACTCTCTTCCCTTTTCTGTCCAACTCTCTAATGCAAGAGTTAACCGTTACTCCCAGTCCTTCATTTATGGAACAGTTCAACTCTGGAACTGTCTCCCTCTGTCTGTATTTCCTGCTGCCTATGATCTCCAGTCTTTCAAACGCAGTGTGTCCAGGCATCTCGAAATGATCGGGTCTTGAATTTGGCTCTCTATTGTATTTTGTCTTTCTCTTGGAGGGAACTGTTATTGCGGGCTCATGGCCTTTGGTTCCTTCTTCCTCGCATAGAAAAAAAAATTATGCCACTCAGGGATGAGTGAGGATGGTCACTCTCATCTTAAATGTGAGGACCAACTTGCCTAGCCCCGGACTCCTACGCTTCTCATGGGGGAACGTGGGATTGGATGATGGATGGATGAATGAAACATTTCTTGCAATGGCTCTGCTGTTTCTGGGATTAGAACAATGTCATCTGCATATCTTAAATGGTTTAAGTTTCCTCCATCTATATTCAATCCTTTGTTCTCCCAGTCTAGCTTTCTAAATTTATTTTCTAGGCATGCTGTAAATAATTTTGGTGAAACTGTTTCTTCCTGACGCACACCCTTCTATATCTTAATTTTTTCTGAGTCTTTATGTAATTTAACTGTAGCAGTTCCCTCTTTATATATGTTTTCGAGCAGTTTTACAATGTTCTCATTGACTCCTTGTTCACAAAAATGAATTTATAATTCCTATGTGCTCCACTGAGTCAAAAGCCTTTTCGTAATCAACAAAACCTAAGCACGGTGGTTTATTATATTCTGTAGTTTTCTCGCTGATTCATTGTGTGTAGATGATCAGTAGTCGAATTCCCGCTTCGGATTTCGAGGCGGGTATATATATATATATATATATATATATATATATATATATATATGTGTGTGTGTGTGTGTGTGTGTGTGTGTGTGTGTATGTGGGGGGGTGTGGATGTGGGTGTGGGTGTATCGAGAGAGGTGCTATGATGATGTAGTGCAGTGGCAATTCCTTCTTCCGTCACTGAGTTACATGAAGTAAGATGCAAGAGGGTGAAAATTTGGGTCAAGTTAATTAAAAGCATAATAGTGCTTTTCCGTCTGTTTTTTTTTTTTGTTATATATTGTTGTTGCTATCTTCTCACGATTCGATTCACTAAGCGCTTAAGATACAGATTTCGATTAATTTTTACTGACTGCGTCAGAGGAGGGTGTTGTTATCACTGGGATCAGTAGGTGTCCCACCGTAGAGTTGGGCGGCAGGGCAGCTGGCCGGGTGTAGAGATTTCGTTTCCGGGCCTGAACTGAGAAAATATTCACTGCAGATCATGAAATTTCATACATTTATGTGTCTTATAGTGAATTGGAGCCTTTTGACAAGTAAAATGCTGTGTCTTCAGTATTTTTTTTTTAATGATGAAAAAGTAAAAAAAAAAATCAGAGATTTCAATGCAACCTCCACAGAGAATCTGAGAGGTCCAGGTTATGTGTCCTCAAGGCGTTCTCCTCATCCCCACCTTTAAAAGAAAAGACTGGGGGATGAGGACCATTATGTGCATGGTTAGATGTGGGGGTATGTGCTTCGTCAGGTGGAGCGTTGCAAGCCATCATGAACTCCTTCACCACTATAATATTTTCACTTTATACTGTCCGAAATTTGTCCCTTCTCCATCTAGATAAATTGAGTTATAGCAATAGTATTACTCGTGAATATGGTGCTAGTCACGAAGAAGTGCTGCGAGAAAGAACATAATTGTCCTCTCTTCGTGTTGAATATTATTACAGCAATATAGTAACTCGTGAATATGGTGCCAGTCACGAAGTGCTATGGAAAAGGGTCTATACTTGTCCTTTCTCCATCTTTAATGCTGTTATAGCAATATAGTAGCAAGTATGGTGGGAGTCACAAAGAAGTGCTGCCAGTTCCCTTTTGTCCAAACTCCCTTGCTATAGACTAAACTCTTTTGTTCCTTTAATTTCCTCATATCTCAGCAATAGAAAAATAAGAGTAAAAGTAGATGATGTATATTCCACTTTCCACTCAGTTAACGCCGGCGTGCCGCAGGGATCAGTTTTGGCACCAACCCTGTTCCTCGTTCTTATTAATGATGTCTTATCTGTCACCCACAATCCCATCCATTCATATGCAGATGACTCAACACTTCATAGTTCATTCACACTCAGACATCCATTTACAAAGTCCGATATCTCTAACTCTCACCTCAGTACAGCCATCTCTTTAAATCAAGACTTATCCATGATCAGTGAATGGGGACAAAATAACCTTGTCTCATTTAATGCTAGTAAAACTAAATATATACAATTTACTAATAGACAGGTATTGCCAGAATCATATATTACCTTCAATGCTACAAATATTCCCATTTCCAAAACTATTGAAATTCTCGGCATCTCGCTTAACAGTGCCCTCAGCTGGACCTCTCATGTTAGATCACTTGCTAATACCGCCTCAGAGAAACTTGGATTATTGTACAGAGTCCGTAACTTCTTCACTGACGAGCAGTTAATTATAATTTATAAGAGTCATGTGCGCTCTCAGCTTGAATACTGTTCACCCTTGTGGAGTGGATGTGGAGAGGTTGCATCAAAACAAAGCTGTTAGAATTATTAATAACCCTGCCATTACTAATAAACTACATCCCCTACAAGTAAGAAGGAATGTTGCCTCCCTTGCGTTATTTTACAGATATTTCTTTAGCAAATGCTCAGACGAAGTTGCGTCCATGGTGCCACCTCTCCATGCCTTCCCTCGTGCTACACGGGCAGCTGGCAGCGCTCATGACTGGAATGTCACTCACTTCTGTCTATCAGAATTCTTTCATTCCCCGTACTGCATCTCTCTGGAACTCGCTTCCCCGGAGTTGTTTCCCTCCAAACTTCAACCTACTGCTGTTCGAGTCTAACTGTTACAGAAATTTTATGAACAGAGGACACCAGTAATCTGGTGCTTGGATTTTTTTTTTGTTTATTTGTTTTTCCTTCCTCTGTTCGGTTATTAAAAAAAAAAAAAAGTACGGAAAAAGGACCCATAATTGCCCCCTCTCCATCTTGAGTGTTGAGCTATAAAGGTATACTAACTCTTGAATACGATGCTAGTCACGAAGCAGTGCTATGGAGAAGTTGTAGCGACGTAGCCTGAAAGTACGGGAAATAAGCTACATAAGGACAAATCTGTGCTAGGTTAAGCTGAACGAACTAAAGATAACCAAAATCGCGTGAAGACAGCAGGAATAAAATATGAGTCATTGGACTGGAGAGAGAGAGAGAGAGAGAGAGAGAGAGAGAGAGAGTTTAACATAAAGAACAGTAAGATGAATTAAACCAACAAAAATAAAAACACATGCACGAAATCGATAACTGACTCGTAAGAAAACTGTCGAGGGAAGGAAGGCAAGGGCAATGGAAGGATTATTTGAAAGGAACGTAACTTTTTTTTGAGAAAATTACTTCAAATGCTTAATTACAAACTCAAAATTACAATGGCATAATTACAAGAATCATAATTACACGAGCATAAAATCGTCAACTGTGAAGGAAAATGTCAATGGTTGTCAAAGGAAGGAGAGGACATAGGTAGGAGTAGATGGTGAGGAAGTGAATATCGGTAGAAGAAAAACATCAAAATATATAGTTACAAAATGGACAAATGGCAAGGTAAAAAGCGAAAAGTTATGAGAGGAATGAGGGCGACAGAGATAATGTGGTGGGGAAGTGAGAGGTCTGAAGCTTCACTGGCAAGAATCCTAACACTCGCTACGCTGCTCGAAAATCTGGCTGTTATTGAGAAGTAGAGGGAATTTTGAGTATGTTTAAAGTGCAGTTGCCGACATGAACATCCATCCACGTCATAAACGCTAAATAACGAGATAATGAAGAAAACTTTTCGAAACCTTGTAATATGGTCTTTAGAATCCAGCAATGTATCCAGAATGATATGTAAGGTTTTCAAATTTCTGATACTACAGATTGGAACGATATCGCAGCCTACAACTGCACATTTGCATTCAGTAGTGTTTTTGTAGTAAGGCCAGATCGTATAAAAAGTATACGGTACAGTTCTTTCTATTCACCAATAAATAAAAATGAATAAATAAATAGATAAATAAACAAACTAGGTTGGACTCTTAGTAGCTCGAATACACCGATCCGAAATCTGTTCGAACCTAGTGAGAGTTTGTTAATAAAATTAATAATTAAATGGGTTCGAATATCGTGTGCCAAAGCCTGCTGAGGACCAAGTAAGTGAATGGACAATAATCAGATGTGTTGGGGTTTCATTTCAGCTAATTAAATTACATACTTAACATGTCCTGAGACAGTTTCTAACCTAACAATATTTGTCTTAGGAAAAGACCTGGCGTGGATTTTCGTTCATCTGCATTTCTTTCACATAGTTCAGTGGCAGAACACGACAATGCTACGGCTCCACATCCTTCCTACACTACTACTTCGTGGCTCGAATCAAACGTGTTTTAAGCTTTTGGTACAAAATATGTACAACAAAGATGGAGAGATGACAATTTTGGTCAGGTGAGGGTAAAAGGAGTTTAGTGTTTTCCTGTATATCGACCACACGAGGTTGCTAAGGCAGAGAACCAGTTTTTGTTGTCATGGTTTTGCCCTGGAAAACGATGTTCAACCATCTAATTTACATCCACGTTCCTAACTGTACTGCTGTCGGTGAACAGGGTCAAAGGAGAAACCATTTTTGTCCAATACTTAAACCTTATTAAGAGAATGGTCAGTCAAGTGGGCTAAAATTTCGTTTTATTAGTTCTAACCTCAGTAATGGAAAGGATATCAGAACGCCCGAGACCTTATCTAAACCCCTTTAGTCCGAGAGCCTCATCTGCGTTAAGTTCGAACTCATCATGGACTATTTCGTAAGGCTTTCAAGTGAGCATTGACATTCATGGCGTACGAACACTCGCCATTCGCGTCTGTACAATCTGATTTCCGACTCAAACCTGAATAGAATATTTTCCAGATAAGAAGAATATGAAATCATACGTCATGGGACTGAAGGGGTTAAGTAGTCAGCAGAAAATAAATGGAATGATAGTTATTTCGAACAATTACACAGTAACATACTGAGAATATTGTTTTGATTATTTCATGTTATTTAATATATTTGTGGGTGCTGAATTCAAAAATGAAAACCATTTTTTGCTATCACATAACATTTTTTCATAAAACACTTGTTTCCAGTTTTCAGTTATAGTTTTTTATAACAGTTTGCACTACATAATTATTCACACATGAATTTTTTCATTATAGTGATAATCTGTTTGAATTTAGTATTTTCTAGTATTAAAATCCATGTTTAAAACAACATAGTTACATCAACTGATAATAAGCCACAGCATAGCTGGAACATAACACGGTGATGAGTCATACCAGAATTGGACCGCAGCAAACATATAACAGTGTGACTCAGTTAGTTGACTAGTGCGCTTGTAGATGACTTTCAGTGGAGTGTTTCTATTTTATCACAGTGATATTTATTGAAAATGGTCATGTTATATTGAAGAAGTAGTGATATTTATTGATTTTTTTTTCTCTTTCTCTTCAGATAGTTTAAAATTTGTTGTACTGTAAACGATCATGTTATGGCGTCTAGAGGTTGTGTAAATAGCCCTGATCTCTTTTTGGAACATTTGTGGAAATTTTGTATTGAAAAAAACAGACAGAACATAACGCATATTGCTGAAAAGGCTTATTATACCTAGACCTACTTTGGAATAAAACTTGTGACCAGGACAAAAAGTGGTCCCCTCACAGTGTGTGCTGTGTTTGTGTTGAGGAACTAAGACAATGGACAAAAGGTAAAAAGAAGGCTCTTGCATTTGGTATTCTGTCGATATGGAGGGAACCCAAGTATCAAAGTATCGATTGTTATTTTTGTTCCTGCATTATTCAAGGATACAACAACAAGATTCAGAAAGAAGTTGTTTATCCTAATCTCTCATCAGGAATAAGACTTGTACCACATGGACTTGATCTACCAATCCCTACTGCACCTGATATTCTTGATTATGTAGAAACTGACTCAGAGGAAGAAAGTGCTGCAGTAGACGATGAAGAATTTGTCCCAACGTGTTGAAACATTGAACCACAGCCATTCTCTCAGGATGAACTTAATGATCCAGTAAGAGACCTCGGTTTCCCCAAACATGCTGCAGAGCTCTTGGGGTCCCGATTAAAAGATAAAAACTTATTACATCCAGACACAACTTTCTCTTGGAACCTATCTATCTATCTATCTATTGCCAGACGCCTCAATCCCGTTCGGGGTGGCCACAAACAAATCGCCTCCACGTCGCCCTGTCCCCCGTCATTTCACTGCCCTGCTCCCAACTCACACCCCCGTCTCTCATATACCTCTCCACCCCATCCCTCCATCTCATCCTTGGCCTCCCCCTCCCTCTTCCCCCCTCCACCTCACTCACATACACTCTCTTCATCAGTCTTTCACCCTCCATCCTCTCCACATGGCCAAACCACCTCAGTGTGTTCCTCATAACGCTTCTTATCACATCCACATCCACACCACAACGCTCCTTTATATCCTCATTTGTCAGCCTCTCTCTCCATGTGACTCCACAGGCTCCTCTTAAATAACTCATTTCCACTGCTCTCACTCTTTACTTGTGTCCTTCCAGCAACGTCCAAGCTTCACTTCCATACGTTACCGTTGGTATCACAATACTGTCATGTAGTAACTTTTTCTTTTCCATGCTCACTTCCCTGCTTCTTATCACTGCTTTCAAGGAACCAATATAGGGAAAAAGAGTTTGCACAATGTTTCAGGAAAGATGGATCCTTGGGTTATTGCACTGACGTAGGCTAAGTGGCCAAGTGCAGAAACTTTAGTGATTATAATGCAGAAGAATGGAGACTATTTATAGATTCATCTGAAAGAATCCAGAAAGGGGTACATCTTCATAACAGTAATAAATATGCATCAATACCTGTTGCTCTTTCAGTGCATTTAAAAGAATCGTACTTGAATTTTGACAATCTTCTCTTGAAAATCAGCAACAATGAACACCGTTAGTTCATATGTAGGAACCTGAAAGTTCTGTGTATCTTACTGGGTCAGCAGCCAAGATTTAAAAGATTCCCATGTTTTCTTTGTGAGTGGGACGGCAGAGCCAAGGATTTACATTGGGTTCAGAAGGAATGGTCAAATAGATAAAATCTGCATCTTGGTGCCAAACACATCCTCAGACCTAGCTTGGTGAATGCAGATAAAGTGCTGTTACCACCGCTTCATATTAAGCCTGGATTAATGACGCAGTTGGCCAAAACCCTATCAAAAGATGGAGCCTGATTTATGTATTTGTGCCAAAAGTTTCCTGGCTTGTTTGAAGCTAAATTAAAAAATGGCGTATTTACTGGACCTGATATTAGAAAACTGATTTCTGATGCTGAATTTGATGATGCGATGAATGACTTGGAACAAGAGGCTTGGGTATAATTCAAAGAAGTAATTTCTAAGTATTAAGGTAATAATAAGGATCCAAATTACGAAGAAACTAGGAGAAATTTGTTGGTCAAGTTTAAGGAGCTGGGTTGTAACATGAGTCTCAAATTTCGGTTTTTGGATTGGCATTTGGAAATTTCCCCGAAAGTCTTGGAGCGGTGAATAAAGAATAGGGTTAAAGATTTCATCAGGATATTTAGGACATGGAAAGAAGGTACCAGAGACGTTGGGATGTCAGTATAATGGCGGACTACTGCTGGATGATTTATAGGGACGCACCAGAGAGTGTACAAACGACAGACCACTAAACGAAGTTTTGGAGAAAAAAAAATATGAGTAGTTTCAGAGACTAGAGAAGTTACATGTGAGTCATGAAATATATAGTGTTGTTTCCTTTATGTGTTCCTTTACGTTTATGTTTAAACAATTATATTGACTAAATGTTTTCATTTTCAATTAATTTAGAACAGTATTGTATAGGTCAATTGAAATTTATAATTTGCTTTATTTTAATTAAATTTCTTTTTAATTTTGTATTAAAATGTGATGTGATGGGAAAATTCTAAATGTTTTTTTTTTTATTGTGTTCATGAGTGCAATAAAAAATAACCACTCAGATTTAAAACAATTTTCGATGAATTTACCTTTGCAGACCTGTGTTATGCGAAATTCAAAAGTCTATATTATTAAAGGATGGCAAAAACTTATCTCGTTAAAGCGGAGTGCGCCGGGCTGCATTGGTTACTACTTCCAGCTCCTTTTTTTCTTCTTCTTTTATTTTATTTATTTTTTTTTTGTCCGACTCAAGTTATTTGCTTAACAATTCGCTCCCTAAGGCGCAACATTCTCCCACCCACACTTCTACTACTACTACTACTGCTACTACTACTACAACAGCAGTAATCGTAGTAGTAGTAGTAGTTACTGTTGTTGTTGTTGTTATTGTTCTTATAGCAGCCCAAGGTTCTTCTGAAATGTGAACTCAATGGATTGCAGACTGAATTTATCCTTCTCGTGTAATCCACTATCCTCCTGTCAGGGGATAGAGAGGGAGTTGAGGGATGTTTGTATAGCCGGGCAGTGCATACTGCATAGTTATATCGGTGCCACCACGTGAAGGCGTCCTTCTCCAGCAGCACAGAAGAGAAAATCACTGACAGTCGGCCAGAAACAGTTTTAGTCATTATCATGATTCTGCTCTCTCTCTCTCTCTCTCTCTCTCTCTCTCTCTCTCTCATATACTCGTACATGCATACATATAGACTATACACAATACAAGAGAAAGATTTTGGAAGCAAAACGCACACACACACACACACACACACACACACACACACACACACACACACACACACACACACACACACACACACACACACACACACACACACACACACACACACACACACACACACACACACACACACACACACACATACATACGCGCGCGCCAGCGTTTTTCCACCGCCTCTCTCTCTCTCTCTCTCTCTCTCTCTCTCAGTAAAGTCATTATCGGTCTCTGTAAAGATCTTGTTTTTGCCCAGCACCCCCGGTAAACACATCCATTTTTTTCCTTTTTTTTTTTTTTTTTTTACCTTTACCAGTCGAAGATTTTACTTAGAAAGAGAGAGAAAGAGAGAGGAGGTGCTTGGAAATTTCGTCCCTGTGTGTGTGTTTGGCAATTTCGTCCCTGTGTGTGTGTGTGTGTGTGTGTGTGTGTGTGTGTGTGTGTGTCTGAGAGAGAGAGAGAGAGAGAGAGAGAGAGAGAGAGAGTTTTATGTACGGTATAATAAATGCTCTTCATATTCCCAAATTATAATCATGTACGTAATTGGTCAGCTCTAGGACTGCCTTCCTGTGTTGGTGGTTTTCTCCGTCTTCAGGGTAACTTTCAGTCTTTTATTCGAAATTTATACAGGCACCTTTTCTTGAACGGGCCATTATTTCTGTGCCTATTTAATATTATTATTATTATTATTATTATTGCTATCATTAGTAGTAGTTGTGGTAGTAGTAGTAGTTGTAGTTATTATTATTATTATTACTATTATTATTAAAATGCAGCAGGACATCAAAACAGACCGCAACAAGCCACCAGGAGCCCACGGAGGAGTGTACTTACACGGCGCGAATGGGCTCCGGGCGGAAACGGCTTAAGTCCACCCGGGCCGCGCGCCCGTATGACACGGAACTCGCCCACCACCACCATAGCAGGAATACAAGACGACCTGCCGGGCGAGCTGCCCACAGATCAGACCAGGGTGGAACTGTTTCTCCAGTTCCTGACAGCACCCCTGAAACGGCTGATATCTGCTCACCCTCCTACAGGAGACGGCCGGAAACCACTCTGGAGGAAACTAGGAGATGGCCTGAAGCCAGTCCCGCCTTCGTTAGTAAACGGACTGAAGCCGCTCAGAAGGTGCCCTCGGAGAGACGGCCTGTAGCCACTCACCCTCCTACAGGAGACGGCCTGAAGCCGCTCCGGAGGCCAATCAGGAGACTGCCGGTAGCCGCTCTGAAGGTGCCCCTGGAGAGATGGCCAGTAGCCGCTCACCCTCCTACAGGAGACGGACTGAAGCCGCTACGGAGGCCAATCAGGAGACTGCCGGTAGCCGCTCTGAAGGTGCCCCTGGAGAGATGGCCAGTAGCCGCTCACCCTCCTACAGGAGACGGCCTGAAGCCGCTCTGGAGGTCAATCAGGAGGCGGTTGGAAGCCGCTCCCGCCTTCGTCAGGAGACGGCTGGAAGCCGCTCTGAAGGTACCCCCAGAGAGTCGGCCTGTAGCCTCTCTACCCTCCTGTAGGAGGAGGCCGGTAGCCGCTCCGAAGGTGTCCCGAGGCAGCCACAGCCAGTAGCCGGGCCCTAGTGCCAGAGATGGCCTGAAGCCGCTCCTTCATCAGGTGCTGAGCCCAGTCCACCTACCCATGACTTGGAGGGAGCCCCCAGCCTGGAGGAGTATTGGAGAGGCCCTGTGACCACCACCAGGCTCTTCTCCCTGCAGTCGGTGGAGACGCCCCTGATGGACCCCAATGCTGGCCGATGCCGCAGCTCACTCCTGATGGCGTCCCCGACATGCACGGACCGCAGCCTCTTGACCGCCCCTCGGACTCCCTGGCAGGACCTCCCTGCACTCAGACGCCGGAGATCCTCATCCTCCATCAGGCACCTGACTCAGAAGTTCAGGCGACTGTTCGGCCCCAGCCCAGAGGGCCGGACTCCCACCGCGAGCCCAGAAGCCTCGGACCCCGACACCTCCAGCAGTCCTGGACAAGAGAGAACGCCCCTACACGCTGTCCTCTGCCCCCGGGACCTAGCCGCCCCTGGCGGATCCCAGCCCCGTCAGTAGGGAGGTTGAGACTCCGTCGCCGCCCCTGCACCTGACTGTGACACGTCCAACCTGACAGCGAGTGAAAGTGAACACATGCAGCATACAGATGGTGTAGGAGTGGCAGAGTAAAGTGGGCCGGTGGTTAGAGCATAAAAGAAAGTGGTGGAAAGGATAGTGCAATAGTAAGACAGTGAAGGACGGGCCTACCATAGTGTACAGTGCTGCCATAAGACAGTGAAGATCATACATAGGCCACTGAGTTGAAGTTCCAGTACTGCCAGCTCCACCTGGGTACATAGTAAAGTAATGTAAAAGTGATCTACTGGCCAAGGTACAGTGAACACTCTATGCAACAGTGACGGCACGTCTCGGTAAGGTCATGCTCAGGTCCCGTGTAAAATATTAATGCTACTCTGGGAAATCGAGACAACCACCACCATCGGCCTAGGAAATCTAAACTTTCCCACCAACATAAGTGTCTAGCTCAAGTGTTGTTCCCCCTAACCAATCTGGTCCTGTACAGTATCCTGCGTGGTACTATTATTCCATATCTGCAGCCCAAGGATTATAATTGTCCCTCTTGTTTGTATTTGTGACATCTGCTCGTTCCTGTGTAAGATTTAGTAATACACATGTAAGGTGTTGCCTTGAGTTTTGTGTCCAGCCTCTCTTTTATTTGTTTAAGCTCCGGTCTAGAAAGAGAACCCAGCTACTCACCAGGTGCTCTAGGGACAGGAGGCCGACCCTAAAACACCTAGCATTACAATTATTATTATTATTATTATTATTTTTATTGTTATTATTATTATTATTATTATTATTATTTTTAATGCTCCACATTCTGTGGAGTTTTACTGATTTTGTAGATTTTTTTTTTTTTTAGATCTACAAGGCTGGCATTCCAAAACCGTGCAAGAGAGGGACTTGATATTTTAAGGAGTGATGTATCTTGGTTGCTGGCTTCTTTTGGCACAAGATTTTTTTTTTTCCAAATCCCTGGCTCCGCAACAGCGCCTTTTATGTTATTTTTTTGTTTTTCTCTCCTGCTCAGCAAAAACTACTGAATCAATTGCTTTGCCAATGTTCCAGTATGCAGTGGTCAATATATACTAGTGCACCTGGGTATTGATACTGAGATCCAACAAATACTTTTTGAGATATTGAGGAAAATCAAAATGGCCGCCTCACCCCTGAGAGTGCTAAATTGGAAAGTATTTGGCAGATTTTGACCAAACTCAGTGGAAATGTAGTGGGTCAGGAGTGAACATGATCTGCATAGTATGAATGACCATGACCTTGATTGCAAGATCACAAGTCAAAATCCATAAAAATTTGTGAGTCATACCAAAAGTCCCTTAACCCGCCCCATCCCGACGTTTTCTGGGCAGTGGTATGCCCCAGTCACGACATTTTTGGACCTTTTTTTTTTTTTTTGGCTCAAACATCCGCTTTTGGTGAGAAACATCGAAAATTCATAGAGAAATCGCTCACCTGAGGTTTAAAATACTCGATCTAGGTACGAGTACTTCCTTACCTGACTAGGTTTTCTAACAGGCTGGCACCAAAGAAAAAGAGTTCTATGGGAGGGTAACTATTTTATCCACTCATAAACAGTATTTATTTAATTACTTCTATCTATCTATATACCTAGGCTGCTTCCTCCAAAGGAAAGGGAGGTAGCCGAGACTGGACGACACACTCTCCATTTACTCATCCATTCAAACACATTCATTCACATCTTAGCCCCAAAGGGGAGAACGGACAGATCCTCACCGCACCACACCGCACAAGGGTCAACTGCGCAATGCAATCAGTGACATCCGCAGCAGGGCCCGACAGCAGAACTGGTTTACCCCTGCCACATCATAACAGACCCATCCCCTTACCCGCACCTGACCTGACTAGCAGATCAGATCAAATGCGGGAGAATATCCCCTCAGGGCTGCGTCATCACTTATTCATTCACAATTTCTCTCTATTTATTTCTGTCACGCACAGCCACTCTTCCTTGCTCAACAGACATCCCTCTCGCATCCAGCGCTCTCTTCACACTGTCCATCCATCCTATTTGTGGTCTTCCTCTCAGCCTTACACCTCTCACATCAGATCTAGTTATCTTTTTCACCAATCGCTCATTATCCATTCTCTCCATATGCCCAAACCATCGCAACACCCTCTGCTCAACTCTACCAGCCATCTCCCGAACAACTCCAGTTCTCCTTCGCACTTCATCATTTCGCACCCGATCCATACGCGTCACTCCACACATACTCCTCAGACACCTCATCTCCATTACATTCAAACTTTTCCTCTCTGCTACACCCATATTCCATGTTTCAGTCCCATATAATGCAGTCGGTACCACAACACCCTCATACAGCCTTCTCTTTACATCCATTCTAAGCGAACGACATTTAAACACTTTTTTCATTCCTCCCAGCACCTTTCCTACTTCATTTATTCTAAACTTCACTTCTGCATCTATTCTTCCATCCACAGCAACATGTGACCCTAGATATTTAAAACAATCAACCTCCTCAAGCAACTCACCATTCAAAACTATATTCATCCCCCTACCATCTATCAACCTCGTACACTTCATCACTTTACTCTTATTCTCATTTACTTTCAAATTCCTCCTTTCACACACCCTTCCAAACTCCACTACCAACTGTCTCAATCTCTCCTCTGAATCAGTCACCAGTGCAGTATCATCTGCAAACAGCAGCTGCTTCAGATTCCAATCTCCACCATCAATATTTATCAGACTCAGACCACCTAAAACTCTTGCATTCACCTCCCATACAACACCATCCATGTAAATATTAAACAACCAAGGCGACATCACACATCCCTGTTGCAGCCCCACTCTCACGGGAAACCAATCACTCACAGCATTTCCCATTCTTACACATGCTCTACTATTTACATAAAAACTTTTCACCCCTTTTAGTAACCTACCATCAAGTCCATACAATCTTAAAACAGTCCACAAAGTCTCCCTATCAATTCTATCATACGCTTTCTCTAAATCCATAAATGCCCAAAACACATCCTTGCCTTTCGCTAAATACTTTTCACACACTTGTCTCACAGCAAACACCTGATCAAAGCATCCCCTCCCTCTCCTAAAGCCACACTGCTCATCACCAATCACTCCCTCTGTACCCTCTCTAACTCTCATAATTAACACTCTACCATACACCTTACCTACAACACTCAACAGACTTATACCCCTAAAGCTAGTACATTCATACTTATCACCCTTGCCTTTATACAATGGGACCACACAAGCACTTGCCCAGTCAATTGGCACCATACATTTCTCAGAGCACACATTCAACAATCTTACTAACCAGTCAACAATAGTCACTCCACCACCCTTCAGGCATTCCACAGCACACCCATCCATACCTGCAGCTTTCCCTGTTTTCATCTCCTTTACTGCCTTCTCCACTTCCTCCTTCGTGATCAAAGAATCATTCAACTCTCCCAACACATTTATTCCTTGCACCCTTCCATCCTCCACAATCTCAGCCACCCTTTCCTCCTCTACATTTAACAATCTTTCAAAATACTCTGCCCATCTCTTCCTTACTGCATCCATCTCAATTAAAATCCTTCCATCCTCTGCTTTTACTCGTTCTTCCTTCCCAGACTCTCCCTTTCGCACCCTTTTCACCTCCTTCCAAAACATTTTCTTATTCTGTTGAAAATTCTCTGTCAGCCGCCTACCCCATCTCTCATCTGCTGCCACTTTAACATCACGCACAGCCCTTCTCGCTCTATTCCTTTTTTCCTTATACTTTTCATATGACTTCTCATCCTTCCTCTGCAGCCACACTTCATATGCACGTCTCTTCTCAGCCACAGCCATACTTACTTCCTCGCACCACCATTCACTTCCTTTTCTTACACCACCACCCACACGTCTCACACCACACACCTCTTCTGCATGCCCCACCACAGCACTCTTAAACAACTGCCATTCCTCCTCTACGCTGCCATTTTCCCGATCTTTCACTGCGTTCCACTCATCTTTCAATTTCTCCTGATACTCTATCTTTTTCTCTCTTTTATCCAACTCACTCACTTTCAAAATCTCCCTGCCACACCTAACCCTCCTAGCTCTCACCCATTTCTTACCTACTCTTAACTTTCCCTCCACCAGGTAGTGGTGAGACATACCTCCACCCTCCCCTCTCAGAACTCTCACATCCAACAATCTTACTATTACATTCCTAGACACAACCACATAGTCCATCAAAGCTCTATCAACAACCCTTCCACCCTTCTGTCTCACCCATGTATACTTATAAATATCTTTCTTCTCAAACAGCGTATTCCCAATCACCATCTCTCGTTCAACACACATCGCTATCATTCGTTCCCCATTTTCATTTCTTCCAGGCACACCATGCATACCAACTACACCTTCAACTGCTACATTTCCCACTCTAGCATTCAGATCTCCCATCATTACCACATTCACATTCGCTCCAAAACTCTGCAGACACTCATCAACATCATTCCAGAAAGACTCCCTCTCTTGTTCATCCCTCTCACTACCAGGCCCATACGCACTCACAAACACCCACAACTCACGTTCAAATTTCGCTTTCACCCACATCAATCTCGATGTCACCTCCTTCCATTCAATCACACATTGCTGTACTTCCGGACTCACTAACAAGGCCACACCTTCTCTTGCCCTTCCTCTATCAACACCTGACAATCTTCCATTCACACTTCCAAACATAGATTTCCCCTTCCCTTTCATCTTCGTTTCACTCAAAGCTAACACATCCAACTTTCTGCTCACAAACATTCTCCTAATCTCCTCCCTTTTAGCCTCAATCGTACTATGTAGTACTATGTATATGTAGTACAAGAGTATATTGGTTTTCAAACAGTAATATAGGCATTATAAGCATTGTTTCACTCACTAACTCATCACCATTCATGACCTTTTTTTTCCCACATTACCTGATCATCATTTCTGACTGTTTCTTCCTCTAATGCTATGTAAACTTTGTCCTCCACATTGTCATCGATTGGGGAATCACTCTGGCCCTGAATGTCTTTATTGGCCAGGTCACTGGTAACAGGTGAATTGCCGAGACAATGGCGTGCAGGGGGGGGGGGAAAGGTTATGCGGTGTAAGGCATTGTCCCTGCTTGGCATCTTGTAGAGGAATAGAGGAAGGTGTCCCGTGTATACGTGCCAAAAATCACTCGCAAAATCATTCGCGAAAATTGAAAATTGTACAAACTGGGGACCTTGCAAAGTTGCCGTGTTAATTCACGTCTCCGGGATATGAGTGCACATCATGTGAGGACGTGAATTTGCGTCTCCGGGACGCGGCGGGTTAATATTAGGTTTACAGTGATAACTAAAGTATTTTCATCTGGCATGTGAAGCTGTTTATATATTGCTTCAGCAATTTTGGTATTCTAATTATTATTATTGATGTATCAGACGCAGGGTACCGAATTCCTTGACTGAACTAAATATCTGCCAAGTTTTGCCTGCAAACTTCTCCATCTCATCTGTACACCTCCCTGTCTGGCATTTTTCTGCTACACTGAAGATATCATGAAGTCCAATCAGTCAGCCTCTTGCTCCATCGGATATACCTAATTCTTGCTACATGACCTGCCCACCTCCATTTCTGTTCTTTTATGACTTCTATAATGTCTTTAACTTTGGTCTGCTCTCTCACCTAAGTTCTTAAAAATATTCCCGACATTGGCTTTTCTATTGCTCTTTGGGAACTGCATAGATTTGTTTCCACCGATTTTGTCAGCTTCCAGGTCTCACAACCGTACGTCATAGCTGGGATTATGATTTTCGTTTCTTACATACTGGCAAGCTACTTTTCATGATGCCTATATATTTACCGAATGTTTTTCATCCAGTTGTAATACGACTTTTTAATTCGCTATCATAGTCCTTCGTTAGTTTTAGTATTTGTCCTGTGTAATTGTACTCCTCAATTTATTCAAGAATTTCATTTATTTTGATGCCCTTCTGCGTAATTGGATTAAACGATAGTTTTATTTCAGTTCACCTTTAGCCCTACTCTGGGGCTTTCTCTGTGTAGGTCATTAATATTTCTTGCAGTGTCTCTGTTGTTTCTGAGATTAGGACAACGTCATCTGCATATTTTAAATGGAATGAGTTTTTCCATCTATGCTGACTCATTTGTTTTCCCAGTCTAGCTTTCTGAAAATACATTCTAGGCATACTGTAAATAATTTTAGTGAAATTGCATTTCCCTGATGCACACCCTTCTGAATCTTATTTTTTTTCTGAGTCTTTATGTAATTTAACTGTAGCAGTTCCCTCTATATATATGTCTTCGGGCAGTTTTGTAATGTTCTCATTTATTTCTCATTCCCTCAATGAATTATAATTGCTATGTGCTCCACTGAGTCGAAAGCCTTCTCGTAATCAACAAAAAAGAAGCACAGTGGTTTATTATCTTCTCCAATCAGTCAGCCTCTTTTCTCATCTAGCTGATTCATTGTGTGTAGATGATTAGTAGTCGAACACCCGCTTCGGAATCCTGCCTATTCACGAGGCTAATTTTCTTCCAAATTTGTTGTTATTAAGGATTTAGTAAAGAGTCTGTAAGTAACTGATCATAAGCTGTGGGTCGATAGTTACTAAGATCTTTTGAGTCACCTTTCATTCGTTTCTTTTCGTTTCGTTTATAAAGGTTCCAAAATGCTTGCATGCGTCGGCCTTGGTCAACTAATGGGGGCTTTCCAGGTAAAGCAAAATGACTATTGATTACACCATGTTTTGTGAATTTTCATTCCCTTTATGCACTGAATAAATAGGTAGGCGAGCTGTTTTGCGCTTCTGCTCCTACATCCGACAGTAAATCTGCTACTATTCGAACTTCTCCTGGGACCTTCCCTCTTTTTCTACTTTTAAGAGAAATGTTGACTTCGTTTGTTGTTACCTCTGCTATTTCACTTGTGCCAACTGAAAAGTCAGCAATTGGTATAGTGTCTTTGATGCATACTGTTCTTTGTAAACTCCCTCAACACTCTTCACCATCTTATCTCTGCATTTAATGACTTCACCGTTTTTGTCTTTCAGTGCTATAATTTGTCGCTTTCCTAGTGCCAGTTTACTTCAGACCTGTTTCATACTGTCTCCCTTTTTTATGTTTTATTTTATTTTATTTATTTTTCTGATCCATGGTTCTTTTTCGTTCTTCTCCTCTCTGTCTCTTGTTGATAAGCTTATTTAATTCTGCTCTTTCTGTTTCATTTTTCATTGTTTTAACTTTCATCTCCTTTCATCTTTTCATGAGCTTGAGGGTCATTTTTTGGATACTTGTTGGCCTTTGTTGTATTTGCATTCCTCACTACCAACGCCGATTTTCTTAACACTTTTGTCAGTCTCATCAATGTCACACTCAGCATAACCTGGAGCCTGAAATCTGTTATTTACTTTTAAGTGAAAGGCAGCTGTGTTTTCGCTACTGGCACTACCAGGCGCAACCCTGGGTGGCAGATAGAGGAACACTTCGTAGATACTGTACAAGAGGTACCGTCTTAGGCGGCACGGACCATGGGACCCCCTATAGATATATGAGGCTCCACCGAATTTACTGAATAAGGTGGCACGTAAATTACATTTCACCAAAAACTATGTGGCAGGGAGGTGGGATTATTTGCCAAAACCCTCCAACCAAATATGAATTCTACTCTTAATGATTATATAGATAAATACATAGAGAGATAGGTAGATAGATAAGTAATAGATAGATAGATAGATATAGATAGACTGAGTAATTGATATATATATATATATATATATATATATATATATATATATATATATATATATATATATATATATATATATCCATCCATCCATCCATTGCCAGACGCCATGTATCCCAAACGGGGTGGCCAAGGGCTTAGAGTTAATTGTTTTACGGGGAGGGGCACTAATCCTCCACCAACCCCACTTGACACGTAGGGATGCCAATAGCATCTGGTGTTCCCAGGCGGTCACCCATCCAAGTACTAACCAGACCCAACGTTATATATATATATATATATATATATATATATATATATATATATATATATACAGTGGAGTCTCTTTTATCCGAAATTCTTTCAACCGTAATATGCCATTAACCGTAAGTTTTACTAAAACGTTCTCATTTCGATTAACCGCAAACATCTGAAATCTATCAGAAAACTCAAAGACGGCGGGCTTGTTTCGCGCCATTTGCGTTAGTTTACGGTTGCATATATATCCCCTGCTAGCGAGCTGCCCACTCCCTCACCCGCATCCACCACCTCGGAAGATGTGGATGATGTGGAAATTACTGAATAAGGAAACAGCTAATATGGAAAAACATTTAGGTTTAAGACTTTATTTGTTCGAATTGCTTACAGTGAATTTCGTAATTGTTTTGGTGAAGGTATATTTAAGTTGATTTGAATGATGATTTATAAGTTGACAGTTTCTATTGCAGTTACCAAAGTGCAGTTACATACGTAGTTACTACAGTGTATTAAGTGTTGTGGTGATGGTTGACTGGCTTTTGGGGTGCTCATGGTAATGGTGGTGGGCTAGACGTCGCCAGAAATGGGTGATGGGTGAGTACAATAGGCTACTGTTCCCTTGTATCCAACATATTATTACAGCATCTTTTATCCGAAAAAATCGTTTAAATGAAACTTTGAAAGTCCCATGATTTTCGGATAAAACAGACTCCACTTATGTGCAAGAAAGGAGGAACCAAAGGCCAGGAGCCCGCAAACCGTTCCTTCCAAGAAAAAAACAAAAACAATACAAAAGAGAGCCAAATTCAAGATCCGTTCATTTCGAGATGCCTGGACACACTGCTTTTGAAAGACTGGAGGTCATAGGAAGTAGGAAATACAGACAGAGGGAGACAGTTCTAAGAGCTGACCTGTTGCATAAATGAAGGACTGGGAGTAACAGTTAACTCTTACACTAGAGCATTGGACAGAAAAGGGATGAGAATTTGTTGCTAGACGGGTGCTACGCACCCTTCGTAGAGGTGGAGGGATGCAAGCAGACAGTTCAGAGGAGCAGTGGCCATTGAAGTAGCGATAGAAAAGAGATAAAGATGTAACAGTGTGATGAAGAGACAGAGGTTGAAGGGAGCTAGTAAGAGGAGGAGAGATGATGAGACGAAACACATTTGACTCCACCCTATTGAGAAGAGCTGTATGTAGGGAGACTCCCCTCACATGAGAGTTGTACTCTAAATAGAGGCGAATAAAACCCGGTATAAAGTAAATAACTGTGCAGGGGTAAAGAAGGTGCAGAGTCGGCTTGGCACACCTAATCTCTTGGAAGCAGATTATACAAGAGATGCAATATGATTTTTCCAAGATAAGTCCCGAATGAATGAAACCCCAGGCATGTTCAAGGATGATGCAGGATTGAGCTGGATATTACTGAACATTTGAGGGTACTCCTGTGGAAGATTGTGTCGGGTTGATAGGTGTAAGAACTGAGTCTTTGATGCATTAAAAACAACAAGATTATTTTTACCCCAGTCAGAGATACGAGACAAGTCAGCCATTAGGTGTGCCATAGCCTCATCCCTTGTCTGTTGAAGTAACTGCTGAGATGGACGTTGCAGAAACTGAATGGAAAGGTGAAGGGTGGAGTCATCAGCATATGAGTGGATAGGGTTAGATGTACAGCTTAGAAGGTCATTGATGAATAAAAGGAAGAGAGTTGGTAATAGGACACAACCCTGAGGAACACCACTGCTGATAGGTCTAGAAGAACGATGGTCGTCTACAACAGTGGCTATAGAACTAACAGAAAGGAAGCTGTAGATGAAGGCACAGATAGAAGGATAGAAACCGTAAGAGGGCAGTTTGGAAATTAAAGATTTATGTCACACTCGATCGAAAGCCTTTGAGATGTCACGTGCAATGGCAAAGCTTTCGCCAAAGTCCCGAAAGGAGGATGACCAGGAGTCTGAAAGGTAGGTGAGAAGGTCGCCAGTGGAGCGTCCCTGACGGAACCCATACTGACGATCAGAAAAAAGATTATGATAGGAAATATGCTTAAAAATTTTTCTGTTAAGAATTGACTCGAAAACTTTTGAAACACAGGATGTTAATGCAATTTGACGATAGTTAGAGAGTTGAGAAAGGTCACCCTTCTTTGGGACTGGCTGAATGAGAGCAAACTTCCAGCAAGAAGGAAAAGTGCAAGTTGACAGAAAAAGACGAAAGAGTTTACCTAGGCAGGGTGTAAGCACAGAAGCACAGTTCTTGAGGACAACTGGAGGGACTCCATCAGGCCCATATGCCTTATTAGTACTGAGGCCAGTGATGGCAGAAAATACATCAGCTGAAGACATTTTAATGTCAGCCTTGAGGAACTCTAAGGGGGGGAAGTGAAGGAGGAACAGCACCGGAATCGACTAAGGTGGAATTGGAGGAGAAAGTCCAAGCGAAGAGATCTGCTGTATCAATAGAAGAAATAGCTACAGCGCCATCAAAATAGAAATGAGGAGGGAAGGATGATGAAGTAAAGTTGTTAGAAAGGTTTTTGACAAGGTGCCAGAAGGAGCAGGAAGAATTCGAGTTGGAGAGTTGAGAGCACATAGTACGGATGAAATTATTTTTAGCAGTGCAAAGAACAGACTTAGCACGATTCTGGGCAGAAACATAAATAAGATGTGATTCAAGGGTGGGTGACTCTGGTACCCTTTATAGGCCCTCTCCTTGTTGTGGACAGCATTAGAACAAGCGTGATTAAACCGAGGCTTTCTTGCATTAGTCAAATGATATGAGAAAGGAATGTATGCTTCCATATCCAAGAAAATAATCTCCGTAACGAGCAAGGCACATTTAAATGGCTCCCGGCCATGGAAGCAATAATCCTTCCAGGGAAAATCAAAGAAGTACTGTCTGAGGGCCTCCCAATCTGCAGCTCCGAATTTCTTTGGAAGGTCCACAGGCCGTTCCGGAGCGATAGGACAGGTTAAGGTAATAACGTTGTGATTGGAGGAGCCCAACGGAGAGGAATGATTAACAATGTAAGCAGAATGATTAGTTGTAAGGAAGTGGTCAAGTAAGTTGGAGCTCTCCCCAAGGCAGTCAGGGATTCGGGTAGGGTGCTGTACAAGCTGTTCTAGGCCATTAAGGATAGAAAAGATGTAAGCTTGTTCACCACGTGGATCAGTGGTGAGATATCATCAAACACTCAAATCGATGCTCAAGAAATACTGTTTGGAACATCAGAAAGACTGGGATAAAGGTCTTCCATTCGTTGTGTTTGCCGCAAGAGAATCTCCAAAGGTGATTGTCAATACTGAAATCTCCAAGAACGGAGATTTCAGAGAAAGGAGGAGTAGATAGAATGTGTTCCATCGTAGAAGCATGATAGTCGAAGAATTTTTTTATAGCCAATAGAATTAGGTGATAAGTAAACAGCGCAGATATATTTAGTCAGAGAATGACAAGAAAGTCGAAGCCAGAGAGTAGAAAATTCAGAATTCTATTATATATATATATATATATATTGTTACATAGCCTATGATTTCATCATCCTTTGTGTAATTTTAACGCACAGTATGCTGCATGTTTGATCACGAGCGTGTTCTGCCTCAGTCCCCCCCTTCTACCGTTATAGTAGAGTAAGTCGTCCTTTCTGTTGTTCAGTGCGGGATTTTCATCTCTTTGTCCCCATGGCTTCATTTGCGCGTCCTTCTTACAAGTTGTATCAAGCTCTGCTGGCCCCTATATAATGAGCTCAGTCTCTGCATCATTGCCACTTAGATCTGCTCCTCATTTTGTTCACATCTCTGTCCTCCCCTGTACAGTTATTATTATTGTGAATTTCTCAGGAAGTCTCCAACCATCTAGCAGCTGTGTGATTTGAGTATAAGTGTTATTGCATTTTGTTCTTGTACTGTACAGCATAAGGTTAATTCTTAGGCCTGGAAAGTTATTGTAAATTGTGTAGAATTCATTTTGTCAGCCAGTGGTAATAATAGTTTGTATCTGTAATTATTTATCTTGCATTAACTGAGCATTACCCAGTGTTTTTCATTTCATCAGGGCTGACTTAGATAAATTTACTCATGGTAATTTCGTGTTAATAGAGGCTATTGCAGTTAACCATATATTTAACCTGTTTTTGCCATTACATTATCCTTATGAGTCCTGAATGTTTTGTTGTTAGTTTGAGCATTAAACTTTAACTTGCAAGTTTAACTAACTCTTTTGTTTTGAACCTGGAACTTTACGGGACAGTAGTGACTCTTAGTATTCTCACTTAATGTGTACATTATCTTTCTCTGTTCCGTAACATAAATTTGGCGACCTCTTATCAGGATATTCAGGATATTATCATAAGGATATTGCTTGATATTTTGTGACTGTTACTTATTCATGATGTCTACTATTACTACACTTGATGAAGCCAAAGATTTTTTGTCAAATGTGGAAACAGTGTGTGATATAGAAAACAGAACAAAGAATGAACTTAAGCTCGTTGCTCAACAATTGGGAATTGCTGTTCGCTCTCATCATTCTAAAGATCAAATTGTTGACATGATTAATGAAAGCTTGTTTAATGTAACTCCTCCAAATGAGCAAACGCAGATTGAATTAGCTAAGTTACAGCTAGCCCTGCAGGAGGCTCGTGTGAAGGAAGCTGAATTTCAAGCACGTGCTAAGGAGGCTGATGTTAAGGAGGCAAATGCTCGTATTCAAGAGGCACAGGTACAGGCTCAGGCACAAATTGAACTTGCTAGGATTCAGGCAGACCATGAGTATCGCATGAAACAAGGTGGAACTGGATCATCTAGCTCTGATGATTTTGATGTGGCTAAAAATGTTAAACTTGTCCCTCCTTTTAATGAATCTGATTTAACTAAGTATTTTCAGTTGTTTGAGAGGGTAGCTACAGGTTTTAATTGGCCCAAGGAGTATTGGCCAGTACTCCTTCAAACTGGTCTCACCGGTAAAGCTCAAGTAACTTATGCATCTTTGCCTCAGGATCAATCTGATAATTATGATGTAGTTAAGAGCTTGATTCTTAAGGCCTATGAGCTTGTTCCTGAAGCCTATAGAGTAAAATTTAGGACAACTTACAAGCAAGATAAGCAATCCCATGTTGAGTATGCAAAAATCAAAGAAGATCTGTTAGAGCAGTGGTTAAATTCTAAGAATGTGGATTCTGATTTTGGTAAATTTAAGCAGATGATTTTGCTGGAGGACTTCAAGAGGTGTATTTATAAAGATGTAAGCCTATATCTTGATGAGAGAAGAATAGATAATTTGTCTGATGCTGCAGTTTTAGCTGATGAATATGTTCTCACTCACAAGAGATATTCTAAAGAAAAAAGGAAAGCTGAGAGTAAGTACGTTGCCTCTACTCAGAGTACAGGTAACAGGAAAGAGAATAAAGATGATGTTTCTCAGGAAGTAAATACCAGCTTCACCTCTAGATTTCAGAAAAGTAAATGTACTTATTGTAGTAAGCTTGGTCATACTACTGAGAAATGTTTCAGGAGACAGCGTGATGTGAACAAAAAGGAGTCTTTAAATATTCAGTCAATTGGTCTAGTGTCCACCCTTGAGAGTTCCCAGAATTCTTTAACTGAGTTAACTGAACCTGCTTTGAGGGGTAACTTAAATTCTCATGATGGAGCTCCTCTTTTGAGCAGTAACGTGGGTGACACTCTCAAGAGTTCATGTGCTAATTTCCTGTCTGATGGTTTTGTCAGTCCTCTGGACAGTAATGACAGGAAATCAGTTAAAATATATCGTGACACAGGTGCTTGCCAATCCCTTATGCTGACCAGTGTTCTAGGCTCTAATGTTAATTCCTCTGATGAAACTGTAATCTTACAAGGTGTAGGGAATAATTACTTCTCTGTCCCTCTGTGCAGAGTGAATTTAGAGTCTGGTTTTGTTAATGGTTCCGTTATGGTTGGGTTGGTTGAGACACTCCCAATGTCAGGTGTAACTTTCTTACTTGGAAATGATATTGGTGGAAGTCAAGTGTGTCCAGCTCCTCAGTTGTCTAGTGAGCCAGTGGCTGCGTCCCAGGATTGTGTGTCCCTGATGTGTTCCCTGCATGTGCTGTCACTAGGGCTAAGTCTAAAGTTACTGGTGATTTAGAGGATAATGATGATGATGATGTTATCCTAGCTGACACTTTTCTTGCTAATTTGGACCACTCACCAGATGAGGCAGTACCCCGTAGTGTTGATAATTTGTCTCGTCAAGAGTTGGTTGAGTTGCAGGTTGCTGACCCTGAGTTGAAAGGTCTAGCTAACTCTGCTTACAGTGAAGAAGAGTCAGCCGGTGCTTCTACTTGTTATTATGTAAAGTCAGGAGTACTTATGAGGAAGTGGAGACCCCCAACAGCATCAGCCGACTGTGAATGGGAGGTTGTACATCAAGTTGTCATCCCTCGTGTTTGTAGGCAGGATATCATTCGAGTGGCTCATGATTCCAGTTTGGCAGGACACCTTGGAGTGAGGAAGACTGTGGCACGCATTTTGAAACACTTCTACTGGCCAGGTATCTTCAGGGATGTTTCCTGGTATTGTAAGTCTTGTCACACCTGTCAAGTTGTGGGGAAGTGTAATCATACCGAAAAGGTTGCACCTCTAGTTCCCATTCCTCCTTTTGAGGCGCCATTCACCCGTGTGTTGGTGGATATTGTGGGCCCTCTTCCTAAGACTTCTTCAGGATTTTCTTATGTGTTCACCCTGATTGATATGGCTACTCGTTATCCTGAAGCCATTCCACTTAGAAATATCTCAGCAAAGAACTTGGTTAAGGAAATGCTAGGGTTCTTCACAAAGTTTGGTCTGCCCAAGGAGGTACAGTCAGACCGGGGAAGTAATTTCATGTCGAATGTTTTCAAGCAGTCTCTGAAAGAGTTGGGCATCACCCAGATCACGTCTTCAGCTTACCATCCCCAGACCCAAGGAGCGTTGGAGAGATATCATCAAACACTCAAATCGATGCTCAAGAAATACTGTTTGGAACATCAGAAAGACTGGGATAAAGGTCTTCCATTCGTTGTGTTTGCCGCAAGAGAATCTCCAAATGAATCACTGGGCTTCTCACCTTTTGAACTACTGTTTGGCCATGAAGTAAGAGGACCCCTTAAGCTACTCAAGGAATGCTGGCTGTCGGAGGAAGATGACGTCAACCTGCTGGAGTATGTGATGAAGTTCAAAGAACGGCTGTCCACTGCTTTACAGCTGGCGAGAGAGAATTTAGGAGCTGCTCAGGAGAAGATGAAGACTTGGTATGATAAGAAGTCCAGGTTACGCCACTTTCAGCCAGGAGATTAAGTTTTGATTCTGCTACCAGTACATGGGCAACCTCTTCAAGCCAAGTTTAGTGGTCCTTATTTCGTGGAGAAGAAACTCAGTGATGTCAACTATGTCATCGCCACACCAGATCGTAGAAAGAACAAGCAACTATGTCACATCAACATGCTAAAGTTATATCACAGGCGGGACGAAATAATCCAGTCTGCACTGTAGCTGTTCCACCCGAGTCTGCAAGTGAAGCTCTCCCATGCAGCATGAGCCTGAGTGATAGTTTGGGGAAGAATCCTGATATCATGAATGATCTCCAGACTAAGCTTTCTCATCTACCTCCCGAGGAAAGGCAGGAGTTTTCGGCATTACTGCAGGAGTACCCGCAAGTGTTCCGTGCCACTCCAGGAAGAACTACTGTGTTGATGCATGATGTCAATGTTGGAGACGCAAAGCCAATTAAACTGCCTCCTTACCGTGTGAACCCAGTGAAAGTTCCTCTCATCGAGAAGGAGCTTGGCTACCTGTTGGACCACATGATGATTGAGCCTTGTCAGAGCGAGTGGAGTTCTCCTGTCACTCTAGTCCCTAAGCCAGGTGGGTCACAGCGGCTTTGCATTGACTACAGACGTGTTAATCAGATAACCAAAACAGACACTTACCCTCTCCCTCGCGTGGAAGATCGCATAGACAAGATCGGAAAGGCTAGGTACATAAGTAAGTTTGATTTGTTAAAGGGATACTGGCAAGTACCTATGACTGAACGTGCTAGGGAGATCTCATGTTTTGTAACACTAGGAAAGACTTTTGCATGTTCTGTAATGCCATATGGCATGAAGAATGCACCAGCCACATTTCAGGAGCTCATGAATGTTGTAACAGAGGGTTTGGCAGGGTGTGTTGTTTATATTGATGATGTATTAATCTTCAGTGACAACTGGAAAGATCACCTATGCCATGTCAGTAAATTTCTTGAGCGTTTGGTTCATGCTAATCTTGTAGCTAATTTATCAAAGTGTGAGTTTGGTCAAGCTAAAGTTCAGTACCTTGGGTACGTAATTGGTGATGAACATGTTGCACCACCAGCAGCTAAGGTTCAGGTTATAAGTGATCTTCCCAGACCTAAAAGTAGGAAAGAGCTACAAAGATTTTTGGGAATGGTAGGTTATTATAGGAGATTTGTTCTTAACTTTTCTATTCTTGTATCACCACTTACAGACCTACTGAAGAAGGGAGTTAAATTTGTCTGGACCGATAATTGTGAATCCTCTTTCAACAAACTTGGAGCTATTCTGTTGAGTCAGCCAGTGCTCGCTGCTCCAAATTTTGCTAAGCCTTTTGGGATGGCTGTTGATGCAAGTGATACAGGAGCTGGGGCTGTTTTGCTGCAAGAGGATGATCAGGGTATTGAACATCCTGTATCTTATTACAGTAAGAAGTTCACTCCACCTCAAAAAGAACTACTCAACTATTGAGAAAGAGCTTTTGGCCTTGATTTTGGGTTTACAGCATTTTTCATTTTGTGTTCTGGTTTTGACCCCAGAGTCATTTATACCGATCATAACCCACTGAAATTCCTTAGTAAGTTTAAAGATAAAAATCAGAGATTGACAAGATGGAGTCTACTTCTTCAGGAGTATTCATTAGACATACAACATGTCAAGGGGAAAGAAAATGTTATTGCAGATTGTTTATCTAGACTTTAGACAGATTGTTTTAGAGTAATAAGAAATTTCCTTTGTAAATTTCTTTTTCTTTGTGGGGAGGTGTTACATAGCCTATGATTTCATCATCCTTTGTGTAATTTTAACGCACAGTATGCTGCATGTTTGATCACGAGCGTGTTCTGCCTCAGTCCCCCCCTTCTACCGTTATAGTAGAGTAAGTCGTCCTTTCTGTTGTTCAGTGCGGGATTTTCATCTCTTTGTCCCCATGGCTTCATTTGCGCGTCCTTCTTACAAGTTGTATCAAGCTCTGCTGGCCCCTATATAATGAGCTCAGTCTCTGCATCATTGCCACTTAGATCTGCTCCTCATTTTGTTCACATCTCTGTCCTCCCCTGTACAGTTATTATTATTGTGAATTTCTCAGGAAGTCTCCAACCATCTAGCAGCTGTGTGATTTGAGTATAAGTGTTATTGCATTTTGTTCTTGTACTGTATAGCATAAGGTTAATTCTTAGGCCTGGAAAGTTATTGTAAATTGTGTAGAATTCATTTTGTCAGCCAGTGGTAATAATAGTTTTTTTTTTTTTTTTCGGCCTATCAACCATTGGGGCCGAAGCCCCTGGTTATTAAGGCCATTTATATATATATATGTATATACATTTAAACATATATATATATATATATATATATATATATATACAAACATATATATATACATACACACACACACACACACACACACACACACACACGCTTCCATGCATACATACAGACACACTTTCATGCAAACGTACATATATATATAATAATTTTAATCTTATTTAATTTTTTTTTTGTATTTTTATTTTTTTAATTTTTTCTTGGTTTTATATTTTTTATACCTTATAATATAAAGACAAACTAATCTAAAGACCCTAAAACTAATCACCTAACAGACAAATCGCTAACCTATACTAAATCCTACAGAGACAAATAGCTAGACCTACACTAATGGTAAAAATACCTCGACTAACAGAACACCATCGACTGCAGATATGTAATGCCTTTCTACATTACATACCTGCACTCATCACCTGGTAACTGTCAGTCGAGGCACAACCTAATATAGGGGACATCAATATATGAAAGGGAACCAGACGAGTCAGGAACATTTCCATATACGTCAGCTGTCGTCCCTAATTAGAATAACTTAAGCAAGATAATATTATGTATTTACATAATTTGTACAGAAAGTGAAGAACCTCGCCCAGCAGAGTAATAATACTTTGTATCTGTAATTATTTATCTTGCATTAACTGAGCATTACCCAGTGTTTTTCATTTCATCAGGGCTGACTTAGATAAATTTACTCATGGTAATTTCGTGTTAATAGAGGCTATTGCAGTTATATTTAACCTGTTTTTGCCATGACATTATCCTTATGAGTCCTGAATGTGTTGTTGTTAGTTTGAGCATTAAACTTTAACTTGCAATTTTACCTAACTCTTTTGTTTTGAACCTGGAACTTTACGGGACAGTAGTGACTCTTAGTATTCTCACTTAATGTGTACATTATCTTTCTCTGTTCCGTAACAATATATATATATATATATATATATATATATATATATTTAATAGGAAGGTGGGTGAAAGAAGAAGGGAGAGAGGAAGTAGATAGAGAGAAAGGAGGAAGGAAGGAGGAGTGGATGGAAGGTGGACTGATCACCTTGCCTTTTTTTTCTTATATATTTTTTTTAAATTTATTTAATTTTTTGGCTATCTAGCTACCTTGGTCGTTGTCTGTGTATGTTTTATTTCGGTAGGAGGATTGACGTGTGAAGTGTTTACTAAATGGGGTTAGGGAAGGTCGTAATGTTTTTTAAGCTGTTTGGGAAGCATGTATGGAAGGAGAGGTTTCCAGCGTCAATGATATTTTTAAGGTTAGTGTACATGTCTGTCTTTTGTTCTTCGATTTTTTGTCATATCTTTTTTGCTTGCAGATATAGCCTGATGTTCAAGGCTTTAGTTTTGGTGTTTTCGTGTATTTGTTTGGTGTTTAATGTGTAGGGATAATGTTGGTTCATGGCGAATCTGAGTGCTTTGTTTTGTACTGTCTGGAGTTTCTTTAGCTGGGTATGGCTGAAGGCGTGTGTTGGGATGGGGGGATATGGGGAGGACCAGAGCTTCAACAAGGTGCGTTTTTGTTTTAGTAGGCATGTTTTTAAAATTGTAAAGCCGGCATAGTGCTCCAGTTGTCTTTTATATTCGGTCTTTTGTACCAGCGAGATAACCTCTGGTGTTGACTTTAAACCCTAGTATTTTTCTTTCCTCCTTAAACTCCACAATTTCATCATTGATTACTAATGGCTCCTTTCTTGTGTTGGATAGCTGAATTACCGAAAATTTTTAAATATTTGTTTGAATTTTCCATTTTAATTCGTGGGAGTTAATTTTCTCGACATCGAGTTTAGTTCTGCTGTTCATAATGTTCCTTAATGGGCTGGGGTATTGTATAATTTGGGTTATATCGTCAGCATAGCTGATGTTGATGCCATGCATAGCTTGAGGGGTCACTAGTGAACATGGTAAAGAGGGTTGAGGATCGAGAACACTACCCTGTGGGACACCACAGCCCAATGCAGAGTTAGCGCCAATGAAGTTTTTTTTATCTTTATTTTAGCTCTTCTGTCGTCTAAGAAGTCGCATAAAAGTTTTTCGGTAATAATAGGGAGGTTGAGGTTATGTATTTTGTATTTCAGGCCTTGATGCCATACCTTGTCGAAAGCTTTAGTGATGTCCCTAAGGACTACATGACACTGGCCTTTGTTTGATTTGTTAATAGCTATATGTTCGGTTTCTGTGGCGATTGCATGTGTAGTACCCCTGGAGAATCGGAAACCATATTGGTTTTCATTATATAGGTTTTTACTTTCAAGGTGTAGTTGAAGTTTTTTGTTAATGATCCTCGCTAAGAACTTCCCGGGAACTTCCAAGAGGGAGATGGGTCTGTAATTTTCTGCTAGATGGGTGTTTTTATTCTATTTGGGGATTAATTTTATCGTGGCTTCCTTAAACCTGTCCGGGAAGTATCCTGTGGAGATGGACGCGTTAAATATTTGTCCTAGGGTTTTTATGGTTATACTAGGGAGGTTGGATATGATGGTCTTATTAAAGCCTCTTTCACCTGGGCAGGTCTTTTTCATATTTTTTATGATGGAAGCAATTTCACCTTCCACGATGGGGGAGGTAGAGATTGAATTAGAGTCGAGCCTGGTAGGGTCTGCTGTGTGGTATGGAGTGATTCTGTCCAGGTTGTCATTTAAAAATTCTCTGATATTTTCTTCTTGAATTTGGTTGTTTGGATCTACGTCATTCTCTTGGAAGGTGGATTTCCAGTGATTCCTGTGTGTGGCTTCTTTTTCTCTGGAGGAATATTATCTGATGCCCCGAGAGTCCAGTATATAGTGTGGGTCAGGATCAGGGTAACTTGTGAGGAGTTTAATTTTTCGCCAGAATCTGGCGGGGTCTCTGTATATGTTGGCAATGTCTGTAATGGTGTTGGACCAGTGTGCGTTGTGTTCTGTCAAAAGAGATGTGTGTAACTGGGCCTGGAGTGTTTTGTAATGTCTGAAGTGTGCACGAGTCCATCCATATGTTTGGGAGTGTGTTCTAAGAGCATTGTACTGGTTGATTAGGATCTGTGTGTCCCTGTTGTGTCTGGGGTGTGTAATTGTTCTGTGTGTGGTTGTGGGGATGTTGTTTCTAATGGCAGATTGGACAATGGAATACCAGCGCTCGAGGGATTGATCAGTTTCCTCGAGGGTACCGTTTTCTGGGTTGGGAAGGTTAGTAAAAGATCTACTTAGTTCAGGTTTGAAAGTTATCCCAGTTGGCCATTGCTAAGTTGGGTCTGGGTGGGATGGGGATGTATACTGGGGCAATGGAGATGGAGGCTATTATAGGGGTATGGTCACTTGTAGTGAGGGGTACAGGGGTGAAAAGGATGTTATGGTATGCTGCCAAGTCGCAAAGTGCTATGTCTGGGGTGGTGGTGGGGAAGTGGGGTCTTATGAATCTTAATGTAGTGTCAGTGATCAGTCTTGGGGGTTGTTTCTCTACATCGTTCGAGTTTCTGTTCCCTAAGAGGTGTTTGGCGTTAAGGTCCCCAGTTAAATATACGGAGGTATTTCTCCTGAAAAGGTTCACAAAATCTGGGGTTGGTAGGTATGGTCGACTGGGGGGAAGAAGGTATGCTGTTGTTATAATAATTTTAAAATAATTTTACCTGTGTGTATTTGGATTTCGGCGTCAATCATGTCTGATATGAATTGGTCTAGTATTTTATATTGTATGTTATTTTTCGCAACTATTTGTTCCGTCCATGAGGCGGTTGAGATAATTTCTTTTGTGGGTTGAATAGCAAGGAATATGTAGGGGGATTTGTGTAGTGGTGCCATGATTGTTAATTAGGATGATGTCTGGATCTATGTTTCTGTAAGTGTTATTTAGGCTGATCCTCCTTCCAGGCCAGTTAAGTACATTATGTTGCAGTATTTTCATGTTTGTGTCTCTTGGGTCTAGGGTTGGAGGGTTGTGATGTTTGGGCATGGGGATCCAGACCTTGTAGTGGGTATCTTTCTTCCTTGGTATTTGTATGTCTAATCAGAGGTTGGAAGTTCTCGTATTTTTCAGTGATTATCCTTATTTCATTCAGTGCTGAGTCTAGGTTCATTATTTTGTTCTGTTTTTTAACTAGTGCTTTGTTGTCTCTAGCGGCTTTGATTAGTTCTCTAGGTTTGAATTCTTTGTTGAGTTTCCAAACTGAGGGGAGGACTGCCACTTCCACATCCAGGTGAGAGTCTTGGTCTTCATCTTCGATAGCGTCTTCTGAGGGGGTTTGGTGGTAGTTTGATTCATTGTCCTCGTCACAGGCTGTTATTTCATTGTTGGTTTCGAGATCTTTTTCCTCCCCTTAAAGGCGGGTGTCAGATTCGGGGGAAAAGATGGGGAGTGCTGTTGCACCTTCGGATTCTTCTGTAGGGATGGGAGCTCTATGGTTTGGTTCCGAGGGACTCCGATTTGAGTTGGTAGGAGGAGAGAGCAGACTTTTAGTCGCTGGTGGAAGACTGGCCTGGATTATTTTGTCTAATGAGGGGTTGAAGGGCAGTTTTAAGATAGGGAGACCATTTAGAGAACAGCTGCCAGGGACAGCAGGTTCATGCATGTGTGCGTTCAAAATTAGCACCACGTAGTCAAAGAATTTGTGTGTGGCTGTTGTGTTGTTAGGTAGTGTTGAGTGGCTGGGGGCGCTTGTTTTCTTGACAGCTTGAGCAAAACTTGTTTCAGGGAGGGCGATGGCAGAAGTGGTATTTTTGAGGATGATGTTGTTTTTTATTATTTCTTCTTCTTTTGGGGCATCTCATGGCAGTAGTGCGTGGTCTCCATTAGAATTGAGGCATTTTTTTGTGTGTGTTGGATCTGCATTTCTTCCATGAGTGCTCAGTGGAAGAGCGCTATGAACAGATTGTGTAATCTGAGAGTTTAGAGCAGTTGTTCGATGTGTGGGTGTCAAGTGCATAGCATCTGATGCAGATGACAGTATTGATTAATTCTTCATTTTCAATTTGGTGTTTGCTAATGCACAGGTAAAATAATTTTAGCTCTTCCAGTGCCTTTTGTGCCATTTTAGCTTCTTCAAATTCAATTTTAAGGTTGTTTCTTTTTCCAAATTTAGTGATGTTGATTACTTTGGCCCAGCTGTTTTTCGTCATTAGCTCCTGTTGAATTTCCTCTTCTGAGTGGCAATACATTATATCGTCAACTCTGGAGCAAATGATGCTTCTGTTTGCTTTCATTTCCGGTGGTAACACCGGAGTGAAACCATTTTCGTGGAGGGATTTTTTTAGTTTCTGATGACAGCAGTTCCTTGGTGTCTTCCTCCGTGGCAGTACTTACAATGTTAAATTCTTTTGATGCCTGTAGCCCATTGATCTTGATGTTGTATGGAGCTACTATTTCTAAGATCTTGAATTTGGTTTGGGTTTCTTGGGGGGCGCTGTGTTTTATTTTGAACCTACCCATTTTGTTACTCATTAGAGTGCATTGGAATGAGTAAGAGGAGGCCTCTAATAGGCCTTCTGATGGTCCTACGTACCTACGATCTTAGGCTTATACCCTATACTCCCCTCCCCCCTCTAAAGGAGGTGACCACTTGCGAGGCCGAAGGAGTACCTAAGATCCCTATCGCTACTAAAGAAACGCGCCCTGGTGCTTCCTATAACCACCCCCTAATGGGATCCCCTCGTGCCACTGGCCTCAGGGTTCGGCATCGTACCACACTAGAGCTTCTACTGGGCGAGCCTATCGGGACCAAAGTCTATCCTGGGGGTGAAAAAGTCTATCTTAGGGAGTAAACAAGAATGGAGTAAATGATTATCGAGTATGTAGTGTTCGAGATCGTTGAAAGGCTATGACAAGGGATTGCCAGGTTTAGTGTCTCTGCAGCAGGCCATTTAAACTAGGGACCCTTTCTCTAACCATTTCGCCACCACCTCCTCCACACACACATATTCGAAGAGGAAAACATTATCTCCCGGCATAAAACCGTCTCTTTCTGGGACTTGCTAAAGCGTCTTCAACATTTCATCTCGCGCTCACACTTTCCTGATAAAATCACTTACTTTCTAATCCTAAACTTTTCCTCCTAATTCCAACTTCGGCAATTTTTATTCTATTTTTGTTTCTTGTCCTTATCAATGGTATCATGTACTCGTATATCATATTTACCTCCTCCAAAAAGGTTATGTTTTACCCCGCGTTGGTTAGCTTGTCTGTTTGTCTGCCTGTCTCATAGCAGGATCATTCAAAATGTTATGAACGAATTTTGATGAAATTTCGTGGAAGGGTGAGGCATGGGCCAAGGAAGAAATGATTAAATTTTTTGGGGGGAGATCCGGATCCGGATCCACGGATCTGAATCCGGATCCTTTTTAATGGCACTGGCAGAGGTATGAGGTGTAGGAGTGCTTTCCAGTTTATCTTTATTATTTACATCCTCTTTTTTATCCATCTAACCTCCCTATTTTCTGTCTTTCTAGCATTCATCTTTCTAACCTTCCTCTGTCCTATCCTTCTTCTCTTACACAATGGTTAGAAATAAGTAGAATAAGCTTATATTTCTAACAGATAACCTTATCAGTGGTCAATAGGCCTCGTGTTATCTGTACTCCCTATGTATTCCTTCCACCGATTTTATTTCACTCTGGAAGCCTCTCGCGATGCAAGAATTAATAACAACATCCTTTAAACCCATCTATTCCCAGAGGACTCCCTAATGACGAATAACCTCGTCAATTGCGTGTGAAAATAGAGTAAACAGCCGTCCCGGGAGTCAACGGGTTATGCTATTACTTCACTGGCCTTTATATCAACAGGCGTCAGATGGAACACAGTGCAGAGTTGTATACTGTTGGTGAAAACGTTATGCCTGGCGGTAGTGAACGTTTTGGATGAGGCGGATTTGTGTTATTCTACCCAAAACGTTTGAATCTAGCCGGGATTAATTAATGCAGTTGTATTTCTCAGTAAAAGAGTTTGTATTGCTTTCCTTGTCTTGTATAAAGGCGTATTGGACCTATTCATCTCTCTCTCTCTCTCTCTCTCTCTCTCTCTCTCTCTCTCTCCCTCTCTCTCGTCTTCTTGTCTCTCCTCAGTCACCCTTACATACCCTTTCCATACCCTCGCTGCCTCACCCATACGCCTGCCTCACCAACACTCCTGCCTCACCCACACCCCAGCCTCACCCACACCTCTGCCTCACCCACACTCCTGCCTCACCCACACCCCTGCCTCACCCACAACCCTGCCTCATCCACAACCCAGCCTCACTTTCCCTAACCTTTCCTACCTCACTCCTTCTTATATAATTCTCAGCTCCTATGCCTACCTCATCTTTCTCCCTTCTCTCCCTTTCCTGCCTCACCATCACCCTGCCTCACCCCTTCCTTCGTTTTCCTCCCCGCCTCACCCTCTTACTCTCCGCCAGGAAACTTACAAACTTCAGTATAATATCTGCAGACCTTGCCTTTGCCTTTTTTATCAATAGTTTATTAAGAAAAACTTGAGAAAGGTTTAGAAACTTAGTGGATGCCTTGTTCATGAAGATATTATTTCCTAGCAAGAACCACTGTGATTTTCTCTCTCTCTCTCTCTCTCTCTCTCCCTCTCTCTCAAGTTGTGGGGAATCATAGCACTGAGGGGATATTTAAAAAATTATCCTATCCTCTAGTATTTGTATTATTATTATTATTATTATTATTATTATTATTATTATCAATTTCGAAAGAGGAGAAAAAAGGAAGGTTGAGAGGGAAGGAAAAGTTAAGAAAAACAAGAGTCTTGGGGTCAGTGATGCTGGGCTAACCAAATTACAGTTGTGTGTGTGTGTGTGTGTGTGAGAGAGAGAGAGAGAGAGAGAGAGAGAGAGAGAGAGAGAGAGAGAGAGAGAGAGATTGTACTGTTTATGTCTCAAGTCAGTGTGTGTAGTGGACAACGTTTATTTAGCACTGACGAGAATCAACATATTGAAAGAAATAATAAACAGCCTAATTCTAACCCCATTCACTGTAAGAAGTTTCCGAAAGTTCCATAAATCTGTCAGTCTGAAGAAAAATTATGTATAAAAAAGAAAAATCGCCTTTGGTCTGGAGGGGTTGACTGCCTCGTTATTAAAATTTTTGAGGGAATAGAAAATCATCTGATTTTTGTATACATTATTCTCAAGTGCATTTTGTGAGAGTAAAAGGGTTGGCACTGAGGCTCCTATCACTCAGTCTCAGGTGAGTTAATTCATCTAGCTGGGATGGAATACTGGGGTGATCCTGGCCATGACAAGGTTAGATGAGGATGTTGTTGGTTATTGTGATTGTTGTTGTTATTATTATTGTTGTTGTTATTATTATTATTATTATTATTATTATTATTATTATTAATATTATTATTATTATTGTTGTTGTTTTTGTTGTTATTAGTAATAAAAGTAGTAGCAGTAGTAGTAGTAATAGTAGTAGTAGTAGTAGCAGTAGTGTTATTATTATTATTATTATTATTATTATTATTATTATTATTAATATTATTATTACCCTACAACACTGACTACCAAGTTTTCTGTTAATAAAAACAGTGTCATGTTAGCTTGCATAAAATAATTCAGTGCGTCCAAAGCTCTTATAAAGAACAAAACTAATAAAAAGATAAATAAACTATGGAATGTTCTCCTCTTGACTCACGACTTAACTTGATATGGTTGTATCAAACAGAAAACCACTCACTTGGAAGGAGGTAACCCCGTGCCTAAGAAGATATTTTATTGCAATTAATTCGTGTGTGTATTAACGCCAGGCTGTAATAACACTGAGCCCTTAAAGACCCTCATCTGTGTGGGGCTCCAACTCACCTGGCCACTGCAGGTCTGAGAGAATCGTGGCCATCTTGAGGTTATTACACCTTTTCCTTTCATATCCACACACCCCGACCTACTGCAGTGTGGGTAGTGATGAATCTAACCACACCCGGCCACGATGGTTGACAAATTGTATATATAAACTCCTTGTCAGCCATCTTGGCCTGAACAGTTTAAACTCCGCACCATCCACATTGCAATAAGTCAGAATGTACAGTGGCGAGGTGGGTTCGAGGCCCGTGCAGGTGAGGGGCTTTTAATGGCTCGATGTTAGTTAATTCTCGCTGCCAGCAGACGATTTTATTTGATACAAGAGGAGTAAACCGCTTCCATTGGTGGCCCCTAGTTGTTAGTGTGTTCCTATTACCTCAAGTGTTTGCTCTGCGGGGATGCGGGTGGCGGATTTGCTAAAAAGAAGTTTATATTCTGTTCTTGCTGCCTAGCGTCGATTTACTTTAGTACAAAAGTAATTAACAGCTTCACTATGGTTACGTCTTGTTATAGGTACTGTTACATCGCCAAGAGCCTATGCAATTTGCTTCGTCTTAAAGAAGACCCTAAATACGGAAAGGAGTTCATGAAATCTGTATCATACCCTCCAGTTCTAAAAATCTCAGATTTAAATAATTATTACTTGTAAGCAGCAAGAATATATCCAAGAAAGTCTACGTCTTTCACAGATTGTTAGTTGCTGTTTTCTGGAAAATGTTAAAAAACTACACGACCGCCATCATGGCTGATAATATGCTTTTTGCTTAGTCCCAGTCTTCTCCAAGATTCTGGCTTTGAACAGTATAAATGATATTCAGGTCCCTAATTTAAGTTGTTTCAAAGAAGGTGAGAACTGTCCTTCGCTGCGACAGGGAATAGACTGATGGGGTGAACTTCTTTAAAACTTTTTAGTAGATTTTCCTGGAGACCCACCAACATAGCAGATAAACATGTCATCCTGAATAAGGCAATACTAGAATGTATTCAGCATGGACAGTGGTCATTCGTGCCCAAGTGGTGACAAGTTAAGGATTAATATCCATCTATAATAGACAGCTGAAGGGATGAAACTTACATCCAAGGGATGTCTTACTTAAAGTGAATCAGATCGTCTGAGTATATATATATATATATATATATATATATATATATATATATATATATATATATATATATATATATATATATATATATATATAATGGCGCCTGGTGGTTTAGTGGGCAATTACGGCGCTCCATACAGATTGAGCCGGTGAGGGTTTATATCCAAGGGATGGTTGGGGTTTATTGCTCACGTAATGCCACTCATGGATGAGTGCGGCTGGTCACTCACATCTTAAATACCAGGACTTACTTGCCTAGCCTCGAGCTCCTACGCTTCTCATGGGGCAACGTAGGATTGGATGATGGATGGATGGATGGATATAGATAGATAGATAAACAGATAGATAGATTGATTGATTGATAGAAAATATAGATAGATAAATATAGATAAATATTTATATTATTATTTATATTTATAATAATGATAGATTGATAGATATAGATAGATACTGTAGATAGATAGAAAGGTAGATATAGATAGATAGATACATACATACATGCATACATACATAGATCATCTGAGTATATATATATATATATATATATATATATATATATATATATATATGTGTGTGTGTGTGTGTGTGTGTGTGTGTACGCTGACAAGGGAGGTTAAGTAAATTTAGCAATTTATAAGAAGAGAGCAGTCTTTACGGAAAACATACGGGGAGAATCCTAAGCTAGGGTAACCTAAGTTTAACAATGCTAAGTTAAATCAAGTAAACCCAACTTAACCCAGTGAAACTTAATTGGCCTAACCTAACCTTATTTAACGTAATTTAAGCGGCAGTAAGCAAGCTGAATTTAAACTAACCTAAGCTCGCGAGAATTAGCCAAGAGAGAAGCGTGACAGGGGAATTATTTCATTCATTTATGTGACGTATTCACTACATTTATGGATTTTTTCAGGCGATTTTATTCACTTTACTGTAGACTGTTCCAACTGACGAGGTTACATATAACTTTTACTATCAGACGTCTATCCTGAGCTATACAGAAAAAGTGGACGGCAAGGAAAAACAAGAAACCAGCTCACGGAAGACGCGTACCTTCACCATCGCCTATACCAGACAACTCAGATCACCATCAAAATTAACCAACTCCTCCTTGGCCCATGACCCTCATATCCACAAACCTGAAATCCGTAAATATATTCTTTTTTATCTCTTGTGGACAAACAAAAAGGCTGGCAAATAGGATGAAAGCATAACCTCCTCTAGCTCAGTTGGCGGAGGTAAAAATGACGTGCTCTATTCATGCTGTTGATGTCAAGGGAACGTTAAACCAGCTTCTTCCTGCTCATTCGTCTGTCCTTTGGCCTTATTTACCAAGCCTTATACAACAGACATTTAAGCTGTTTCGAAATCATGGGGGTAGGCATCATCTGTGTCCTTCGTATTATCATCATCACCATCATCACCACCACCACCAACAACAACAACAACAAAACAACAACATCATCATCATCATCATCATCACCGTAACTTCCATTTCTCAGTAAAAACAAATCGAGCTACTTATAAAAAAATAACTACAATATTATGTGTAAAGGGTTTATGTTTTATTTAGTTTATGGTGCACATTTATCTCATTCAGTGAGCAAGTGCGCATTGAAGGAGTATTTTGACTTAGTGCATGCTAGATCATTTTAGAAAGTGGGAAGTTCAATATACCATCAGGTCTGCTAAGCACGTCTGACAGCAAGGCTTTGTAGTCATCTCGCCACAGTTGGTCTAAAATATGTGAGATCACCAAATATAGTGACCAAACTGACCAGAGGAGTGTGCGTTGGGAGCAAGGCAGTGAAACGGCGTTGGACAAGGTGACATGGAGGTGATTTGTTTGTGGCCACCCCTTACGGGTTTAAGGGTCTGGCAGTAGATAGACAGATAGACACTGACCACCAGATATAGAGAGCATTGTAATATTCCCACACTCAGACCCAGAGCAGTGGCGGCGACAGTGATTTTATGTCAGTTCCTCCACAATATTAAATACTGTAAATGCAAATGAGGAGAATAATAGTTACCTGTCTCAGTTATCACTTTAAGGCTCCAGTGAATTGTTCTCCGCTGACTAAATAGTTTGGAATAAGTTGGAATAGAATACTAGGAATGTTCCAACAATGAGAGGGTAATATCTTGCAGTGGAATACGCAGTTACCCACCAAAGTATCCCTTTCGGTGTGCAATAAATAAATAGATAAACAGATAAATAAATATGTCCCAAAATGGCTTCTCTATATTGACTTTGTTTTTTTTATCATTGCAGTAATAGAAAATGGAATACAACACGATTAAGACATTGAAATAAAAGATATATATGTGTAAACGTTCGTGTGAGTGTAGTAGCGTCACAGCCGTCATCGGGGTGAATGGGTTAATGGAGAGTGTTTTTAATGATATCAAGAGTAGGGATTTTTAAAGTATATATAATACTGCAAGAAGCAAGAGTGATATATGAAGGACGTCACCATTTGGAAAGAGATAACCCTTCAGTGCGGTGACACATGAATCATTCTCTTCACTTTGTCACATATATATAATTCTCTTTCCCTAGACACATATATATATCATTCTATTGGCCTTGACACATCTATATACGGTACAATTCTCTTCACCTTGACACGTATATATAATTGTCTTCCCATTGACACATAAATATATATGTCATCTTCTTCGTCTTGACACATATGTATAATTCTCTTCACCCTGATACATATACAGTATATACAATTCTCTTCACCTTGACACACTCACACACACACACACACACACACACACACACATACATATATATATATATATATATATATATATATATATATATATATATATATATATATCATTCTCTTCACATTGACACATATATATATTCTCTTTCCCTTGACACGTTCTCTTTACCTTGACACACATATACAGTATATCACTTTTTTCAGCTTGACACATATCTATCATTCTCTTCACCTTGACACATATATATAATTCTCTTCACCTTGATACATACATCATTCTCTTTACCTTGAAACATATATATCATTTTCTTCACCTTGACACATATACATCATTTTCTTCACCTTGACACATATATAATTCTCTTTACCATGACACATATATATCATTCTCTTCACCTTGACACATATATATAATTCTCTTCACCTTGATACATACATCATTCTCTTTACCTTGACACATATATATATCATTCTCTTCACCTTGACACATATATATAATTTCCTTCACCTTGACACATATGTATAATTCTCTTCACCTTGACACATATACTGTATATCATTCTCTTCACCTTGACACATAATAATATCATTCTCTTCACCTTGACACATATCATTCTCTTCACCTTGACTCATATATATCATTCGCTTCACCTTGACACACACACACACACACACATATATATATATATATATATATATATATATATATATATATATATATATATATATATATATATATATATATATATATATATATCATTCTCTTTACCTTGACACATAAATATCATTCTCTTCACCTTGACACATATACAGTATATAATTCTCTTCACCTTGATACATATATAATTCTCTTCACCTTGACACATATATCATTTTCTTCACCTTGACACATATATATATCATTCTCTTCACCTTGACATATATGTATCATTCTCTTCACCTTGACACATATATATCATTCTCTTCACCTTGATATATATATATATATATATATATATATCATTCTCTTCACCTTGACACATATATATCATTCTCTTCACCTTGACACATATATATCATTCTCTTCACCTTGACACATATATATCATTCTCTTCACCTTGACACATATATATCACTTTTTTCAGCTTGACACATATTTATCATTCTCTTCACCTTGACACATATATATAGTTCTCTTCACCTTGACACATACATATTCTTTTTACCTTACAGTGAAGTATTCAAAGTGCAGATGTTAACCAATGCAGTCGTATATTTTTTAATCCCTTTCATCATATGACATGTTTTGATCTTGATTCGTGCTTCCTCCAGACGATTTTATACAGCTTTAGAGCATCCTGGTAGTTGAGGGATTTACGAAGGCTTTAGATCGTATACTTAATCCTGTAATAGCAAGGTGGAGTGCCCTAATTACCGAAGGTCATTTATGTAACTCCTGTGGTTATTAGGTATGGTTAGCCTGCATCCCATACTACACAATGCAGTCAGCAGCCATATAGGAAGGACAAATACCTTCCATCATTGCCAAATACTTCAAAAATCAACCTCAGAAATTTTTGGGTCTGCATCCCACTTCTCCATGCGAGGTTTAGGCATACAGTTCAAAATCTTGCACTGCCTGTTGCAAAATTCTCTCGTTTTCTGAGTATATTTGATTGATGGGATAAACACTGAAATGGAAAATACATGGGCTGAAGAGATTATAAGAGGGGTATTCTAAGCTGCATGATATAATATGATGGTAACGAGAATAAAGAATTATATAAATACAGTGGTAGATGTAAACATGGACTAACGGACAAGGGATAATACAAAAACAACGACACGTAAACAATAAACGCGTAACAACACCCCCATGACCGTGAATCCTCCACCCTACCCACACACTGACCACACCCATCTACACACACACACACACACCACAAAAGCTCACGCACACCACGCCACCACCAACAAAGGTGAGTTAATTAAAAAAAAAAAAAATCAAATATTCCTATACTAAATTTTTATCATAGTGTCTTCAGTTCCATGACATCCAGTTGGAATGAGTTTGTGGAGGGAATGATCACTTTAGATATAAAATTCTAGATATATATAACTCTAACCCCGGCCTATTAAGTGTTAGATAAAAGTCCAGATTAGGCCGGAGGATTAGATCACTTTGGAGCACCGTTTAAACTTATCCTTACTGAAGCAATGACCTTCGGAATTTACCGCCACTGTCCATCCATTATATCAGGCTTACTGTAACCCTTTTCCCGCAAATGAACAGGGCGGGGTGCGTTAATGTCCACTATCATCACGTCACGCAACCTTGAGTAACATTACGTAATAAACTAATGGCGTCTGTGTAGTTTTGTAACATTCATCCACGTATACAGTCTCTCTCTCTCCCTCTCTCTCTCTCACACACACACACACACACACACACACACACACACACACACACACACACACACACACACACACACACACACACACACACACACACACACACACACACACACACACACACACACACACACACACACACACACACACATTAAGGAAATCACAATGCATTTTGAAGATTAACCTCCACCAGAATTCCGAGTAAACAGCGAGCAACCAAAGAATGGAGCACAGAGAAAGTTGTTTTTAAGGCAGAAACTGAAGGGCATGTAAGAATGAAAATTGAAAAAAAAATGTAAATAATTAGGCCCATATGTTGGTGTTAGGATTTCTTGGGCTTGAATGGTGAGTGAATGAGTGGTTGGCCCATCTCACCCTTTATCCTCCTCCTCCTCCTCTCACTTTGCTTTCTTTTTGGACTCTGCCATATCATACTTTTATCCATGAAGGTAAAAGAGTTAGAATGATAATGATGATGATGATGATGATGATGGTCGAGATACGTAAGAAGCCTAGTGCTGATCTCTCTCTCTCTCTCTCTCTCTCTCTCTCTCTCTCTCTCTCTCTCTCTCTCTCTCTCAAATTTAAGGCGTCACTTACCTTCGAATTCTACATTTGCGAGATAATTACATGCATATTACTAGTGAACGGGTAATGAAGGCTGAATAACCCGTCCAAGTCGATGGATTTCACTACATCAGAATAAAACTCGTCTGTCAAACCCAAACTTATGAGTAAAAAATATACATACAGTAAGCATACACCTCAGTCTCTTAGGCCTGCATGCTGGTCGGTCAAGGAAGCTCACTCATACCTTCCCAAGCTTATTATCTATCTATCTCTATCTATAGCCCGACGCCCTAATCCCGCAAAGGGTGGCCGCAGAGAAAACGCCTCCAAGTCACTCTGTCACCCACCATTTGACTCCCCTCCCCCCAACTCACCCCCCCCTCCCTCATATACCTCTCAACTCCATCCCTCCACCTCATCCTCGGTCTACCCCTCCCTCTCCCTCCCTCCACCTCACCTACATACACCCTCTTAGTCAGTCTTTCATTCTCCATTCTCTCCACATGTCCAAACCACCTCAGTGTATTTCTCCTAATCTTTTCAACCACATCCACATCTACCCCACAACGTTCCTTCACTTCTTCATTCGTCAACCTGTCCCTCCACGTCACTCCACATGCTCCTCTCAAGTAACTCATTTCCACTGCTCTCACTCTTGACTTATTCCCCTCTTGCAAGGTCCACGCCTCGCTTCCATACGTCAGGGTAGGGATCACAATACCATCATGCAGTGCCTTCTTAACTTCCATACTCACCTCCCTATTTCTCATCACTGCTTTCAGTGTACCAACAACCTTTTTTCCCTGCTGTACCCTTTCACGTACTTCATCCCCCAAAGTTCCATCCTTACTCATCACACTACCCAAGTACTTGAATGCACTGTACGTTATTATCCTCCCCCGTAAGTCCTAACATCGTCATACTCTGGATGAATAAGGTCAAGAATTTTATTAAGCAGCTGGATCCAAAAATAAATCGCTGAAGAAGAGGTGCTAGGGATCCTCCCTAACCGACGAGAATATGGGCTTGGATCCCAAAGAAGTTATTGATGGTGTTTGATTACGTAGTGCCTTGAGGGAGGTAGGCAGGTCACCTGTCATTATATACACTGGACTACAATTGCCCTGCCTCGAGCACTTATACTTCACAGGGAAAGATACTGAATTAGCTGCCACCCTAAGAAATGGTAAGCACAAAGGTTGAGCGGCGGTAGGTGGTGGCCAACATTATCCACTCAGTAGATGTAGTGCTGGTTGCTTCATCCTTCACCTTTATCATGCTTGTTCTGTGTTTGTCCTCCTCTCTTTGTATTTCTCTCATCTTTCTTTATTTTATGAGTCTGACTCTGGGCATAGGCTTCACAGGCTGCTCTCAAGGCCCAGTGGTCCTCCCACGTACCATACACCTCTACAGGTCACCACTTCGGCGCTAACATCCACTGTTCATATTGAATACATGCTAGGGCTGTCTCATACAGTACAGGTGTACTGGTATTAGCGGGGGTATTTTTACGACATGTCGGCGGGTCTTCTGGTAGATCAGTAAAGTCTGCTTTTATGAAATTCAAATCCATAAACTGTTCTCTGCCCAAGAGGCGATTTGAACCTGGGTCCGTTAGGACTGCAAGCCACCTCTCTACCGACTGAGCCACTTCATGTGGCTGTACATTGAATGAACTGCCTAATGGTTTCCTAGGTGGTACCCATTTAACCAAATAATGGGGTGATATAGAGCCCAGTACTGTGCCCTTGTTAACCGTGTGGAGAGACGCTAATATGGGGCCCATCCGGGAACAATACCTTCACACCCTCCTCAGCGCCTAGCTCCAGCCAGGCCCTGTCCGCCGAAAGGGAACATCAGTTCACTGCATGGGAGCAGGGGCGGTTGCTTGCCTACGGTTGATGGGTGTGTTCAGTCAGACAGACAGGGGTTATGCAACAATAACAACAAAGATTGAAAGGTGCTTGAAAGGCCAAAATTCCAGGGGAATACCATTGAGGTCTAATATTTCTACATATGTTGCAGTCAGAATGTTATATCGGTCTTACTACGGTACACATATCGTGAAATAAAGTTAGTTGACAGTAATATGGGTTAGGTATCCGAGAATGCTGGACGTGAACAGCAATATTGCTCCCATAGCAAAGAGAAAAAATAATCATGGCATGTTCAGAAAAAAAAAAAAAAAAAGGAAAGCGAAATTCACGTCACGGTTTCTGGCCTAAAATTATCTTATACGTCACCTAACTCCATACTGTACAAACCTAATCTTAACTGTTCTAACGGAACGAATATTGTAAAAAAAAATAATAATAATAAAAATAACTGAAACAAGAGTTATCCTAACATTACCTAATCTTAACAACCTTGCAAAACCTAACGTAAATAATTCATAATTCACGGTTTAGCTAATACTTTCACGAAATGTCTGATTTCACAACCTGTCTGTGACACACACACACACACACACACACACACACACACACACACACACACACACACACACACACACACACACACACACACACACACACACACACACACACACACACACACACACACACACACACACACACACGATCCCAGCTTCCTCCAACTCAACGCCACCTCAGAGGATTCGAATCCCGAATCTCAAGTCATTACGCCAAAAGCTTTTCTCTACTTGAGTTGCAGCAGAGGACATTGAGGATGGATGGCAAATAAGATAGATAGATAGACAGTTAGAGAGAGAGAGAGAGAGAGAGAGAGAGAGATGGGGGGGGGGTGAATTAGTCCCTATCAAGTATGCAGAGGTCACTAAAAGAGACAGTCAAGTTTTTCTAAGTCTGAATCTTCCTTTAGAACATAACACAGAACAGTCGAAATTACACACAGGTCCCAAGATGCAATACTGGAACAAGAGGGAAACATACCTTGTCTAAGAGTCTGACCGTCGTTGAAGTTAGAGGCAAAATGTATCTATCTGTCAATTGCCAGACGCCTTCATCCCGTCAGCGGTGACCACAGACAAATCGCCTTCATGTCGCCCTGTCTCCCACCATTTCACTGCCCTGCTCCCAGCTCACGCACACCCTCTCTCATATACCTCTCCATTCCATCCCTCCATCTCATCCTTGGCCTCCCTCTTCCTCTCCCCCCCCCTCCACCTCACTCACATACACTCTCCTCGTCAGTCTCTCACTCTCCATCCTCTCCACGTGGCAAAATTTATGAAGGACAAAATCCAGTTTGCAGAATGAGTCTCAGATGCACTTAATTATATCAGATGTCTTTTGTTTGTCTTATTTATTCATTTATTTTGTTATTCATTTCCATTTTAATTTATGCCTATATATTTACCCTGATTTGATTGTAAAGTTTTTTGGTAGGTATCTAAGTAAACACACGCACTTTCTCTCTCTCTCTCTCTCTCTCTCTCTCTCTCTCTCTCTCTCTCTCTCTCTCTCTCTCTCTCTCTCTCACACACACACACACACACACACACACACACACACAAGTTCAAGAAATTTTATAAGGACAATCCCATTTCTCACATCCCTGTCATGTATCACTTTACACCATCAATGAATAGGTTTTATGGTGTCACTCACGCCTACGCCTAACACCACCACCACACCACATTCTAATCCATCATACCGCACATCACTCTAATACCACCAAATATCCCACTCTCATGCCACTCTTATACCTCTCTCATACCACATCACCCCAGTAACTCAAACATATTCTAGGACTCCCAGACCAGCTCTCAGTGTGGTAATGTGAGGCTTGTTAATAGTGATGCAGTGAGTAGTGTGGCAGTGTGTGGTGTGGTAGGGTGTGGTGTGGCAATTTTTTGGGTGGCACTACATTGTGTGGCAGTGTGTGCCGTGGCAGAGTGAGTAGAGTTAATCTGTGGTGTGGCAGTGTGAGGTGTGGTAGCATGTGGTGTGGTAGTGTGTGGTGAGGTGTGGCAGCGTGTGGTGTAATAATGCGAGGTGTGGCAGTGTGTGCTGTGGCGGTGTGAGGTGTGGCAGTGTGTAGTGAGGTGTGGCAGTATGTGGTGTGCCAGGGTGTGGTGTGGCAGAGTGTGGTGTGGCAGTGTGAGGTGGGGCAGTATGTAGAGTGGCAGTGTGAGGTGTGGCATTGTGTGGTGTGGCAGTGTGAGGTGTGGCAGTGAGAGGTGTGGCAGTGTGAGATATGGCAGTGTGAGTAATGGCAGTGTGAGGTGTGGCAGTGTGAGGTGTGGCAGTGTAAGGTCTGGGAGTGTGAGGTGTGGCAGTGTGAGGTGTGGCAGTGAGAGGTGTGGCAGGGTGAGGTGTGGCAGTGTGAGGTGTGGCAGTGTAAGGTGTGGCAGTGTAAGGTCTGGGAGTGTGAGGTGTGGCAGTGTGAGGTGTGGCTGTGTGTGGTATGGCAGTGTGAGGTGTGGCAGTGTGAGGTGTGGCTGTGTGTGGTATGGCAGTGTGAAGTATGGCAATATGAGGCGTGTCAGTGTGAGGTGTGGCAGTGTAAGGTGTGGCAGTGTGAGGTGTGGCAGTGTGAGGTGTGGCATTGTGAGGTATGGCAGGGTGAGGTGTGGCAGTGTAAGGTGTGGGAGTGTGAGGTGTGGCAGTGTAAGGTGTGGCAGTGTGAGGTGTGGCAGTGTAGGGTGTGGCAGTGTGAGGTGTGGCAGTGTAAGGTGTGGCAGTGTGAGGTGTGGCAGTGTAAGGTGTGGCAGTGTGAGGTGTGGCAGTGTGTGGTATGGCAGTGTGAAGTATGGCAATACGAGGCGCGTTAGTGTGAGGTGTGGCAGTGTAAGGTGTGGCAGTGTGAGGTGTGGCAGTGTGAGGTGTGGCAGTGTGAGGTGTGGCAGTGTGAGGTGTGGCAGTGTGAGGGTTGGTTTTGCATGACTGGTGGGTTAGGAGGGGAGCGTTCGTTGAAGCAGGGGAGGGGAAGAGTGGATCGAGAGGGAGTTACGGTGTGGCTAAAAATCGAAAGGCTTTGGTCTTTTAACAGCCTTTGTGACCGAGTTGTGGTGAGCCAGTTTTTTTCAATATTTGTTCATTTTTATTCATCTCTTCTTATTTTACTTTTTAAAACTTATTCTTACTGTCGAGAAAAACATACTTAAACACGAGGGTACAAAAAGGACGCTATACTCTTTTTACTCTAAACTGGCCTAAAATTGCCATCTCCCCATCTTGAATGCTGAGCTGTAGCAATAGATTAGCCCTTGATTATGATGCTGGTCACGAAGACGTAGCATGGAAAGGATGTACAGTCGTAGCATTGTCTTTCTCTGTCACTGAGCTACGTGAAATAAGCTTCAAAAGGACAAAAATCCTTGCAACTTAAGGTGAAAGGATTTTAGTTGTGTTTTTCTGGCCTTGGACTGTAGTATCTGGTTATGACGCCTTTGCCTGTTAGTCTGTCAGTCTGTTGCCTGACGCTGCACCCTGTAAGGCGTGTTAATGCCACAGGACCTTCAGGCATTTCTGTCCGCACTCATTAACAAACTCTTCCCACGATACACCACATGACGTTACCTACATTATCTCGCCTCTTAACTCCTCACCTCCTTCTCGGTCTCCCTCTGCTTCTCTCAACATGCTCACTCCCACATACTCTCCTAGGCCTGGGACTGGATTCTCTAACGCGTTCACAAGCTGAGGCACCTAGCTTACATCCTGTACCTCAGATTACACACTATTAAGGCACCATTACACACACAGCAGTTTGGTATTCACTACTGTGTTTAACGGCGCCTTCTCGTGTTCATAAATTGTGCCCACTTCAGACCTGCCCCACCAGATGATTTCTGCCCAGCCACTTAACAGAGGCTCTTACAAGTGGACCTCTGGCACGATCAGCCAATCACGGAACTTTTCCTCATCAGCTTTTTAATTTCCTAATGTAAATATAAACTTCGTGAGTCCGCTAATGCAGGAAAGAATATAACTAAATCAATATTTATTTAAGCCAATGGCAACATGAAGAGGGAAAGAAATACTCCCAGCCCATGAAACCCTGCCAAGAGATGTCCCAGCTTTTCCACTGACGAACTAGTTAATTGCCATGACACTAAAGAAATTATATATTATTTAATGCTAATGTGATTGTTTTCTTTTCGTGTCTTGATAAATATAATTCCCATCAGTGCCACTAGTTACCCATGGAAATATACTTTTTTGACCAATTCATTGCTCTGAATTATTTATTTCCTTCAGTGTTCTAGGATTCATAATTTTTCCTAGCTTTTTTACATCACATAACTCATTTGGATAATTACTCAACGCTAGACTGGTTTAGTTCTGTGGAATCATCAGCAACTTACCTAACCGAGATACCGTAACTCTACATAACTTAACCTACCCTAACCAAACTTCACAAAACCTAATATTACTCTAGATGCCATAACAGGGGCAAAAAAACTAACTTAATCAAACCAGATCTACATAACGTTACTTTATCTTACCAGCCATAAAAGAGGGAGATAACCTAGCAATCAGACCTTACCTAATTAAAATTTAATGTAAATGTCTTAATAGAGGGAGATAACCTAACCTAACCTAACAACACCTGACTACTTAATGTACAGTAGATGCCATAACAGAGGGAGATAACCTAACCTAACCTACAGTAACCTAACTAGACCTTACCTTACCTTATTATAACGTGGATGCCATAAGAGGGAAATAACGTAACCAGACATCACAACCTTATTTTAACGTAGTTGCCATAACAGAAGGAGAATTCCTAACCTGATCATACTTGCCCTAATTTTATCGTACATGTCATAACAGAGCGAGATATCCAAACCTAACCAGACGTGACAACCTGATTTTAACCTAAATGTGATAAAAAGTGAGACTACCTAACTTAGGTAGATGCTGTAAGAGAGAGAAAAGAGCTATAGAATTCCTCTCTTCTTCTTTATTTGCTTAGTGAATGAAAATGCTTTACAGCGGAAGTTTATCGAAAAAAACTTACGTACAGTAGAGCTGCCCAGAGTAAGTGACGAGCATTTTAATCCGAGTTTCGGCTTACTGGGTGTAATTTAGAAAAAAAAAAAAAATTACATTGTCTGCTCGAACGGCCTGATGGCTTTCCCTTTTGCTAGCTTCATTTATTTGCAATTCCAGTTATTTTACCAGAGACTGAGTATTCTCAGAACTTTCTATTGCACAACTAACGATTATGGCACTTCTTTTATCATTGTAGCGGTTCTTATAATGGTTTAATAACAATGATTAGAGTGGAGAGGGCCAGTGCTATCGACGGGCCAAGGGGTTACACAATCCATAAACACACTTTCCGTGTTGTGGTGTAGGTTAGGGTATTTCCTCCGTGGTTCTTAACTTGCAGCGCCAGATACAGCTGTAGGGAGAGGGCTTATAAAAGGTACCGGAGCCAACCCACCCCTGAATCACATTTTTTTTTATGTTTCTGCCTGGAATCGTGCTTAGTCTGTTCTTCGCTCTGCTTAAAATAATTTCATCCGTACTAAATGCTCTCAACTCTCCAACTCGAATACTTCCCGCTCCTTCTGGCACCTTGCCAAAAACCTTTCTAACAACTTTACCTCATCATCCTTTCCTCCTCTTTTCTATTCTGATGGCTCTGTAGCTATTTCTTCTACTGATAAAGCGAATCTCTTCGCTCAGACTTTCTCCTCCAATTCCACCGTAGACGATTCCGGTGCTGTTCCTTCATCACTTCCTCCCTCTGACTTCTTAATGGCTGACATTAAAATTTCTTCACCTGATGTATTTTCTGCCATCACAGGCCTCAATACTAACAAGGCATATAGGTCTGATGGAGTCCTTCCTGTCGTCCTCAAGAACTGTGCTTCATTGCTTACACCCTGTCTAGCTAACTGTTTCGCCTTTGTCTTTCAACTTGTACCTTTCCTTCCTGCTGGAAGTTTGCTCTCATTCAGCCAGTCCCAAAGAAGGGTGACCATTCCCAACCCTCTAACTATCGTTCCATTGCTTTAACATCCTGTGTCTTAAAAGTTTTTGAGTCTATTCTTAACAGAAAGCATCTTTCCTATTACAACCTTCTTTCTGATCGTCAGTATGGGTTCCGTCAGGGACGCTCCACTGGCGATCTTCTTACCTTCCTTTCAGACTCCTGGTCATCCTCCTTTCGAGACTTTGGCGAAAGCTTTGGCATTGCACTTGACATCTCAAAGGCTTTCGATCGAGTCTAGCATAAATCTTAATTTCCAAACTGCCCTCTTACGGTTTCTATCCTTCTATCTGTGCCTTCATCTATAGCTTCCTTTCTGGTCGTTCTATTGCCGCTGTTGTAGACGACCATCGTTCTTCTCCTAGATGTATCAACAGTGGTGTTCCTTAGGGCTCTGTCCTATCACCAACTCTCTCCCTTGTATTCATCAATGATCTAAGCTATGCATGTAACCTTATCCACTTGTACGCTGATGACTCCATCTTTCACCTTTCCATTCGGTTCCCGCAACGTGAATCTCAGCAGTTACTTCAACAAATAAGAGATGAAGCTGTGGCACACCTAATGTCTGATTTGGCTCATATCTCTGACTGAGGTAAAAATAAGCTTGTTTTTAATGCATCAAAGACTCAGTTTTTACACCTACCAACCCATCAAAATCTTCCACAGGAGTACCCGCTAAAGTTTAATAATATCCAGCTCAATCCTGCGTCATCCTTGAACATGATTAGGGTTTCATTCACTCGGGACTTATCTTGGAAAGATCATATTGCATCTCTTGTAAAATCTGCTTCCAAAGAGATTAGGTGTTCTAAGCCGACTCTGTGCCTTCTTTACCCCTGCACAGTTGTTGACCTTATACACTAGTTTTATTCGCCTCTGTTTAGAGTACAACTCTCATGTGTGGGGAGATTCCCCACATACAGCTTTTCTCAATAGGGTGGAGTCAAAGGCTTTTCGTCTCATCAACTCTCCTTCTCTTACTGGCTGCCTTCAACCTCTGTCTCTTCGCCGCACTATTGCACCATTGTCTCTTTTCTATCGCTACTTCCATGGTCACTGCTCCTCTGAACTTTCTGCTTACATCCCTCCACCTCTACGACAAGTGCGTAGCACCCGTCTAGCAACAAACTCTCATCCCTTTTCTGTCCAGCTCTCTAATACAAGAGGTAACTGTTACTCCCAGTCCTTCATTTATGCAACATGTCAACTCTGGAACTGTCTCCCTCCATTTCCTGCTTCCTATGATCTCCAGTCTTGCAAACGCAGTGTATCCAGGCATCTCGAAATGAACGGATCTTGAATTTGGCCCACTTTTGTATTGTTTTTGTTTGTTTTCTTGGAATGAACTGTTTTGTGGGCTCAGCCTTTGGTTCCTTCTTCCTCGCATTAAAAAAATAAAATTGCTGTCCCCATGCTCTGTGAATGACTATATCTGCTTCAGTGTCGTATCTTCATGCGACGATAGGGGATCCGATGCCTTAAATGTTCTGTGAATCTGTCCCCTGTATTCTCGTCGATTAAGGAAGCTCCCTTACACCTTTTCCTAAGTGATTTATTTTGTTAATTACACCTTACTGTCGTATTCAGTGTTACAAAATTCCCTCCATTATTGCCATACTCTGCATTAATAGCGTAAGGTACACAAGGCGGGTAACCAGACGTATCCAAAAATAAATCGCTAAAGAAGAGGTGCTATGGGAACCTCCTTACGCAACAAGAATAAGAGCCCTAGACTGTCTCCCTCTCTCCTTTAGCTCCACATTACCGAAAAACTCAATGAATTATTCAAAGAGAGTATATTTATTTGATCTCTATGTTATATCTAAACAAATCAAATGTTGTTTTTCTTCTGACTCAATAGATAGCGTTTGTGTGTGTGTGTGTGTGTGTGTGTGTGTGTGTGTGTGTGTGTGTGTGTGTGTGTGTGTGTGTGTGTGTGTTTGTTACCAGTTATTGGTTAAATTTAATTAACCGAGGGTGGGACTCTCAATGGTGTTTACGATTGGTTCCCTGTTTTATATCAGAGTAGTTTTTTGCAGGATGGTCAGCGGTATTGGAATCTTTTCCTGTCTTGCGTCCTCTCGTCAAAAACAATTGTAGGTTACGAAACGAAGACTGCGATAATTGTTGTCTGTTCTGGGTGGAAGGACAAAGACAAAAAATAGCTCAAACTTTCCATGTCCCCAGTTCTTCCTGCAAAAACATCACAATTACGACAGGGACTCGATCGGGTTACGTGACGCACAAGCAAACTACAAAAAAAGTAAACCCGTCTGCCTGAGAACTTCTTTTTGCTTAGACGGGGTGACATAGATTACCTCTCCTCTTCCACTCCGGCAGGCGATTTCTTGAGTGTTGCGGCAGCGGCTCAGCATTATCAGTATCTACCCTGCATTATTTATTCATTTCCTACTCCCTGTGCCACACCCACGCCCACACCAGCAGACCAAGCCGTCCTAAAACATAAGAAACTCCAACTGCGTTTCTAGTGAAGTGCTTTTTTTTTTTAATGACAGAACAGAGGAAGGAAAAACAAATGAATAAAATAAAAATAATCCATACACAGGATAACTGATGTCCTCCATTCATAAAGTATCTGTAACAGTTGGACTTGAACAGCTGTAGGTTGAAGTTTGAAGGGAAACAACTCCGGGAAAGCGAGTTCCAGAGAGATGCAGTTCGGGAAATAAAAAGACTTCTGCAAGGCAGAAGTTCTGCAATATGGCAAAGTGACACTCCAGTCATTAGCGCTACCAGATGCTCGTGTAGCACGAGGGAAGGCATGGAGACGTGGCACAATGAACGCAACTTCTTCTGAGCATTTGCCGTAAAAAATATCTGTAAAATAATGCAAGGGAGGCAACATTCCTTCTTACTTGTAGGGGAGGTAGTTTATTTGTAATAGCAAGGTTATTAATAATTCCAACAACGTTGTTCTGAATTTTGTCTAGTTGTTTTAGTGCAACCTCTCCACATCCATTCCACAAGGGTGAGCAATATTCAAGCTGAGAGCGCACATGACTCTCATAAATTATAGCTAACTGCTCGTCAGTGAAGAAGTAATGAACTCAGTACAATAATCCATTTTTTTTTTTTTTTTTGAGGCAGTTTAAGCAAGTGATCTGACGTGAGAGGTCCAGCTGAGGGCATTGTTAAGTGAGACACCGAGAATTTCAATATTTTTGTAGATGGGGATATTAGTAGCACTGAGGGAAATATACGAATCTGGCAATATCTGTCTATTAGTAAACTGTATATATTTGGTTTTACTAGCATTAAATGAGACATGGTTATTTTGTCCCCATTCATTGATCCTAGAGAAGTCTTGATTAATGGAGATGGCAGCACTGAGTTCAGAGGTAGAGATAATAGACTTTGTAAATGGGTGTTTGAGTGTGAATGAACTGTGAAGTGCTGGGTCATCTGCATATGAATGGATGGGATTGCGAGTGACAGAGAAGAGATCATTAATATGAACATGCATACATACATACACATATACATACATACATACATACATGCGTACATATAAACATGCATATATACTGTAGAGATGTACATAGATTTATTTCGCTAACATACATACACACATACCTGCATACAAATCATACATATGTATAAAGGTACATACATAGGAATACTTAACTGACATACATACATATAGACATACGTACAGTTACCTCCACTTCTAACGAGTACAGCGCGTGGTGTGCTTGGTGAAACGTGGCACCACTGTGTTTGTTTATATCGTAGTAATACTAAGTGAGATGAAGTAAGGTGGAGCGGCCTGGGACTCTACTACAGGTGTACCGCGTTTTGGCCATACCACGTTGAGTACACCGCTTCCCGTCCGATCAGAGAAGTTAAGCAACGTTGGGTCTGGTTAGTACTTGGATGGGTGACCGCCTGGGAACACCAGATGCTGTTGGCATAACGTTCTCCCTAAATGTCAAGTGGGGTTGGTGGAGGATTAGTGCCCCTCCCTGTAAAAACAATTAATTTTAAGCCCTTGGCCACCCCGTTTGCGATACATGGCGTCTGGCAATGAATGAATGAAACTAAGTGAATGGGCAGACCCGGCAGAGCTTCCCCTTCGCTACAGTATCTAGAACCCACAAAAACAATGTTCTATCAAGTCATACTCTGTCTGCAAATCCAAGTGTTTGCCACGTATATACAGTGGCAGGTAGAGAGAAAAACAAATAATAATGCCATTGGATACCACTGTTTCTCTGACAGGAGATGACTGTGAGGCGAGGTGGAACGGAGGGGAGAGGGGGACAGGTGGTGGGGGTGCATGTATCGAAACTTTGTCGTATTTCGTTTTGAAAGATGAAGGGTGTGATTATGTAGATGTTCTGAGGTGGTCTGTAATTCCGAATGCAATAACGTGTATTGGATGAATGTCGGAGTCTTAATGTTCGTCATACAATGTGGTGAACAACTGTAGCTGAGCATAAATATTTAACAGTGTGATGTCCGGTGTCTCGAAACGTGGTTCACCTGAGTCTAGTGAGTGTGCGACCCAACTGCTGTAACATTTTTGTGGCTGAACCTGGGTGGCTATAAATGATTTATGATTATGCATGTGACACAACGGTCATGCCATTTTGTGCATCATCCAGTCTGTTCTATTGTGAGGAAAAACAATCATTATATTCGCAAACCATGGTATTAGTAGATGTTCTGTTGCATAGGATTATAGCTACTTTAAATGTTGGACAGTTATTGGCTTGTTTTGCGAATATGTTGTGCAGCCATCATACTGATGGATCACGCGGAGGTAATGAGATACTGTATTGCATAATGAATGTATATCTTGTATTATAATAATTGAAATAACGGTGTTACGGATGTTGTCCACAAATTATCTTGCTTTCTTCGAGGTGGTATTTCATTAGTCTGGGTAGTTGTGACACAATACCCAAAAACATTGATCATCGTATGTCATATTCTCTTTAAAACATCCATACATTAGTTTTCATACAAGTATTACACATTCAGGCCCTCCTTAGCTCCAGACTCATTATGCTATTTAATCGTGTATCTTCACTCACACAGTTTTCATCCAGAGGAAGCAATACTCGTAATTCCTTTACTATGCATGTCTGTCCATTGTCTGCCATTATAACACAAGATTATAGCCTAGTATGTGGCCACGGCTACACAAAATATATCGGTGGCGTGGTGCTGCTGGGAGAGTGTAAAATTGCGTAACTATAGTCTACGTGTGTTTGTACAAGGAGTCTGGTAATTCACTTCACAGACTTATTCACATTCTTGCCAAGATAGCAGCCAAAGTTGCGGTTTTGGTGACTATGCTGACTGATCATTGAACACACTTTCACCTCCCAGCAGTCTGAATGAAGTCATCTTTTCAAGCAATAGAAATATTAAGTAGTGCAGTGAACAATGCTGTTTTATATGTAGAGTAAGGAGTGTTTTATGCACCGTGTCATCATACAGAATTATACAGTATAACACAGCCAAGGATAAGCTGGACCTACGGTAGGATAAAAGCTGAGTGCTGCTGGAGCGTCCAAGTAAACGTAAGCAACATTGCTGCACCAGCACCTGGATGGTAAAACCTAACCACCGCGCTTTACGCAGAATACCCCTGGGTTCTGAAGATACCCCACGTCATCCAGTAGATTTACACAAGGTCACTGATAAGGTTGCACTCTCGTCGTAGCGATGCGATAGGAAGTCAGTATCAGGTCTCGTTAACCATTATACGAGGAAGGGCCGGGATTTTGTCAACGAGAGAGAAAGAGAGAGAGAGAGAGAGAGAGACACACACACACACACACACACACACACACACACACACACACACACACACACACACACACACACACACACACACACGCACACGCACGCACGCACGCACGCGCGCACACACACACACACACACACACACACACACACACACACACACACACACACACAGACTGGTGCATGCATGGTGTCATTACAAGTTGCTACAAAAAGATATAATAACAGACTCAGGAAAGAATAAGGGCCCTTGTCTCTGTAACAGTGAGTACTGGCCCAATACTATCCTTGCAATTTCACTGACAGAAATGAACACAGTATATCAATCGTGGGACAATGGAAGGAGGACCTAAAATATCATGACGTGTAATGTGTACCCGGCACTGTGGTGGTTCTAATTGTAGATGGGAAGCGAAACGTCGTTATGGTATTGTTGTTTAGAGCCATCATACGAGATTCATAATAACCTCAAGTTCGACAATAGATTTTAATACTACGGATATCTGTGATGTGTCCGATGGCGCTGAACTTTGAAAACGATATTCCCAAGGCAGTTAGAGACAGAATGGAATATTTGGTGGGTAAGGGGGTATACTTGAGAGGTTGGTTGGTGGGACAGAGTATTAGGAGAGGAAGGAAATGTTGCACGAAAAGAGAGGGTGGGAGGGCTCGACCACTCTGCTTGGTGGTAAGGTGTGTGTGAAAGTGGACTGTTGTGGAGTAGGAGCTAGTGAGCAGGTGGGCAGGCGGGACTAGGTTCATCACCAACATATGTGATGTTTGGTGTTGGTATGGGAAATACTGCTCCCTCTGGAAGAACAGTGTGTGAGTGAAGAAACACGATTAAATAGTATAATGCGTTTGGAGCTAAGGAGGGCATGAATGTGTATGAAAACTAATGTATGGATGTTTTAAAGAGAATATAATGAACGATGATCAATGTTTTTGGGTATTGTGTCACAACTACCCAGACTAATGAAATACCACTTCGAAGGAAGCAACATAATTTGTGGACTGAACATCCGTAACACCGTTATTTCAATTATTATAATGTGCAAATACAGTATCTCATTACCTCCGCGTGATCCATCAGTATGATGGCTGCACAACATTTCCGCAAAAGAAGCCAAAAGCTGTCCAACATTTAAAGTAGCTATAATCCTATGCAACAGAACATCTACTAATACCATGGTTTGCGAATATAATGATTGTTTTTCCTCACAATAGAACAGACTGGATGATGCACAAAGTGGCATGACCGTTGTGTCACATGCATAATCATAAATCATTTATGGCCACCCTGGGTCAGCCACAAAAATACAGCAGTTGAGTCGCACACTCACTAGACTCAGGTGAACCACGTTTCGAGACACAGGACATCACACCGTCAAATATTTATGCTCAACTACAGTTGTTCACCACATTGTATGACGAACATTAAGACTCCGACATTCATCCAATACACGTTATTGCATTCGGAATTACAGACCACCTCAGAACATCTACATAATCACACCCTTCATCTTTCAAAACGAAATACGACAAAGTTTCGATACATGCGCCCCACCACCTGTCCCCCTCTCCCCTCCATTCCACCTCGCCTCACAGTCATCTCCTGTCAGAGAAACAATGGTATCCAATGGCATTACTATTTGGTTTTCTCTCTACCTGCCACTATACATACGTGGCAAACACTTGGATTTGCAGACAGAGTATGACTTGATAGAACATTGTTTTTTGTGGGTACTAGATACTGTAGCGGATGGGAAGCTCTGCCGGGTCTGCCCATTCACTTAGTATTACTACGATGTCAACAAACACAGTGGTGCCACGTTTCACCAAACACCACGCGCTGTACTCGTTAGAAGTGGAGGTAACTGTACATACACATACATACATGCATTCATACATACGTACTACTTAAGTATATATAGATACCCGGTACAAACTTACATTTATGGGTTGATTACACAAATATGTTGATTACATACGAGTCGGGGAGAAATAGTAGCCACATTGACTATACCGCTGTCAGGAGGGCTGATAGGAGGTTTGTGAGGGATGTTAAAGTTACCCGGTATAGGAAGCGAGGAGTGTGTGCAGCAACACGGGTTACTGATATGTGACATGGTACTTAAGGAGCGGGTGGTGAGGAAGAGGACCTATGCAGCTAGGAGGAGATTATGGAAATTGAAAAACCAAGCAGTGAAGGATGCCTTCTATAGCAAGATGAGTAGAGTGGTGGCTGAACAGTGGGCTGTTGACAGAAGTGTTAATGAACCGTACAGAGGTCTCAAGAACAAAATCCTGAGAGTTACTGATTCAGTGTGTATAATAAAGGGCCCTTCAACACAAAAAGTAACATGGTGGTGGGATTAGGGTGTAGAGAAAAGAAGGCTTTTCAGAGAATGAAAAAGGGGTGGTAACAGAAAGGAATACTTGGCTGCCAAGCGTAGAGCTAGAAAGGAGGTATAGTGGCAAAAGCTGAATCTCGGAGACTTTAAATAGACAACCTATATTGCGCTGAAAGGAAAAATATGGTATTTAAGGTGGCAAGTCTGATGATGAGGGAAAACAGTGTCATCCTAGGTGAGCAGTGTGTAAAGAATGATGACGGAAAAGTAGTGGTGGTCAGTGAGGATAAAAAAGACGTCTGGAGAGTGAATAACCAATAAAGGGCGCTTTGTGAACGCATGACGAGCAAGCGAGTGCCATGTTTTCTCAGTTTCCCTCGGATATTAAACTATAGGCAGAATCTCCGATATTTGATTGCCAGCCTTGAGGCCAAAAACACAGTGTTACGACGGAAAATCTTTTTAAAAATGATCTCGTAATTGAGGAATTCACTGATTAGAACCGAACGCTTCCTTGGAAAACTCAAGATCCCTAGGAGTTCTTACACCTTTGTGGGTGAGCTTTTAGTTAAGAGCAACATTTACTGAATGAATTTAGCACATGGAGAGAGAATTTCATCTCTGCTTCACACAGGAGTAAAGTTATTAGCTCTTGCTTAGCGTGACGGTCGGGACAGGCCGAGTCGGGCCTGTCCGCTCATTTCCAAACTTAACCGAGTAACCATTGCTGGCATGCATTGCTCACTCGCTCCTAATAACCGGTTGCTGAATGAGGAATCTGACTGGATCAGGGAAGGTTTGTTAGCGGATCTAGTGTTTGGCCCTTGGCCTTTGATTGATGCTGCTACTGTGAGCTGGGCAATAGACGGGATTCAGTTTGGGAAGGCGGCAGGTGTGTCTGGGCTGACTGCTGAAATGCTGGAGGCCTCAGGAGATATAGAAGTAGGGTTAATGTGAAAATACTACCATATATGAGTGTGTTGTCTCAGTTGACTGGTTACCTCCGCCAAGGAGGTTATATTTTTGCTGGCGTTGATTTGTTTGTCTGTTTGTCTGTTAGCAGGATTACTCAAAAAGTTATGAACGGACTTTGCTGAAAAATTTTTGATGGGTAGGATATGGCCCAAGGAACAATCCATTAGATTTTGGTGGTGATCCGGATATTATCTGGATTCAGAAATTTTTAAAAGGACTCCCTGCCATTGCGGGATAGTGGCAATTTTAACATTTTTGTTTCTAACTCGATAAATAATGCCTACAATGCTTGCACAAAAATTACAAGATCACATCTCCATAAGATCTACCACACACTCCGCCTGGGCGGAGGTTTGCGATCTCGGATTGCTCTTGTTGAAGAATATGATTGTAAATGTATACAAGGGGAGGAGTGATGTCCAGGAAAGACAAAATTATAGAAGCAAAAAACTTTTGGACCAGACAATGGAGGCAATAAAGAGAGACCTGGATGAACTGATTCGGGAAAGGATGAATATTGATGAGATGCAGTTTGGGTTGATGCCAGACAAAACTACCACTGATGCCATATTCATTGTCCACCAGCTTCAGGAAAAATATATAAGAAGGAAATGGAATCTGCTCTCAGTTTTGTGTTGATCTAGAGAAGGCCTTTGACAGAGTCCCTAGGGAGATGGTGAAGTGGGCAATGAGAAAGCTTGGGATCGAGGAGTGAGTGGTTATGGCCTTGTATGTGGGCGCTCGCACCCAGGTGAGAGTGAATGGAGATTTGAATGATGAGCTTTCCTTGAATGTTGGTGTGCATCAGAGGTCAGTCTTGAGCCTCTTTTTGTTTGTCGTGGTGCTTGAAACTCTCTCACGTGACTTCAGAAATGGACTCCCATGGAAGAGCTTGCATACTGATAACCTGATGTTGGTTGCAGAGAATGAAACAGATGCGGTGGACATATTTAAGAAATAGAGAGACGTGATGAGGCACAAGGGTTTGAGAGCAACTGCGGATAAAACAAAAGTGTCATTTAGGTCTGGTGGCACTTCTGGCAAAGCATGGCCTACCGCGACAGTTTTCAGAGGCTAATAACTTTTCTACTATGTGAGATAGAGAAGAGATTCTTTCAGCAGGTAGTAGATACATTCAGTAAATATTGTTTTTAGCTACATACCTACTACTGAGACCAAAGAAACCCATTGGAATCCCAGCTTTCCAAGGGAATGTACCGAGGGATTCAATTGACCTGCTTCACTATGGAATAGAATTTTAAAAGATTTCCTGTTGTGACAGTTTTCTTGCAAGAAATCTAACAATTGAATAACGGATATTACGCTCATAATTTGACATGAACGTCTTTTCTATGTTTAGGGGGTGAAATCAGCAAGGGTATTCGCCCCATTTCTGGGTTTGATAGTACGATCAATAGCCAAGCGTTGACCGACGCAGTTCGTTGACTCGGCAAGTTGGGAGACGAGAACTGAACAATGTGTGTGTGATATATGCTACGGCGCCCGGCTATATGCACATCCAGAGAGAAAACGTGAGAAAGTAAATATTTTAGCTCAAGTATTCTTCTGTTATTGTTCAGCTGCCTCACCAGAAATCTTGAAAGTTAACACTTATATTGATGAAATTATGATCATTGGCGCTCGCTCTTCACGCCCTCACAAAGCGCACTTCACGGGTTTTATGTGTGCAGCCTGTCTGGGAGAACTTGGAGATTGTCAGGCGTGATAGGACTGACCTTGCTATTGAGTCTTTTGAGTCTGTGGCTAGGATAAGGAGTGGCTGGGGGAAGTCCAGGGAACTGTTGCCTCTCTTGACATTGAGAGGGCTCTTCCTTCATGCTAAGGGGTCTTTGTATGCTGCATATGCTAGGAGTGTAATGGTGTATGGTTCTGTGACCTTGGCAGTAAAGGAAGATGATATTCTTTGGCGCAAACGTACAGAAATAACAATGATTCGATGGATATGTAGTGCACCCTTGAATGCGAGGCCTGGGGGGATTTGGTTTACGACTGGAGAGATGTAAAGTAAAGTAAAGTAAAAACATTTGTATTGCCGATAAGAGAACATAATACATATATCAATACAATACGAAGTAAGAAGCGGCACGGTCTGCAGAGCCGGAGCTCCTTGGCAGACTTGATAGTGGTTATATTGTTTCTTAGATTTAGTACAGGCAAATACACAAATCTAAAATCCTATATTATATATATATATATATATATATATATATATATATATATATATATATATATATATATATATATATATATACGTTACATATTACACATTACATATGCATGCACACATATACACATACTGTATATAGATATATACATACACATGCCCACACATACACACATATATATACATACATAAATAACATTACTCCAAAATTACGAATATTGTAGAGTAAATAAATACCCTTTAATGTTCCCTTTAAATGAAGATCTATTACATGAGTTAACAAGATCCTTTATATTTGCAGGCAGAGAGTTCCATAACTGAGGACCGGTACATAGTATGCTGTTTTTAAAAAGAACTGTTCGAAATTGTGGACGTATGAGATTTATGTTATTCCATCTAGTGTTATGAATAGTGTTTACTAATGTAAATTTATATCCGGAGCAGTCTTAGATATCATTAAAAACAAATAACAAAAGAAAATATTTATGAACAAATTGAAACTTGAGCAGCTTTGTAGACATAAATATGTTGTCAGTGGAGTCAAATTTACCCTTAAAATATATGCATCTCAGAATTTTCTTCTGTGCTGCTACTATTCTGTTTAAGAATGATGGCCAGGTACAGCCCCACACAGACACACAGTAGATAAGGTGTGGGTAACATAACGTATAATACATGCTAATCACAGCTGCAGTGGCAAGCTGATAGCGGATCCTATATAGTACACCGCAAATTTTTTATAGTTTCGTGCATACTGCATTAATGTGATAACTCAAATTTAAATTTACATCGATTTAGATGCCAAGAAACTTTGTGTTGTCAACCCGTTTTATTTCACCCTCTAATATCAAAGGAGGCATACTGTTTTTCATAGAACGATTTTGAAAGAAAATATAATTAGTTTTGGTCACATTTAACTGTAGTTTATTACATTTAACCCACTTAACAATTGAATTTAACTCTCTGCTCAAATTAGTGTGTAAAGAGTTAACATTCTTATCTGCTAATAGAAGATTTGTGTCATCAGCGTATATAACAAATTTGAAGTTGGAGCTAGCACAAGTTATATCATTAATATAGATAAGGAACAAAATAGGGCCCAAAATTGATCCCTGAGGTACTCCTTTTAATATAGATTTAAAAAGAGAATACTTAGAATTACAATAGACTGCTTGCGACCTATTACTGATGTAGTTCTTAAATAGCTGCAGTGGTATACCTCTAATCCCAACATGTTTTAATTTATCAATTAATATATGATGGTCCAAAGAATCAAAAGCTTTGGATAAATCAATAAACACCCCTGCAGCATACACCTTTTCCTCCAAATATTCGTATACCTTTTTAACAAATTGTAGCACAGCCGACTCTGTAGATCGATTCCGCCAAAATCCAAATTGACTGTCACTGAGTAACTTATTTCCAAGATAGTAAGACGAATGCAGATGGCCTTTTCAGTTATTTTACTGAACCCCGGAAGTACTGAAATTAGAGGTTTATTGTTGATGTCATCCTTACTACCAGACTTATGCAAGGGAATCACTTTGGCCATTTTTAGTTTATCTGGAAAAATCCCTGTGCGAAATGCAAGGTTAATTATATGTGCAATTGGAGTTGAAATTGTTGTCGAGTTGTGCTTCAATAATTTAGGAGGAAATTCATCATAACCAGCAGCGGTAGGTTTTAGTGCTTTTAAGTATTATTCAGTTTCAATATTATTTACGGGAGAAAGATACATGGAGAAGTTAGGTGGGTTTTACTGCAGATATGCGGTTTCGTTACATGTGTTAGAGGAGGATACGTTTCCATAATTTTGAAAATTGTTTTTGAATGCACTGGCTATATCATTAGAATGGGGTTTTAAGTTAATTGTGTGTTTATCTACGGTACTATTATCTCTGCCAAGTAGAGAATTAATAGTCTTCCAGTGAGATTTAGGATTACCTTGGTTATCTTTTAATTGATCCTTATAATACTTTTTTTTTAGCAGCCCTCAAAATAGATGTCAATTTATTTCGGTATGATTTGTATATTTTCCCATATGTTATTGGTCATTTTTTAGCCAATCTTTCTAGTCTGTGTTTTTCTTTAATACTCTTTTTAAGTGCTAAAGTAATATGTGGATTTTGCTCATTCTTCTTATATATATTAAGGGATTTTAATGTAAAATGTTTCTGGAATAAGACATTGAAGCTATCATAAAAATAGTTGTATGCTTCATTTGGGCATTGAGACTCAAGTACATTGGACCAACTTAAATGAGATAGCTCTCTACTGAAGCTGTCCATTGAGGCATTTGTTATAATCCTTGCTTGAATATACTTCGGGGCACTTTTATTTACGTTTTTAAGATTAAACTGGGCAATTATATCTGATATATCTGTATGTACTATGAAGTTAGCTTTATTTAATTCTGCTGTTGAAGTCCAGATATGATCAATAAGTGTGGCTGTTGTGTCTGTTACTCGAGTAGGTTTCGAAGTGAGAGGTACTAATGAATTAGAATACATCAAGTTTATGAACTCATTCACAAAAACATCGTCATTGTGCTTCAAAAGATCGAGATTCCAATCACCGAAAAAATTTACACCGTGGTATATTTTAGTATTAATATTTCTCAATAATTCATTTAGAGTATTTAAAAAAGCTGCTTATTACCGCTAGGGGGTCTATAAATACAAGCAAAAAATATGTTTTGTCTCTAACTGTAGTTTCGACACATAAACATTCTATGAAGGGTTCTGGTATACACATATCCAGTAAAACAGTTGAACAAAAACAACTGGAAATGTACATTGCAACACCACCCCCATTTCTGTTCCTAAAATTGTTATAAAAATTATATCCAGGAAGGTGATATAATGCAACGAGATCCGGATCCAATCTTGTTTCAGTGAACCCCGTTATATCAATATTTAGAGAGGTGCTTGTTAGTACGTTGTCAATAAAGCATTGAAGATTTGTAGGAATGCTTCGAATGTTCAAAGAAAGTATAGTAGTGTGTCAATATCGCTTGTTAAAGTAGAAGAGCAAAGAAATACATATTTGGATTTCGGGATACACATATTTCTCGTTTACCTATAAAATTATTTACGTCTAGGTCTGTATTATAATTATCGTCTTGAACAGCTAAGGGATCAAAGTTCATATTATGCAGGTAGTAAGACGAAACCGAAATTGAATCAGAATGATCATAAACAAGAATATTAGAAAAATCTTCATTACCTAAAGAGGCAATGGTACAAAATTAACAGGTTCCATTAATTTTAAATTGGGTAGTTATTTTGTAGGCAAGATACTATTTTAAGAATGAATTGAGGTGATTGGTTTTTCCTACGATCCCTGAGATCTCTTTTGTTACGTCGTTAAGAGTGGGGACCTATCTCATCCGACCTGCCCTGCATCCCCACCAGCATGTGAACCACCAGTGACCCCACCCCCAGCTGCACCACCACCAGTAGCACCTTCACCAATTGTCCCATCACCACCAGTTGCACCATCAGCAGTTGCACCATCGCCAGTTGCACCATCGCCAGTTGCACCATCACCAGCAGTTCTTCCATTTTTGGGTGCACCATCACGTCCTGCTGCACCGTTACGTCCAGTTGCACCATCACCAGTTGCACCAACTCGCCCAGTTGCACCATTATGCCCCGTTGCACCATCACGTTCAGTTGCTCCATCACGACCTGTTGCACCATTACATCCTGTTGCACCATCACTAGTTGCAGCAACACGTCCTGTTGCACCATCACGCCCTGTTGCACCTTCACGTCCACTTGCACTACCATGTCTTGTCGCATCATCAATAGTTACACCATCACGCCCAGCTGCACCATTACGCCCTGTTGCACCGCCACGTCGTGTTGCACCATTACCAGTTGCACCACCACGTCCAGCAGCACTATCATCAGGCACCTCACCTGCAGGAATACCGTCTCGTCTGACCGGTGTAGATGGGAGTTGTCCCGTTTTTTCTTTGACGATTAACTTGGTGTGTTTAAAGAAGGCAATCTTACCCTCAGATCTGGCTTGTTTTAGTAGATGTAACTTATTGTTTTTAATATCCTGAGACGCTTGACACAAATCTTCACTGATGAATATTCTCGTACCTTTTAATTTTCTAGCCCTCCTCATCACTGCCTCACGGTCGCTGAACTTCTCGAACCGCACAACAATGGAACGAGGGCGCTGGGGATTTTGTTGCCCTACCCTGTGAGCTAGCTCCATGGCCATAGGTGGTAGTTGTAGTTTGTCCTGTAATAGGTACAGTCACTCATAAAAGAAAAGACCCCCCCTGCGTTAGAGGCAATATACCTCGGGGTATTCAGTGTTGGTAACAGTGTATTTGACGTCAGCCATATGGGGGGATGAGGAGGGGTGTTTGAGAGGAGGGAGGAGTTGATCTGCACGAAACACTGCTTCAATCCACATTTCGAGTCAAACATACATTATATCTGACTTGTTATCAAGGCATATGTATGTAACCCATCACATTTGAAAAAGTTTATCATTAGCTGAATAAAATCGTCAGCCGGTGGCAGGAATAAGATGCAAATGAAACCCCCGGCCTCAAGGGTTAAATGAATGGGCTCGACACATTTAGAATGAACTTTGAATTAACTTCCCCCAAACGCAGCTTCACACCCCCACACCTGACGTCATTTACAGTGTTACCAGGACCGATATCATATTGATTGAAAGGTGTCTTGGCCGGGGGGGTCGTTTCTTTTATGAGTGACTGTACTGTACGTCACCAACGTCGTGGTCTCCCCCCACGTCTCGCCACCGGGTTGTTTCTTCACACCACTGATACGTAAATTGTTGCGACGACTGTAGTCCTCTTGATAGTTTAAGCGTTGTTCCATGTCGTTGATTCGAGATCTATTTGCTTCATTTATCAATTTGTACTCATGATTCTCTTTTTGCATTGCTTTATTTTCTGACTTCAAGTCAGATACTTCTGCTTGAGTAAACTCTAGGCTTCTTGTTATGTCACTTAAAGTTGATTCCAGTGTTATTATTCTCGATTTTAGATGCTCAGTAATGGTATTCATGGCACTGTGATAAGCCCTTTCTTGGGACTCTAGTAGAACTTTTATTGTGTTGTTATCCATATTTGTTTGCTTCGTTGATTCAGTAGTTCACTACTGGGTTGGAGAATAAGTTAGACTGGACTCTGCTAGGCTACGTGTTGCCTATACCGTGTCAGTCGAGAGTTGTGAGGAAGGATGGGACTGGAGTGCATTGGTGTTGTGATAGGAAGGGTTAGATTGTGATGGTTTGGGCACGTGGAGAGAATGGAGAGTGACAGCTGGGTGCGGAAAGTGAGAAGTGTGAATGTCGGGGGTAGGGTTGCGAAAGGCAGACCGAAAAAGACCTGGGACGAAGTCATAGAGTGTGGCCTCAGGGATAAGGGACTGAATAAGGAGGCAACCAGAGTTCGTGCAACGTGGAAAGACGCTATTAGGTGACTGAGGCCGACGCCTGCAAATGCTGGTGCTTGCAGCATACAAAGACCCCTTAGCATGAAGGGAGAGCCCTGTGGCGGAGGGGACACAATCTGGTCGCACTATGGGGTGGTACTACTACTCTGCGGCCAGGTTGTGTTAGGAAGAATACTGCCACCGTATTCCCTGCGTGTCGTAAAAGGCGACTAAATGGAGCGGGGTGAGGGAACTAGGGATCCCTTCCTCTGTTTTTTTTAGTTCCTAAAAAGAGACAAACCAGAGAAAGGGATGGGGGATTGAGTTATCTCCTTACCCTGAAGATTGGGTCTATGAATGTGCGTGGATGATGTGGGTGAATGCGAAATTTGAACGCGAGTTATGGGTGTTTGTGAGTGCATATGGGCCTGGTAGTGAAAGGGTTGAATAAGAGAGGGAGTTTTTTTGGAATGATGATGATGAGTGTCTGTAGAGTTTTGGAGCGAATGTGAATGTGGTAATGATGGGAGATCTGAGTGCTAGTGTGGGAAATGCAGCAGTTGAAGATGTAGTTGGTATGCATGGTGTGCCTGGAAGAAATGAAAATGGGGAACGAATGATAGGGATGTGCACTGAGCAAGAGATGGTGATTGGAAATACCTTGTTTGAGAAGAAAGATATAAGTATACATGGGTGAGACAGGAGGGTGGAAGGGTTGTTGATAGAGCATTCATGGACTATGTGGTTGTGTCCAGGAATGTAAAAGGAAGATTGTTGGATGTGAGAGTTCTGAGAGGGGAGGGTGGAAGTATGTCTGACCACTACCTGGTGGAGCGAAAGTTAAGAGTAGGTAAGAGATGGGTGAGAGCTAGGAGAATTAGGTGTGGCAGGGTGGTTTTGAAAGTGAGTGAATTGGATAAAAGAGAGTAAATGACAGAGTATCAGGAGAAATTGAAAGATGAGTGGAACGCAGTGAAAAATCAGGAAAATGGCAATGTGGAGAAGGAATGGCAGGTGTTTAAGAGTGCTGTGGTGGGGTATGTGGAAGGTGTGGTTTGAGAGGAGTGGGTGGTGGTGTAAGAAAAGGAAGTGAATGGTGGTGCGAGGAAGTAAGTATGGCTGTGGCTGAGAAGAAACGTGCATATGAAATGTGGCTGCAGAGGAACGATGAGGTGTCATATGAGAGGTATAAGGAAAAGAGGAATAAGGCGAGAAGTGTTGTGCGTGATGCTGAAGTCGCAGTAGATGAGAGGTCGGGTATGTGGTTGACTGAGAATTTTCAACAGAATAAGAAAATGTTTTGGAAGGAGGTGAAAAGGGTGCGAAAGGGAGAGTCTGAGAAGGAAGAGCGAGTAAAAGCAGGGGATGGAAAGATGTTAAATGAGATGGATGCAGTAAGGAAGAGATGGACAGAGTATTTTGAAAGATTGTAAAATGTAGAGGAGGAAAGGGTGGCTGAGATTGTGGCAGGTGGAAGGGTGCAAGGAATAAATGTGTTGGGAGAGTTGAATGATTCTTTGATCACGATGGAGGAAGTGCAGGAGGCAGTAAAGGAGATGAAAGCAGGGAAAGCTGCAGGTATGGATGGGTGTGCTGTGGAATGCCTGAAAGGTGGTGGAGCAACTATTGTTGAGTGGTTAGTAAGATTGTTGAATGTGTGCTTTGTGAAAGGTATGGTGCCAATTGACTGGGCAAGTGCTTGTGTGGTCCCGTTGTATAAAGGCAAGGGTGATAAGTATGAATGTACTAGCTTTAGGGGTATAAGTCTGTTGAGTGTTGTAGGTAAGCTGTATGGTAGAGTGTTAATTATGAGTGTTAGAGAGGGTACAGAAGGCGTGCTTGATGATGAGCAGTGTGGCTTTAGGAGAGGGAGAGGTTGCGTGGATCAGGTGTTTGCTGTGAGACAAGTGTGTGAAAAGTATTTAGCAAAAGGTAAGGATGTTCTGGGAGTTCATAGATTTAGAGAAAGCGTATGATAGAATTGACAGGGAGGCTTTATGGACTACTTTAAGATTGTATGGACTTGATCGTAAATTACTAAAAGGAGTGAAAAGTTTTTATGTAAATAGTAGAGTGTGTGTAAGAGTGGGAAATACTGTGGGTGATTGGTTTCCCGTGAGAGTGGGGCTGCGGCAGGGATGTGTGATGTCGCCTTGGTTGTTTAATATTGATATGGATGGTGCTGTAAGGGAGCTGAATGCAAGAGTTTTAGGTGGAGGTCTGAGTCTGGTGACTGTTGATGGTAGAGAGTGGAATCTGATGCAGCTGCTGTGTGCAGATGATACTTCACTAGTGGCTGATTCAGAGGAGAAATTGTGACAGTTGGTAGTGGAGTTTGTAAGGTTGTGTGAAAGGAGGAAATTGAAAGTAAATGAGAATAAGAATAATGTGATGAAGTGTACGAGGTTGATAGGTGGTGGGAGGATGAATATAGCTTTGAATGGTGAGTTGCTTGAGGAGGTAGAGTGTTTTGAGTATTTAGGGCCACATGTTGCCATGGATGGAAGAATAGATGCAGAAGTGAAGTTTAGAATGAATGAAGTAGGAGAGGTGCTGAGAGGAATGAAAAAAGTGTTAAGATGTCGTTCACTCAGAATGGATGTAAAGAGAAGGCTGTATGAGGGTGTTGTGGTACCGACTGCGTTATATGTGGCTGAAACATGGAATATGGGTGTAGCAGAGAGGAAATGTTTGAATGTAATGGAGATGAGGTGTCTGAGAAGTATGTGTGGAGTGACGCGTATGGATCGAGTGCGAAATGATGAAGTGCGAAGGAGAACTGGAGTTGTTTGGGAGATGGCTGATCGAGTTGAGCAAAGGGTGTTGCGATGGTTTGGGCATATGGAGAGAATGGATAATGAGTGATTGGTGAAAAAGATAACTAGATCTGATGTGAGAGGAGTAAGGCTGAGAGGAAGACCACAAACAGGATGGACGGACAGTGTGAGGAGAGCATTGGACGCGAGAGTGATGTCTGTTGGGCAAGGAAGAGTGGCTGTGCGTGATAAAATGAATGGAGAGAAATTGTGAATGAATACATGATGATGCAGCCCTGAGGGGATATTCTCCCGCACTTCTCTGATCAGCTGATCAAGTCAGGTGCGGGTAAGGGGATGGGTCTATTATGATGTGGCAGGGGTAAACCCACTCTGCTGTCGAGCCCTGCTGTGGATGTCACTGATTGCACTGCGCAGTTGACCCTTGTGCAGTGTGGTGCGGTGAGGATCTGTCCCTTCTCCTCTTTGGGGCTAAGATGCGAATGAATGTATTTGAGTGGGTGAGTAAATTTGGAGTGTGTCGTCCTGTCTCGGCTACCTCCCTTTCCTTGGGGGAAACAGCTTAGGTGTATAGATACTGTAGATAGACGAAACGATGCTGTATAGAATTATTTCGCATATTTACATAAACACATATATAGAAACATGCAAACATATACTCAGATATATCGCTTACATACACACATACACACACACATATATACATAAAAACATATATACATATACAGAAACACATAGGAACCGACTCGAACGCAATTACTACGTTTCGCTGCTTCGCTAATAATAGCAGGCTTTACCTACCCGTATTGAGACAGATTTGGAGGACTGTTGCTCCACTGAATGCTGGCCATTGTGCCTGTGTATTTCCTTGGCCACTGTACCTGTGTATTTCATTGGTCACTGTACCTATGTATTTCATTGGCCACTGTACCTGTGTGCGTGAATGAGAAACAGGGGTGTGGAGCAAGTTGTGAGACAGAAGAGGGGGATTTATGTAAAGAGCAACAGAGAGGCGAAAAGATTAGTAAGAAATAATAAGAAGAGAGTGGATGAGAACTTTGGAAGGAATGTGAGTGTAAAGTAGAGAAAATGTAAGAAAATGTTCTGAAAAGCGGAAAAGAGAGTTAGACAGGGTGATAAAGAAGTGAGTCGGGGAGTGAAAGATAATAATGGTAGATTACTAGTGGAGAAGGCAGAAAAATTGAGCAGATGGAGAGAACACTTTAAGCAATTGTTGAACATAGAGAATGAAAGTAATGCGAGTGTAAGTGGCTGGGGAATGTCTAGGAGGAGGAGGGAGGTGAGAAGACAGAAAGAGATCAGTAGGATGGAAGTAGTGGAAGCAATGAAGAAATTCAAAATGGGGAAAGGCCCAGGAATTGCTGAAGTGTATGGTGACATGCTGAAGCATGGGGGATAGTAGTGGAATGGATGTGGAAGATGTGCAGATTGGCCTGGGAGGAAGGTAGAGTCCTGGAGGACTAGAAGTCAAGTATAATTATTCCTCTGTAGTAGGGGTAGGCAGCCCCGCCCAGGGAAGTACTACCGCCAAGGTAACGGCAGACTCCAGGAATAGCCTGGATTCCATTTTCTCTCCTATGCCTTGGTAGCTGGTTACACATCTTTCTGCCTCAAACACCGGAGGGCATCAGGCTGCCCTCTTTACGCAACACACTCATCCACATTATATCACATTGCCTTAAACCAACTATCCTCTCTCCACAAAACACCGATCGTGTCATTACATATCACACACATTCCACAACACATCCCTGCTCCCCCCCCCCTAAAAAGAACCATAGCTGCTGCTATACTGGGAATCAGTGCGGTGAGGCAGTTGGACAAAATTCAAAATAAAGCCATTAGATTAATCAGTTATCCTGCCATAACGCAGGACCTTCCTCCGTTATCAGTACATAGAGATGTTGCTTCTTTAGCATTATTTTATCGCTATTTTCACCGTAAGTGCTCTGACGAATTGGCTTCAATTGTGCCTCCCCTTCACATTTTTTCCCGAAATTCTCGGGCAGCTGGGAGCGCTCATGAACTCAAACTCTCACCCCTACAATGCAGAACCTCTGTTTATCAAAGTTCATATATTCCCAGAACTACTACTCTCTGGAATTCACTTTTTGGGAGTTGCTTCCCGCATACATTTAATCCTCTCGAATTTAAACCCAATTGTTATAAGCATTAACGAATGGAAGATGCCTCTAGGCACATGGACTTATTTTTTCCCTTTGTTTTTCCTTCCTACATTCATTCTTAAAAAAAATGAAAAGGGGAAAAAAAGTGTGTGGTAATCATAGGGGCATTTCTCTTCGTAGTGTAATAGGAAAAGTATATGGTAGGATACTTATTGACAGAGGTAGGGAAATAACAGAGGAATTAGTTGGAGAAGAACAGGGAGGTTTTAGGAAGGGAAGAAGTTGTGTAGATCACACATTCTTTCTTAGGTCTTTTGTGGAACAGTTTCTAGAGAAGGAAAAGAAGTTGCATGTGGCCTTCATGGATGTGGAGAAAGCATATAACAGGGTGGGTAAACAAAGACTGTGGAATGTATTAAGAATAAATGGAGTAAATGGGAAGATGATGAATGCCGTGAAGCGAATGTATGAGGATGCTAAGGCTGCGGTGTGTGTGGATAGTGAACTGAGTGAATTTTTCTGTCTGAATGTTGGATTGAAACAGGGATGTGTCATGTCCCCACGGTTATTTAATCTGTATATGGATGGGGTTGTAAAAGAGGTACAAGGTAGGGCAGTGGATCTTGGAGTGGTCCTAACGAGAGAGGATAGTGTTTGGAAACTCCCTGTACTGTTGTTTGCATATGATACTGGATTGTTACGCGAAGACGAAGGGGAGCTGCAAGGCTTGGTGAATGAGTTTGGGAGAGTGTGTAAGAAATGGAATCTAAAGCCGAATGTAGAGAAGAATAAAGTTATGGTCTTCGAGAGAAATGAAGTCAATGAATCTTCAGTAAGGTTGGATGAGGAGGAAATGGAAAATGTGAATGCGTTTAAGTACTTGGATAGTGTGATGAGAAAGGATGGAAAATTAGAAGGTGAACTGCTTAAAAGGGTGCAACGGGAAATGAGTTATTTGAGAGAAGCATGTGGAGTCACATGGACGGGCAGACTGACAAATGAGGATGTGAAGGGCCGTTGTGGTGTCGATGTGGATTTGATAGAAAGCGTCAGGAGAAATACACTGTGGTGGTTTGGCCATGTGGTGAGGATGGAGAGCGAGAGACCAACAAGGAAAGTGTATGCGAGTGAGGTGGAGGGGGCGAGAGGGAGGGGGAGGCCGAGAATGAGATGGAGGGATAGAGTGGAGAGGTATTTGAGAGAGATGGGTATGAACTGGGAGCAAGGCAGTGAAATGGAGTTGGACAGGGCGACATGGAGGCGATTTATTCGTGGACACCCTGTTAGGAATTGAGACGTCTGGCAATAGATAGACCTGTGCATTTCATTGGCCACTGTGCCTGTGTATTTCATTGGCCACTGTACCTGTGTATTTCATTGGCCACTGTACCTGTGTATTTCATTGGCCACTGTACCTGTGTTGATTTCAATGGTACATGAATAATTTAAATGGAATTTTTGTATCTGCATAGACTAGTAATTCTCTCTCTCTCTCTCTCTCTCTGGATATTTGAAGGCTTCGACTGGGGTAATGCTTGCTTGCTACCCTTAGCAGTCTGCATTGTAATCTAGCATTGGTACGGTATTCGGCCTAATCCTGCTTTCATATCATATTAACACATTCAGCTGCCAATTGCTTGCTTTATATATGCTACATTTTATAATGGCAAACGTCATATATTTAACTATGCTCAAAAGAAGCCTCAGTCACCAAAATAATTATAAAGTCTGTCGATTAACGCTTTTAGAAATGAATACGTAACTTCGTTTTTATTCAATATTACGATTAAAATTTCACTGACTTACCATAGTGGAGGGCATGGAAAGCGAGAGACTGACGAGGAGAGTGTATGAGAGTGAGGTGGAGAGGGGAAAGGGAAGGGGAGGCCGAGGATGAGATGGAGGGATGGAGCTGAGGGGTATATAAGAGAGAGGGGTGTGAGCTGGAGGGAGGGCAGTGAAATGGCGGGGAACAGGGCGACATGGAGGCGATTTGTTTGTGGCCATCCCTCACGGGATTAAGGCGTCTGGCAGTAGATAGAAAGATAGATAGACCAGAAATTTGCAGCATCTAAAGAGCCAAGATCATGGTATAAGTATAAATAGGTGGCATATACAGTTGGCGACATATGAACCTGGTACAGTGAGAGATTTGGCTACAATAACCGACGTTCGTGCACCCTAACACTTCTTCTTTACCGACTTATTTTTATATATGGCTGGGTAATATCATTTGTACGTTACTTATGCATAACATGGTGATATTAGAATGATTTATGTGAGGAGCAGACTGTAGCACCAGTCAAATAGGGCAGTGCTCCCTAGGTGGATGGCAAAATGGTGATAGGGAGAGCTAGAGCTCCCGTTTCACCAGCCCTCAGGACTTGATCCTGACCATCTCCCTTTGCTGAACATTTTCATTGTAATCATTTACATAGAGAGTAGGCCAGCATGCTCTCATAATACCTCTACCTTCAACTGTCTACACCACACTACACGCGCATAACATATCACACCTTCTATTCACTCTCTTTAGCAATGGCCGCTGCAATGTTACTATCAAATGAGGTGGTACCTCGGATTGCCACCACCGGCAGGGTAGGGCTGGCGGCACAGGTCCCTCCTGGTCGCCATCAAGCGACTGTGCCGGCAACGACTGTTGCAATTTCCAGTGATGCTCGTCAGCGGAGAAGTGAAATTGCGGCCTTATTCTTGACCAACATCCGCGGCCTTAGTACATATTTAAACTCAGTTCATTTTTTCCTTCAGTCCATATCCCCTTTGGCCCTTTTCCTCACAGAACCACAAATCTCACCCTCTACTGATATATCCCCATTTTGTTTTCCCGGTTACCATCTCCTCACAAACTTCCGTAACAAGGGCGGCACCTGTTGTTATATCAAATCCCAATATGCATTTGACTCAGTTATAAATTTCACATCATCCAGTTTTGATTACTCATTGTATAAACTAAATTGTCAAAATATTACCACATACTGTATATTTGTGTAGTCTATCGCTTCCCCAGTGCTTCTTCAGAACCCAGTGTATTTGATTCCATATCCACACAGTTGAGTAACCGTAACCTTGCCCTTAGCTCCGAAATTACCATTTTGGGTGATTTTACCATACATAATGTTGAATGGTTTTTGCATTCTGCCAGGACTGACGATGCTGGTCTAGAGTGCTAGCTGTTTGCAGAATCGTTTAATCTCACCCATCTGGTAAAGCAACCAACCAGAATACCTGATAATCCTGACCATAATGCCCACCTCTTGGATCTATTCTTGACAAATAATCCAGATCAATACAGGATAGAGGTACTGTCACCACTTGGATCCTTTGACCACAATCTCATCAAAGCCTCATTAGTTAACCCCCCCACACCTCCCCGTTCTGAACCTGTCAGGGTGACCCGATGGCACTATGATAGGGCAAACTGGGATGGATTTAGAAATTATCTTGCTGACATTCCATGGCAGTCTTTCTTCTCTAGTGATGCCAGTTCTACCCAGTCCCACATTTGCGACTTAATATTAGCTGGTATGGATTTATTCATACCAAGTCAACAGTTCACTAAAAGATCGAACTCTCCAAAATGGTTTGATGGCAACTGTGCCAGAGCAACAGCCCAAAAGTCATTAGCATATAACCCTTACTTAAAATAAAAAACATCTGAATCACTCTCTCAATTTAAAATTGATACAAATCATGCAAAAGCTGTAATAAATCTAGCTAAATATAACTTTCTTCAAAAGCAAATATCATAACTACTTAACAACCCTAATGACAACAGAATATTCTTGTCAACTCTTAATTCTTTCAATAACAACTTTAACAAGTCATCATCCATTCCCCCACTAAAATCTTCAGATGGCAACATTACAAATGACCCACGTGCGAAAATAGATATTTTTGCCAGCACATTTGTCGGAAATTCTACCATAGAGAAAATCAGTACTAGAACTTGACTCTCCCGACATTGTTCCACTTAAAATACTGACAAGATACATGAAATCCATCTTTGACAATTTACCAACCAACAAAGCTCCAGGCCCAGATGGAATTCCTCCAACTGTTTTGAAAAAGTGTTCCCCTGAACTTGCCTCTGTTCTAGCTGTATTATTCAGACTATGCATACGTACTTCTTCATTCCCAAATTCATGGAAAGAAGCCAATATCCACCCAGTTCTGAAGAGAGGAAGTTCCTCTGACCCTTTTGATTACAGACCAATAGCAGTCACAGCTTCTCTTGGTAAGGTATTTGAAACTTTAATTAATAACCACATTGTTAAACATTTTGAATCCAACAACCTAATTAGTGATAGACAATATGGTTTTCGCCACGAAAGGTCCATCATTGACATACTCAATCTCCTAACTCATACCATCCATCAATCAATTGACCTATATGGAGAAACTTATGCAGTAGCCCTTGATATTTCTAAAGTTTTCGATAGAGTATGGCACCGTTCCCTTGCTATAGACTAACGTCTTTTGTTCCTCTGTTTTACTCATATCTCAGTGACAGGAAAATAAGAGTAAAAGTAGATGATGTATATCCCAATTTCCACTCAATTAACGCCGGCGTGCCGCAGGGATCAGTTCTGGCAACAACCCTGTTCCTGGTTCATATTAATGATCTCTGGTTCATATTAATGATCTCTTATCTGTCACCCACAAACCCATTCACTCATATGCAGATGACTCAACACTTCATAGTTTATTCACACTCAGACACCCATTTACAAAGTCTAATATCTCTACCTCTTAACTCAGTACAGCCATCTCCTTAAATCAAGACCTATCTGCAATCAGTGAATGGGGACAAACAACCTTGTCTCATTTAATGCTAGTAAAACTAAATATATACATATTACTAATAGACAGATATTGCCAGATTCGTATATTACCTTCAGTACTACTAATATTTCCATCTCCAAACTTATTGAAATTCTCGGCGTCTCGCATACCAATGCCCTCAGCTGGACCTCTCATGTTAGATCACTTGCTAAAACCTCCTCAAAGAAACTTGGACTAATGTACAGAGTCCGTAACTTATTCACTGACGAGCAGTTAGCTGTAATTTTTAAGAGTCATGTGCGCTCTCAGCTTGAATATTGCTCACCCTTGTGGAATGGATGTGGAGAGGTTGCATTAAAGCAATCAGACAAAATTCACACAAGGTTGTTGGAATTATTAATAACCCTGCTATTACAAATAAACTACCTCCCCTGCAAGTAAGAAGGAATGTTGCCTCCCTTGCATTATTTTACATATATTTTTATGGCAAATGCTCAGACGAAGTTGCGTCCACGGTGCCACCTCTCCATGCCTTCCCTCGTGCTACACGGGCATCTGGTAGCGCTCATGACTGGAATGTCACTCAGCCATATTGCAGAACTTCTGCTTATCAGAATTCTGTCATTCCCCGAACTGCATCTCTCTGGAACTCGCTTCCCCAGAGTTGTTTCCCTCCAAACTTCAACCTACAGCTGTTCAAGTCTAACTGTTACAGATATTTTATGAACATAGGACACCAGTAATCTGGTGTATGGATTATTTTTTGTTATTCATTTGTTTTCCTTCCTCTGTTCTGTTATTAAAAAAAAAAGAAAAAAGGAGGAGAGTGGCTAGGTGTAAGAAGCAAAATAAATGCCTAATACTGGCCTTGATCATTTCACCTGATATTTCACAACTCTACTCATGCCACCAGAAAGCATGAGAATACGTCACGGTTGTCAAGTGCACCTAATCACAGCTCTCTGCTACATGACGATGCTGTCAAAGGTTTATATATGGCCAACTGTACACGACTTTACAATGTTTAGTACTATAGGTATAATCTCATTTGCATAAAAAGTAATAAAATAAAAAAGTGACAGCCCTGCCGTGTGTGTGTGTGTGTGTGTGTGTGTGTGTGTGTGTGTGTGTGTGTGTGTGTGTGTGTGTGTGTGTGTGTGTGTGTGTGTGTGTGTGTGTGTGTGTGTGTGTGTGTGTGTGTGTAACCGTAACACGACTGAGTAAAGTCAGGTCAGTATCAGGGTCATAATTATACAGGACTTTATCCAATCCTCTCAGTAAACAGACAATCGTGACAAATAATCGTAAAAATGCGTACTATTTTTCCTTTCAGTTTATCTTTCACTTTTCTTTTGTTATGAAGTGTTAATCAGCTGTATGACTGAAATATTAACATCTACTCAGTAAAGGTGAGTTTACACACACGTTGCTCATAAATTAGGATATTAGTGGCGTGAATGTGCATGATTTCTCTAAAGGCTTGATAGTTTGTAAGGCGAAAAACAGGTATCAAGGTGTGAATGGAAGAATAATATTGCTTAGTGAAATGTGTTAAGTAGCCTCCTACACACACACACACACAAACACACACACACACACCCACACACACACACACACACACACACACACACACACACACACACACACACACAAATTTACATCACGGAAAAGGGTACGTCTCTTCTCTTACGCAAGGTCTGAAAAAAGTTGCCAGTAAATAAAACAGGAAGGCTTTACTTTGAGTCGTAATTATAAAGTTTGGTCTGAATATGAGGTGCAGGTGGGAAGGATGACGAAAAGACCTGGGTGTTTTTCTTTCTTTGTACAGTATGTCCAGTTCCGGGTATAAACTAGAGAGTCCATCCCCTGAGGAGGAACAATTTCCCTATGTCCTTCACGCCTTCACTTGTTACCTCTATGGTGCTAATGGCCACCGTCTACAGAGAATGCATGGGCTAGGGTTGTCTCATTCAGGAGTGACGTGATTTTTATTGCTAAAGTATTTTTTTGACATGTCGGTGAACTTTGTGCCAGGTAAGTAAAAGTCCATTTGAGAGAAACTTTAATAGTCAAATTTTCCCCTGATCCAGCGTGGGATCGAACTCACGTCATTTTGAACAGCAGAAACCTTCTCTAACCACTTGAATGTTATATTACTTGAAGGAGACTATCTAATAATCAGCTGGGGTTCTTGTCCACCGTGTAATGCTGGCCAAGGAAATAGTACACAGAAGCATTTTTAGATTGTGTTTATTGTCAAGATGCAACAGTTCCAGCCTGACATGGTCGTGAAGTATTTTCATCTTCACAATTAATATATATAATTTCAGTATCATATGTGGATGTAATTCTTCTATTAGTCCAGTTTCCGGCAATGTAAAATGAAATACACTTATGTGTATTTATATATTTGTGTATATATCTGCACACATGATTATGGGCACTGCCGCTCTCTCTCTCTCTCTCTCTCTCTTTATATATATATATATATATATATATATACATATATATATATATATATATATATAGTTACTACATGACAGTATTGTGATACCAACTCTAACGTATGGAAGTGAAGCTTGGACATTGTTGGAAGGACACAAGTCAAGAGTGAGAGCAGTGGAAATGAGTTATTTAAGAGGAGCCTGTGGAGCCACATGGAGAGACAGGCTGACGAATGAGGATATAAAGGAGCGTTGTGGTGTTGATGTGGATGTGATAGGAAGCGTTATGAGGAACACACTGAGGTGGTTTGGCCATGTGGAGAGGATGGAGGGTCAAAGACTGACGAAGAGAGTGTATGTGAGTGAGGTGGAGGGGGAAAGAGGGAGGGGGAGGCCGAGGATGAGATGGAGAGATGGGGTGGAGAGGTATATGAGAGAGGGGGGTGTGAGCTGGGAGCAGGGGAGTGAAATGGCGGGGGACAGGGCGACTTGGAGGCGATTTGTTTGTGGCCACCCCAAACGGGATTGAGGCGTCTGGCAATAGATATATATATATATATATATATAAGCCACACGGAATGCCAGGTAGGTTCAAGGTGGACCCCTCTCAAAGTGATATCCTGCCACTTCATGCTGTATAACTTATTTCATTCGCTAATTTATTTATGTTCTTTATTTATCTTTTTATATTTTATTATTTTTAGTTTTTATTTTTTGCTCATAGAAATCAGTCAAATGCAATAAAAGTCGTGAACGGCCACGTCCTAAAAATAACTGATTTTTTACTGGCATCATTTTCAAAACATGCCGGGGTTCTTGTGGATCGCACTGGCCCACCAAGGGTTAATCACTGACATTTGTTCCTTGCCCTGATACATAAGGGCCATTACCCCAGCTGCTTTGGGTGCCGTATAAGTACAATGGCAAAAACTAATGTTGATGCATCGGGCGACGTACATCAACTGAGCCAGGTCAGATATCACAGAGTAAAATTGGTTTGACTATTTTGGTATATAATGATGCCTTGGGTTCTGTTAATTGTCCATACATCCCTCTCGCCACTCACCTGCTCACTGACATGTGTTCCTTCTTAAAGTGCTACATTGTGTCATCAGTGTATGTGAGGAGGTAATACAAAATACGTGAGAAGTGAGTAAATAAAAAATATCTAGGAAGTCTGTGTAATCATTTCGTATTATTTTTGGGGTATTCATGTAGCAAAGTTACTTCATCTTACTAACTTATCTAATGTCGTAATTGCCAGGGATATTCATGTAACAGGTAGCATCGTAAGTACACGTTTATGAACAGTGTAATGTACTGTACAGTACCATTTCATAAGGCTATAACACGTTTCTGAAAGGGATCAATTGTACCCCGTTTCTCAAAAAAGTAAAAGAAAAGAAAAAGAAAAGAAAATCCATATTTTCAGAGGTTAAGGCAAACAGTTTTTCGATGCCCCAGCCCTCCCTAATGTCCCAGTCGTCCCTTAGAATACAGTCCACAACCGTCAATGTTCCATCCACCTCCCCAATATTATGCTGATAAATAAGGAGGGAAGAAAACGAAGAAGTGGGTTAGAGTCAAGGCTATCGGCTACATGAGGGTCTCTTAAGCACAACATTACTTTTTCCAAGTTCTAATAGTTCCCTGGAATATCACCTGCAGTTCACGTAAGGTACCCACTTATACGCTGGGTGAACAGGCGCACGAGGAAACAAACTTAACCTACAAATCTGGCTGGTTCGAAGTTTGAACTCGGGTCCTTCCAGTTGCGGTCTGGATGTGCTAACCACCGCACCACTGGCTATTCCAGGCGATAAAGGGTGGGACATAATAACACTCCACTTCCACTGTGCCTGGCGGTTTCTCGTGTGTTGTTGGGACGGCTCAGTGTTTTCAGTATCTACCCTGCATCATTTATTCATTTCTTACTCCCACTGCCACAACCACGCCCACACCAGCCGACTGAGCCGTCCTTTCAACACATAAGATGCTGCCACGTAAGTTACCAGTGGAGCGCTATATACGGACCAGCTTCAGTATTTCTCACAAGATACTCATAAAAATATTACTCCATTGTATCTATCTAGCTGCCTGATTACCTGCATGTCTATCTGTATATCTATTCGGATATGTCTGTGCATCCATCCACCTTCTCAAGCTCTCTAAATCTATCCATCTATCTGCTTCTTTATCTGTCTGTCTCACTGTCTACCCGTCTGTCCATCTGTCTATCTATCTATCTTTCTATCTATCAGTCTAGCTAGGTAACCCCACATATATAAATCTATTAATCCATCCAAATATCTGTATCTATCTATTAATCTAACTATCTGTTCAAATATCTGTCTATGCATTCATACATCTGCTCTATCTATTTATATATCTGTCTATCTTCAAATATCTACATGCATCCATCCATCTGCTCGACATATTTATTTATCTGTCTATATGATAATCTCTCTCTCTCTCTCTCTCTCTCTCTCTCTCTCTCTCTCTCTCTATATATATATATATATATATATATATATATATATATATATATATATATATATATATATACAGCTTCAGTGGTAAAGTGTGCGTTGTCGTACACTGAAGAACGAGGGTTCGCGCCCCGCCAGGGTAATGAACTTTGGGAGCGTTCTTCTTGCCACGTACTGCATTGGCGGACATCAGGGGTGCTGTGGTTGAACCAGTGTCGCATACTGTAAAGTATGCTTGCACCCAGTCGCCTTGCGCGGGCTGATTGTACTTGGTTCACAAACTACACACACATCCAAAGCCACTACAACACTACAATTACACTTACAAGCACTTTTCACCCTACATACAATCTCTACCAGACAGCCTAAGCCACTTGGTAGAGATACATTGGCTGTATCGTCCCCGCTTCGGTTGGGATAGGCCGGTCCTGCCGTGGATACTCAAACGGCTGATGAGATGATATATATATATATATATATATATATATATATATATATATATATATATATATATATATATATATATATATATATATATATATATATATATATATATATATATATATATATGCATCTACCACTGTCTATCAGTATCTATCTATTTCTTTCTATTCAGACATCTGCCTATGCATCCATCCATCTGCTCTATCTTCCTGTCTGTCTGTCTATCTATCTACCAATCTAGCCAACTGTCCCCATGTATCAGCATCTATTGATCCTTCCATCTGTCTATCCATCCATTTATCTATCTATCTATCTATGTGTCTACGTATGTCTATGGCTAGCTAACTCCACATATATGCATCCATCCATCCATCTGTCAATCTGTCTCTGTCTATCTATTTGTCTATCTGTCTATCTATGTATCAGTCTAGTTAACTGTCCCTACATATCCACACCTTTTAATACATCTGTCTATCTATTTTTCTGTCTATCTGTCTATATCTATCAGTTTAGCTAACTTACCCCGTATATCTATCTATTAATCCATCTATCTATCTGTCTGTCTATCTGTTTATCTGTCCATCTGTCTCTCTGTCTATATATCTGTCCTTCTATATATCTGTGTATCTGTCTGTCTGTCTATCTATCTGTCTGTCCCTCTGTCTCTCATTCGATCTATTTATCCTTGTATTCATCTATCTGTCTGTCTGTCTATCTATCTGCCCGTCTGTCTCTCTGTCCATCTATCTATTCTTGTATTTATCTATCTACCCATCTATCTATCAGCTTCATCATTTCCGTGTCTCCTATGTGAGCCGAAATAGTGCCTGGGAGACAGTGGCGCTGAGTGAACTGACCCCAAACATTTTCCTATAATAATAGTAATAATAATAATAATAATAATAATAATAATAATAATAATAATAATAATGAAGGGCCACTGAGGGGGATGCAAGGTTTGACTATTTCTTTATTCTTCGCAAGTACTTTATTTATAACTGTTATCATCATTATCATAATTATCATTGGTGTTATCTTTATCACCACCATCATTATTAGTTAGTAGTAATAGTAGCAGTAGTAGTAGTGGTAACAGTAGTAGCAGTGGTAACAGTAATAGTAGTAGTATCTTTATCATCATTATCATCATCCACCATCATACTCATCACGTTGTCATACATGGCTGTTTGGGTAGAATGAATAGGTAGATAGATTAAGAGATAGATACAGAGATTAACCAAAGAATGGATGGATGCATAGAGAAAAGGATGGACTTAGATAGACGGAAAGATAGACAGATGGATGGACAGATGGATAAATGGATGGGTAGATGGTAACACAGATAGACATGTGTGGATCGGAGGTCCTTCACCCCTGGGTCGCGGCACAAAATTGGGTCGCCGAGCCATATCGATTGGGTCAATAGGGAACTGCTGTGATTGGCTAGACTTTCCTTTGTAGTGCCTCAGTGACTGCACCGAGGATCCGAAATGCCCACAGTGTACTGGAATTCATATTAGGTTTTACTAGAAAGAGACTGGGGTGATTGAACCTTCTTTCCCCAGGTCTCCTCTCTTACGGTTTCTATTCTATCTGTGCCTTCATCTCTAGCTTCCTCTTTGGTCGTTCTGTAGCTGCTGTTGTAGACGGCCACCGTTCTTCTCCTGGAGTTATCAATAGTGGTGTTCCTCAGGGCTCTGTCCTATCTCCAACTCTCTTCCTTTTATTCATCAGTGACCTTCTAAGTCGTACATCTAACCCTGTCCACTCATACGCTGATGACTGCACCCTTCACCTTTCCATTTGCTTCCCGCAACGTCCATCTCAGCAGTTACTTGAACAAACAAGGGATGAGGCTATGGCACACCTAATGTCTGACTTGGCTCATATCTCTGATTTTTTTTTTTTTTATGTGTCCGACTCTGGACATAGGCTTCACAGCCTGCCCCAGAGGCCCAGTAGTCCTCCTACATTCTACACACCTCTACATGCCACCACTTTGGCGCTAACACCCACCGTCCATGCTGAATACATGCTAGGGTTGTCTCATACATGACTGGTGTATTCTTCTTCTTTTTAATGCATCTGAAATTCGGTTCTTACATTTGCCAATCCGACAAAATCTTCCACAGGAATACCCTCTAATTTTTAATAATATCCAGCTCAATCCTGCATCATCCTTAAACATATGTGAGGTTTCATTCTCTCGGAATTTATCTTGGAAAAAACATATTACCTCTCTTGTAAAATCAGCTTCCAAGAGATGGGGTGTGATAAGCCGACTCCGTACCTTCTTTACCCCTGCACAGTTGTTGACTTTATACACGGGTTTTATTCGCCCCTGTATAGAGTACAACTCTCATGTGTGGGGAGGCTCCCCACACACAGCTTTTCTCAGTAGGGTGATATCAAAGGCTTTTCGTCTCGTTAACTCTCCTCCTCTTCCTGGCTCCCTTCAACCTCTGTCTCTTCGCCGCACTGTTGCGTCTTTATCACTTTTCTATCACTACTTCAATGGTCACTGCTCCTCTGAATTGTCTGCTCGCATCCCTCCACCACTACGGCGGGCGCGTAGCACCCGTCTAGCAACAAATTCCCATCCTTTTTCTCTCCAATTCTCTAATGCAAGAGTTAACCGCTACTCCCAGTCCTTCATTTATGCAACAGGTCAGCACTGGAACTGTCTCCTTATGTTTGTTTTTCCTACTGCCCACGATCTCCAGTCTTTCAAACGCAGTGTGTCCAAGCATCTCGAAATGAATGGATCTTGAATTTGGTTCTCCGTTATCTTGTTTTTGTTTTTTTCTTGGAGGGAGCAGTTTACGGTCCCCTGGCCTTTGGCTCCTTCTTCCTTGCATAGAAAAGAAAATAGTTATCCATATAGTTTTCGTTTGCCTTCGTGAAACCTCAGCTACCGACAGGCACATACAGTATTACGTATTTTAACTAATAAAGTAACTTCCTTTACGTCACTGGTTATTTACCCCTCGCTGAATAGATTAAGCTTCTGAGTATGGACAGCTAACTGTGACTGAGAGCAGTAGGTTGTTCTCAATGACATCCGAGCCAACCACGACCTGGATACCAAGCTAACTAGTAAAGAACTGATAGGGCTATGCCTGAATACCTGGGAGAAGGTGTGTGTGTGTGTGTGTATGTGTGTGTGTGTGTGTGAGTGTGTGTGTGTGTGTGTGTGTGTGTGTGTGTGTGTAAATACCTTGTAGTATGCATATGAAAAGTGGATGCATAAACCAAGATATATATGAACATATTTTAAAAGATGTACATGAACGAACAGAGAAACACATCCACAATTGTATGAGGTGGGATCAGATGATTATTTTATATTCTTAGCCCCGTCATGATATTAAAGTAAGTTTAAGGTAAATTTGTTACCAAAATTATTTCATCATAACCTGGATATAATACAAGTGAAATTTATCCGTATGATAGATAGAGACTAACAGAAAGACAGACACAGACAAAGAGACAGACAGATAGATAGGCAGACAGATGGTAATACAGACAGACAGACAGACAGATGGTTAGATGGATTACCAGATCTATGAGGGCTGTAGATAGGTGGGTAGTTAGTTAGCTAGCTAGACTAATAGACAGATAGATAGATGGACAGACAGATAGGTAGATAGACTGATAAATAAGCAGATAGATGGATGCATAGACATATTATTAGATACAAAGATATAAATTTATGTACAGATAAACAGGAAGCTGGAGACAGGGAGGAGTAACATTTTTAAATGATTTTTTAAACCTTTTGTTAACTGACCACTTTGCGGGTTTTGGGCTAGAAGGAGATTCAAAATATCGACATTGATAATTTCCGTATTTCGGCATAAACTACGTCTTAAGTAAATAAATATCCTGTGAAAATACCTATGACATAATATCAAGTACTTGCTGAACAATGTTATGATTAGTGTTAGCTCTAAATAAGGAAAATAGTAAGCAATTTCTCAAACACTGTGGCAAGATGGACGGTCTTCGATATTGTACTTTCCTTCTTTACGTTAAGATGGAAGCATGCCACTGTTCAGCAAGTGTAGAAGGAGTCTCTACCAGGTTATGGAAGTTATGACTTGTAGACTTATAAATATTACATCAGGAACTCATGTTAAGAAAAAGACTCCCACGAGGACAGGCTACTTCACTGGAGGAGGGCCACCCAACGCTCTGGGAGTCTAGTAGTTCCCTGCCTCTTCTAATTTCTTTGGGAGGGAAGTAAGTGATCATCCATTTTCCATCACGTTACGCTAGGTTAAGGAATTCTCGGATCTGTGCACATAAAACAGTCGTCTCAGCTTGCTCTTCCTTAGTCTGCATACTTGCTTGGGAAACTGTCAGCACCAGTCAGTGCATTCAAGCAAGTGCCTGAATCATCAAAAACACAGCACCAGACATTTGCTCCTTTACCCTGGATATTACACAAGTATTTAATGTCAAAGCTATTTTCACACGATATTACTATGTTTTAAATTCTGTTTATCTATCTATTGCCAGACGCCTTAATCCCGTAAAGGGTGGCCACAAACAAATCGCTTCCATGTCGCCCTGTCCCCCGCCATTTCATTGTCCTGCTCCCTGCTCACACACCCCTCTCTCATATACCTCTCCACTCCATCCCTTCATCTCATCCTTGGCCTCCCTATCCCTCTCCCCCCCTCCATCTCACTCACTTACGCTCTCCTTGTCAGTCTCTCACTCTCCATCCTCTCCACATGTCTTAATACTGCGAATATTATTAATGTCCACATTCTCAATTTCCTTCCAGACCAAACCCTCACGTGGCTATTTTCCTAAGGCTATTACGACTCACTCCCACGTCAGTAATGTCCCCTGTGGTTGGCTGGATGTGAGTGTTAGGTATTCTGATCTTTAAGGAGTCAGTTCGGACAATATTAACATCCCCTGGTTCCTGCCCTCACTCCAAGCTGATTAAAACCCTCAGACATCAACATTATCCGTCATCACCATCATCATCATCATCATCATCATCATTATCATCATCATCATCATCATAGTCGTCATCATCATCATCATCACAAGTATTAGTTTTCTTGTCCTTCTACATCATCACCATCACAGTAATTAGTTTTCATCATCATCATCATCATCATCATAAAAATCATTATTCTTCATCCTCTACATCATTATCATCATCATCATCATCATCATCACAGTCATTAGACTTCATCATCATCATCATCATCATCATCACAGTCATTAGACTTCATCATCATCATCATCATCATCATCATCATCATCAGAGTCATTAGACTTCATCATCATCATCATCATCATCATCATCATCACAAGTATTAGTTTTCTTGTCCTTCTACATCATCACCATCATCACCATCGCAGTCATTAGTCTACATCACCATCATCATCATCATCATTATTATCACCATCATCATCATCATCATCATCAGTTGTTTTATTTATCACCATCATTATCATCATCATGATCATCATCATCATCATTAGTTTTCTTCATTTTCTCATCCATCCATCCATCATCCAATCTACATCATCTTTATCATCATTATTATCTCAATCATCATCACAATTATTAATTTTCCTCATCTTCTGCATCATCATCATCATCATCATTATCATTACAGTCATTAGTCATCATCTTTATCTTCATCATCACCATCATCGTTATTAATTTTCTTTACCTTTTACGTCATCATTATCATTATCATCACAAGTAATTTCTTCATCTTCATTATCATCATCATCACAAGTATTTTCTTCATCTTCATTATCATCATCATCATCATCATCACAGTCATTAGTTTACTCCACCTTCTACATCATCATCATTATCATTACTATCACTATCATCATCACAATCAATAGGTTTCTTCTTCATTATCATCAATAGTTTTCTACATAATCATTATCACCATCACAGTTATTATTTTTCTTTTTCAGAATCATTACCCTCGTTGTTCTTATCATCACCATCACCATCCCTCTCTCTTTCTCTCTCTCTCTCTCTCTCTCTCTCTCTCTCTCTCAACCTTACCTACACCTCGATTTTCATATCGGATAAAACAACAATAATTTTTCTCTGCTGAATACCATTGACCATCTAATACTTCTACACATATTTTCACCCCAATAATGTATCACCATGGGTTTAATGTGTCATCTGGGGTTTAATGTGTCATTTGGAGTTTAATGTGTCATCAGGAGTTTAATGTGTCATCAGGGGTTTAATGTGTCATCAGGGGTTTAATGTTTCACGTGGGGTTTAATGTTTCATTAGGAGTTTAATGTGTCATCATGGGTTTAATGTGTCATCTTGGGTTTAATGTTTCATTAGGAGTTTAATGTGTCATCATGGGTTTAATGTGTCATCAGGGGTTTAATGTGTCACGTGGGGTTTAATGCGTCATCACGGGTTTAATGCGTCATCAGGGGTTTAATGTGTCATCAGGGGCTTAATGTGTCATCAGGGTTTAATGTGTCATCAGGGGTTTAATGTGTCATGTGGGGTTTTAATGTGTCATGTGGGGTTTAATGTGTCATGTGGGGTTTAATGTGTCATCAGGGGTTTAATGTGTCACGTGGGGTTTAATGTGTCATCAGGGGTTTAATGTGTCATCAGAGATTTAATGTGTCATCAGGGGTTTAATGTGTCATCAGAGATTTAATGTGTCATCAGGGGTTTAATGTGTCATCAGGGGTTTAATGTGTCATCAGGGGTTTAATGTGTCATCAGGGGTTTAATGTGTCATCAGGGGTTTAATATGTCATCAGGGGTTTAATGTGTCATCAGGGGTTTAATATGTCATCAGGGGTTTAATGTGTCATCAGGGGTTTAATGTGTCATCAGGGGTTTAATGTGTCATCAGAGGTTTAATGTGTCATCAGTGGTTTAATATGTCATCTGGGGCGAGCTGATATGTTTGAGTTCTGCCTTCCACAACGAGGCTGACTAAAAATACCAGAGTGTAATCTATTGAAATGAATTACTAACCAAACCAACACCAAGAACAGCAGTAGGTTACGTACCGGTAGCCTAATTAAACTAGAGCCCTCCCCCAAGGGGGGATCCACACCAGCCACCAGTCGATATATCTAGCGCGGCTCGGAATATGACCTTGACCTTGACCTACTTTCACCAATTTCGAACTCGTAGATTTTCATCCCTACAACACACTTGTAAAACTTTATGATATCTTGAGCGGTTGCGAAGTTATCGTGGTAAGACACACCGACCTTGACCTGCTTTCACCAGTTTCGAACTCGTGATCGCTTTATCTTTTTTTCCCTACTACACACCTGTAAAATTTTCTGATTATATCCTAAGCGGTTGCAAAGTTATCGTGCTAACACACACACACACACACACACACACACACACACACACACACACACAAATTGAAAACAATACCAGCTTCGCTATCGCGGCTGGTAACCAACCCTGCCCTAACTAAATGTAGCCTAACCAGTGTGTCCCTAAACAGCTCTGTGAAGGCTAAATGAGCCCAATTTAAATACTCTCTAACTCAAACAATTATTACCCAAATTTTACCTAATCTATGTACCTCCATCTAACCTAACCAGCCTAAACAAATCTAACCTGTTCTTACCTAAGCCAGCCTAGGCCAGTTCCAAGCAGGTATGATGTAACTAAACCTAAAATATTCTAATTCCAACGTAACCTTACCCAAACTAACCCAAGAGACCTTACCGAAGTTTGTTGTTATACATGATTTGTAAGTCTCGTTCGTTAACTGGGTAACATCCACTCAATGCATTGGCCATCTCCCCTTCTCTCTCTCTCTCTCTCTCTCTCTCTCTCTCTCTCTCTCTCTCCACTGAATAACAAGCCAAATGGTTTCCTGTATTCCTGGAAACCATATACTTCGCTGGGTGGTAACCATATAACGAAATGACACCTGGTGGTTTAGTGGGTTAAGGCGGTCCAACTGGGTGAAGCCTGAATGGGTTCCATCTGAGGAATGGTAAGACTTTATTGCTGACATAATGCCACTCAGGGACGAGTGAAGCTGGTTACTTTTTTTTTTATGCAAGGAAGAAGGAACTAAAGGCCAGAAGCCCGCAAACCGTTCCTTCCAAGAAAAAAACAAAACAATACAAAAGAGAGCCAAATTCAAGATCCGTTCACATTGAGATGCCTGGACACACTGCGTTTGAAGGACTGGAGATCGTAGGAAGCAGGAAATACAGACAGAGGGAAACAATTCCAGAGCTGACCTGTTGCATAAAATGAAGGACTGGGAGTAACGGTTAAATTTTGCATTAGAGAGTTGGACAGAAAAGGGATGAGAGTTTGTTACTCTTGCCTTAAATGTCGGGACTGAGTAGCCTTGCCCCGGACCTCTACGCTCCTATTTAAAAATGGGATTTATGATGATGATGATGACTATTAGCAGATGATGTTCTTTACATTTCGAAGGACTTTTCAAGCAGAAGGGGTTAAGCAGGTGTTGCCTTGATAAACCCATTAACAATTACACGACTTTCCAAAATCTAAAAAACTTATTTTCTTTTTTATGTGCCTGACTTTGAGCATAGGTTTAATAGCCCATTCCTAGAGGCCCAGCAGTTCTACGTATCATACACCTCCACATGTCACTTTTTCAGCACAATAACCCACCGTCTATAGTGAATACATGCCAGGGCTGTCTCTTACAAGATTAGGGTACTGGCATTAGAGGGAGTGTTTTTGTATGTCAGAACGTCCTGTTGTAGATCAACAATGTGTATAAGAACGAAATCCAAATCCTTAAACTGTTCCCTGTCCCAGCCGGGATTCGAACCCGCGTCTGGTGGGACTGCAGACCACCTTCCTACCAACTCAGCCACCACCTCTTTAATTAAGCCAAAATATACACCGTTTTATCGAAGTGTTTGGAGTAGTGAGTGTCTAGGACAGGAAATAGCGTTATAGAGGACATCCATTCATTTAATGTAGGGCTTTCCTTTTCATGAATGGGAGCAGCCTGACAGAATCCGAGTTATTAGCAATGAATGAGCCCTCTCTCTCTCTCTCTCTCTCTCTCTCTCTCTCTCTCTCTCTCTCTCTCTGTGTGTGTGTGTGTGTGTGTGTGTGTGTGTGTGTGTGTGTGTGTGTGTGTGTGTGTGTGGAGACAGACAGACAAACAAACAAACATTTATGTCACCCAAATAGCAGATACATTCACATATGGAAAGATAGAGAGGATTTTAAAATATAACACACACTGAACAGTCTTTACACACAAAACACACATACAGAATACACGAATTTTATTTTACACTAACTCGGCCTAGATATTCGTCCCTCTCCAGTTTAGGTCACGTTGCTAAGCGGCGGAAAAAGACAATGCTACCTTTCTTCATCCTTTCAATAACACTTCTTCGTGACTAGCATCATATTCTAGTGTTAATCCTTCTCCACAGCTCAGCAGTTAGTATCTAGCTAAGGTAATTTTAGGCCAAGTTAAAGTGGAACGACTATCGCTCTTGGGAAGCTTATGCTCCAGATATCCGCATTCTCCCTAACGCCTCGTCCTTACCAATTGATTCTTAGATATGACTGGTAATATCCTCTTCTACGTTACCTTTTCAGAGTATGGCGATAATGGAAGGAATTGTGTAACAGAGAATAGGACAATAAGGTGTAATAACCAAAATAAATGGGTCAGGAAAAGGTGTTAGGGAGCTTCCTCAACCGCCGGGAATACAGGCTACAATCAGCTGAGATAACTGTCTGGCATTAACTGGGAAAAAACAGAGTTGTCCGAATCATGTGAGGGTTAAAGTGATGGTGTTTACTCTCACTCAGGCTCCTATCACACACACACACACACACACACACACACACACACACACACACACACACACACACACACTTACAAAACCACATCTCTGCTTATTGCCGTGTGAGATGAACGCAGGAATCATATGCCCATCTATCTATTGCCAGACGCCTCAGTCCCATGTATCGCTTTTTTTCTGCCATTTGGGCGCCTTCCCTCCAACTCACACCTCCCTCTCTCATATACTGTATGTCCACTCAGTCCTTCCATCTCATCCTTATAATACTATAGTCGCGGCGCACGACTCTGAGGTTGTCCTTATCGTACCCTGGCAACCTACCATTCGAAAGTGTGTCCGATTTCGTATCAGATTATACACGAATCATATTATTCTGCACGAATATATTATACACGAATATCATTATACTCGAACATATTATACATGAATCACAGGCGTCTCATATTATACACAAAATCGGACGCACTGTAGAGGGATAGGTTGCCAGGGTACGATAATAACAACCTCAGAGGTCGCGCGCCGCGACTATAATGTTACTACACTGTTATAATTCTGGACTAAAATTGCCGTCTCTTCATCTTGAACTCTGTGTCGTGACAATAGATTTGTATTAGAATATGATGCTAGTCATGAAGAAGTGCTATGGGAAGGATGCAGAGCCGTAGTACTGTCTTTTTCCACCACTTGAGTTACGGGAATTAGACTGCAACAGGACGAAAATCTGGGCCAAATTAAGGTGAATGGAGTATAGGCCTGAAGTCTGTTGCCTTAAGAATGTACGCATGTGTAGCTGTGTGCCTTTACGCACAAAAACTGTGTCATTCATTTATTAGTTGTGATGATGATGATGATGATGATGATTTTATAAGAATGATGATGTTGATGGGGATCAGGATGACGACTATGCTGCTGCTGCTGCTAATAATAATAATGAAAAACGATTTTATTTGCCTTGCGACTAGTTTAAAAAAATATTTCCACAAATCATTTAACGACAAAAGAAATATTAAAATTTTTGTTTTCATTTTTTTGGGGAAATTACCAAAGGTTGCAAGTCTACAATGTTGTTCCTCCAATAATAATAATAACATAATAATAAAAGGTAAATTCAAGATCCATTCAATTCGAAATGCTTGAGCACATTGTGTTTAAAAGACTGGAGGTTGTAGACAGAGGAAAATACAGACTGGGGAAGAGTTGCAAAGTTGACGTGTTGCAAATATCCCGCCTAATTCATTGTGACAGTACAGTTTAGGGACTTGAATCTCACTAACCCAGAAAATAATGGTCAGCACAGAAACACCTTGAGCGATAAAAATTGATGTACTGCATGGAATCGTAATTATGTGGCAATTTTAACAGGACTATAACATGTGCGCTGGTTCGTCTTTAAGCTTCACATTTTCCTCTCTCTCTCTCTCTCTCTCTCTCTCTCTCTCTCTCTCTCTCTCTGACTTATTTTTTTCTCTTTCTGACCTCTTCTTCTCTTTGACCTCTTTTTTTTATCTCAGGCCTCTTTTTTTTCTCTGACCTCTTTTTCTTTCTCACCTCTTTTTCTCTCTCTGACCTCTCTCTCTCTTTGACCTCTTTTTCTCTCTGACCTCTTTTTCTCCTCTCTGTCCACTCTTTTTCTCTCTGACATCCTTTTCTCCTCTCTGACCTCTCTTTTTCTCTCTGACATCATTTTCTCCTCTCTGACCTCTCTTTTTTCTCTCTGACTTTTTTTCTCTCTGACTTTATTTTTCTCTGACTTCTTTTTTCTCTCTCTCTGACCTCTTTTGTCTCTCTGACCTCTTTTTTCTCTCTGACTTCTTTTCTCTCAGACTTATTTTTTTTCTCTGACCTCTTTTTTCTCTCTCTCTCTTTGACCTCTTTCTCTTTCTGACTTCTTTTTTTCTCTGACCTCTTTTTTCTCTCTGACTTCTTTTTTTTCTCTGACCGCTTTTTCTCTCTACCTCTTTTTCTCTCTGACCTCTGACCTCTTTTTCTCTCTGACCTCTTTCCCTCTGACCTCTTTTTCTCTCTGACCTCTTTCCCTCTGACCTCTTTTTCTCACTAACCTCTTTTTCTCCCTGACCCCTTTTCTCACTGACCTCGTTTCTTTCTGACCTCTTTTTTTTTCTCTGACATCCTTTTCTTTTTTCTTTCTGACCTTTGTTTCTGACTTTTTTTTTATCACTAACCTCTTTTTTCTCTCTGACCTTTTTTTCTCTCTGACCTTTTTTTCTTCTGACCTTTTTCTCTCTGACCTCTTTCTTCTCTCTGACCTCTTTTTTTCTCTCTGACCTCTTTTTTTCTCTGACCTTTTTTTTCCTCTGACCTCTTTTTTTCTCTCTGACCTCGTTTTTTCTCTCTGGCCTTTTTTTCTCTCTGACCTTTTTTCCTCTGACCTCTTTTTTCCCTCTGACCTCCCTTTTCCTCTGACCTCTTTTTTACCTCTCTGACCTACTTATTTCTTTTTGACCTATTTTTTCTCCCTGTTTTTTTTTCTTTGACCATTTTTTTTTCTCTCCGATCCCCCCCCTTTTTTTTTCTCTGACATTTTTTATTTCTCTTTGACCTCATTTTCTTTCTCTCTGACCTCTTTTTTTCCTTCTCCATTTCCATTTTTTCTCCCTGACATTTATTTTCTCTCTCTGAGCTCTTTTTTCTCTCTGACCTCTTTTTTTCTCTCCGACCCCTTTTTCTGTCTGACCTCTTTTTTTCTCTCTTTTTTTCTCTCTCTGACCTCTTTTTTTTCTCTCTTTTTTCTCTCTCTGACCTCTTTTTTTTTCCTTTTTTTCTCTCTCTGACCTCTTTTTTTTTCCATTTTTTCTCTCTCTGACCTCTTTTAATTTCTCTTTTTTCTCTCTCTGACCTTTTTTTCTTTTTTTTCTCTCTCTGACCTTTTTTTCTTTTTTCTCTCTCTGACCTCTTTTTATTTCTCTTTTTTCTCTCTGACCTCTTTTTTTTTCTCTTTTTTCTCTCTCTGACCTCTTTTTATTTCTCTTTTTTGTCTGACATTTTTTTTTCTCTTTTTTCTCTCTCTGACCTCTTTTTTTTCTTTTTTTTCCTCTCTCTGACCTCTTTTTTCTTTTTTTCTCTCTGACCTCTTTTTTTTTCTTTTTCTCTCTCTGACCTCTTTTTTTTTCTCTCTCTGACCTCTTTTTATTTCTCTTTTTTCTCTGACTTTTTTTTTTCTTTTTTCTCTCTCTGACCTGTTTTTTTTTCTTTTTTCTCTCTCTGACCTCTTTTTTTTTTCTCTGACTTCTTTTTCCCTCTATCTTTTTCTCTCTGACCTTTTTATCCCCCTGACCTCCTTTTCCGTGACCTATTTCTTTTCTCCCTGACCTCTTATTTTTTCCTCTGACCACTTTTTTTCTCCTCTCACCTCTCTTTCTCTCTGACCTCCTTTTTTCCTCTCTGACCTCTTTTTCTCACTAACCTCTTTTTCTCTCTGACCTCTTTCTCTCTGACCTCTTCTTCTCTCTGACCTCTTTTTTTCTCTGACCTTTTTTCCTCTCTGACCTCTTTTTTTTCTCTGACCTCTTCTTTCCTCTCTGACCTCTATTTCTCTCTGACCTTTTTTTCCTTTCTAACCTATTTTCTTCTCTCTGACCTCCTTTTTCCTCTCTGACCTTTTTTGTCTCTCTGACCTCTTTTCTTTCTCTCTGACCTCTTTTACTCTCTGACCTCTTTTTTTTTCTCTGACTTATTTTCTCTCTGACCTTTTTTTTCTTTCTGACCTCTTTTTTCCTCTCTGACCGCGTTTTCTCTCTCTGACCTCGTTTTTTCTCTGACCTATTTCTTTTTTCCTTACCTATTTTTTCATCTCTGACCTCTTTTTTCTCTGACCTATTTATTTGGTTTTGACCTATTTTTCTAACTTTTACCCACTTTTCTTCCTTTTTGACCTTTTTTTCACTTTTTTCTCTGATCTGTTTTTTCCGTTTTGACAAATTTTTCAAACTTTTTTCTCTCCGACCTATTATTTCTTTCTGACCTATTTCTTTCAATTTTTTTCTTTCTTACCTATTTTTCTCTATTTCTTTTTTCTTCTTTTTGACCCATTTTTAAACATTTTTTCTCTGACCTTTTTTTTTCTTTTTGACCTATTTTTTAAACTTTTTTCTCGGACCTTTTTTTCCTCTCTGACCTTTTCTTTTGACCTATTTTTTAAAACTTTTTTCTCGGACCATTTTTTCCTCTCTGACCTCTCTCTCTCTCTCTCTCTCTCTCTCTCTCTCTCTCTCTCTCTCTCTCTCCTACCTCCGTTTGTCTATCCTCGTACACTCTGGCTCAAGACCGTCACTGCCCACACCACCACCACCACCAGCACCCACTACTTGCTTCTTGCCTTCTTTAAGTGATCTGACATAAGGGAAACATTTCTTGGTTTATGCTTAGCTAGTGAAGGCTGTCGTCTGTATTCTCGTCAGTTTAGAGGACTCCCTAATAGCTCTTCCTTAGCGATTTATTTTTGATCTATCTATCTATCTACCTATAGCCCGACGCCCTAATCATGCAAAGGGTGGCGGCAGACAAAACGCCTCCAAGTCCCTCTGTCAGCCACCATTTGACTGCCCTCCCCCTAACTCACTCCCTATCCCTCTTATACCTCTCAGCTCCATCCCTCCACCTCATCCTTGGCTGGTTAATATAAATTAGTATGTTATTTATGATGAGTATGGTGGTACTTCAATGACTTACATGACACAGACGAAGACAGTAAGGAGCAATATATAAATCGCTTCTGAACAGGTGTTAGGGAGCTTCCTTTACCGACGAGAATACGGCCTAAATCTCAGTCCTCCAGTTCGAAGAGGGTATGAATGATAGAACATTTATTTGTTTATTTGTTTGTTTTTATTGTAGAAGTGTTGAAAGGGTGTCGAGCACTAGTGAATTCGTTACTGGAAGAGCTGGCGGTTTAAGGAACGAAAGACGTTATTATTATTATTATTATTATTATTATTATTATTATTATTATTATTATCGTTATATTATTTCATTATTATTATTATTATTATTATTATTATTATTATTATTATTATTATTATTATTATTATTATTATTATTATTATTATTATTATTATTATGGGTGTAGCAGAGAGGAAAAGTTTGAATGTAATGGAGATGAGGTGTCTGAGGAGTATGTGTGGAGTGACGCGTATGGATCGAGTGCGGAATGATGAAGTGCGAAGGAGAACTGGAGATGTTCGGGAGATGGCTGGTAGAGTTGAGCAGAGGTTGTTGCGATGGTTTGGGCATACGGAGAGAATGGATAATGAGCGATTGGTGAAAAAGATAAGTAGATCTGATGTGAGAGGTGTAAGGCTGAGAGGAAGACCACGAATAGGATGGATGGACAGTGTGAAGAGAGCGCTGGATGCGAGAGGGATGTCTGTTGAGCAAGGAAGAGTGGCTGTGCGTGACAGAAATAAATGGAGAGAAATTGTGAATGAATAAGTGATGACGCAGCCCTGAGGGGATATTCTCCCGCATTTGGTCTGATCAGCTATTTCAGGTCAGGTGCGGGTAAGGGGATGAGTCTGTTATGATGTGGCAGGGGTAAACCAGCTCTGCTGTCGGGCCCTGCTGCAGATGTCACTGATTGCATTGCGCAGTTGACCCTTGTGCAGTGTGGTGCGGTGAGGATCTGTCCGTTCTCCCCTTTGGGGCTAAGATGCGAATGAATGTGTTTGAATGGATGAGTAAATGGGGAGTGTGTCGTCCTGTCTCGGCTACCTCCCTTTCCTTGGGGGAAGCAGCCTAGGTATATAGACAGATAGATTATTATACATTCATCCATTCATCCATCATCAAATCCTACGTTGCCCCATGAGGAGCGTAGGAGCCTCAGGCTAGGCAAGTTGGTCTTGACATTTAAGATGAGAGTGACCAGCTTCACTCATCCTTAAGTGGCATTACGTGAGCAATCAAACCCAACCATCCCTTGGACATAAACCTTCACACGCTCAGTCCGGGTGGAGCACCGTAATTACCCACTAAACCACCAGGCGCCAAAATCTGATTATATGGTTACCACCCAGCAGAGTTAATGGTTTCCTGGTGTACAGGAAACCATTTGGCTTGTCGCTCACTGTAGAGTCACCCACAGGCAGAAGGAAGAGGAAAGAATGAAGGAAAGAAAGACAGAAGTGGGAGTGTATAGTCAACCGTAGGCAGAAGGACGAGGAAAGAATGAAGGAAAGACAGAAGAGGATGGAAGGAAAGAAGGCTGGAAGAGAGGAAAGGGCAGACACCTGAGAGCAGCACTACATCGAGTGAGTGGATGGTGAGAGCCCCCATCTACCACAAATTATTATTGTTATTATTATTATTATTATTATTAATATTATTATTGTTATTATTATTATTATTATTATTATTATTATTATTATTATCATTATTATTATAATTATTATTATTATTAAAATGAGTAGAAAATTATGTGGTGGCCACACTACGGAATCAACATAGACGTCAATGGAGTGAAGCTGAAAAGAAATGACTTTTTCTCCCTGCTCCCTGCCTGGGATGGTAGTTTCTCTTTAAGCCTCGAATGTTTAAAAATGTAGTTTTACAACCTGGCCTTCCTCCCTTAGGGTTGGTGGCCAGGACCCTCACTGCCAGCTTGTGTGCACGGTCAGGCTTATTGTTGTTTTGCCTCACTAATAACTAAGCTTCTGCGAAATGCTCTTGAAACTGGTAATTGAACCCTCTGGTGCAGAAAAGATCTTCCTGTTTTGCTCTTGCACACTCCAGATGGATATATTTCTGGTGGGAAGAGGTCTCGTGTCCTCTAAGAATTAAAAAACATTCTCCTTTAAGTCTTTCAGTTTTGACAAAGCTCTTATCCGTTTCATTTCTGCTACTGACAGATGAGTATATTCGGCTTAGAGGTGGCTTCTCGTCATCTAAGTCCAAGGGTTAAGCCAGCCTAAGCCGCTAGATATATCCTGTATGTCCATTGAGAAGGCACAGTACTCTACCCTGCAGTCCTATGCGTTGAGTCTGCCAGGTATATTCCCTCAATATGTTTTTATAAAGTGCCCTGAAACTTCTGAACATCCCTCTCATTCAAGGATAGAGGTTCAGTTTGCCCTTCTGTAAGTCCAAGGCAGATATCCTTGTCGGGTAAGGAGGCTCCCTAACACCTCTTCCTCAGCGATTTATTTTTGGATATGGCTGGTTAATATCCTTTTGTATGTTGTTTATGCAGAGTATGACGATACTGGAAGGATTTATGCAACACGGAAATGGACAGTAAGGTGTAACAAATAATAACTCGTCTAGAAAAAGATGTTAGGGAGCTTCCTTGCCGACGAGAATGCCACCCCAGGCTTCGGAGTTTACTATGATGCTTCAGTTCGTTGCTTCAAGTATCATCAAGTAAACCAAGGTAAACTCCTGTATATCTCATACCTGGATGGTGGTTCATTATGTCTGTGTTCTCGATCAGTTTTTGAGCTATCTTCCATTACCCTAGTTCAACAAAATGCTCTAGAACTTATGTAAACCAGCTGGATTCGATTATGATCACGCTGGAGTAAGGACGGTGCTTGAACTGCCTCGTTTACATGATGATGTGATGGGCAGTACATCCAACCCACACCTGGGAGAAAAATTAGATCGATTTCTGTGCTGGAAGGGCGCTTGGGCAAACCTTAAATCCCCAGTGTTCCTGTTCATCAAGCACTACAACTCGAGACCTAAATATAAACTCATTACTGCAGGTTATGGTCCAGAGAGGTCAAATAGATGTTTTAGTGACTTGTACAATCGGGGATAAATTGTCGCCCTCTTTACCCTTTTTACTCTTCCTTGGCCTAATGTTGCCGTTTCTCCCTGTTGGATTCTGAGTGGTAACGCGAGAGTAACACTGGAGTATGATGTTAGTCATGGAGAAGTACTATGGAAAATATAGAGACCCTTATCATTGTCATTTTCTGCCACTGACCTACGTGAAGGAAACTACAAAAAGACGAAAATTTAGGCCAAGTTAAGGTGAAAGGAGTAAAGTTCACTGGGCAAACTTTTCACTCAAGGCTTGTTCAGTAGTTTCCTCTCTGGCGCATCACATCACAGAGAATCACCAGTTTGAAAAGAAACATGCGATGCCTCTCTCAGGTTAGGAATATTAACCAGGAGAGGAAAGTGAGAAGGAGAGTAGGTGAACAATTAAGCGAACTTGCATCCCTGAGTAGTATTCGATAGTTTTCATTTCTAAGCTTTCCTGTTTTTTCCCTTTTCAGGTTAAGTTAATGCAAGAGCGTCATCAGTGCGTCCTAAGCAGTTGTGTTGGTCTGGCGTTATATGGTCGGGTGTTCGTCGGCTTTCCATCCCTCACCTCACCAACGTGAAGGAAGCTGTGAGCAATGTTGACTGAGCCTGAATAATACAAATGATATATGTGCTGACTGAAACAAGATGCATAAACTGAGTGAAACGAATTATATATTGACTGACGATACATATAGTGAATGATGCAAACTCTATAGTGACTGAAACAAGATACGTGTAGTGAATGAAGCAAATTATATACTGAAGAATTCGCGTGATTTAAAGGAATAAACAGCAAGTAATTTATGTTGACTTAAGCATGTGATTTATATTAATTAAAGAAAAGGCTTCACGGTTCACTCCTGAAAACAAATACTGCATATTATATCGTAGACGGATGAAAGTGAAGATATTGTATATGTGAAACCAGTGTCATATTAGTAAAATAAAATCGTGTATGTTTCCTAAATAAGTAACATTCATTTCACAAACTTTACTTTTGAAGATGAATGGGAGTTGCAAGGTTTGGTGAATGAATTTGGGACAGTGTGTAGGAGGAGGAAGCTGAAAGTTAATGTAAACAAAAGTAAAGTTATGGTGTTTGAGAGGAATGAAGTCACAGAGTGTGCAGTGAGGTTGGATGGTGAGGATATGGAGAATGTGAGTGCATTCAAGTACTTGGGTAGTGTGATGAGTAAGGATGGAACTCTGGGGGATGAAGTACGTGAAAGGGTACAGCAGGGAAGAAAGGTTGTTGGTACACTGAAAGCAGTGATGAGAAATAGGGAGGTGAGTATGGAAGTTAAGAAGTCACTGCTTGATGGTATTGTGATCCCTACCCTGACGTATGGAAGCGAGGCGTGGACCTTGCAAGAGGGGAACAAGTCAAGAGTGAGAGCAGTGGAAATGAGTTACTTGAGAGGAGCATGTGGAGTGACGTGGAGGGACAGGTTGACGAATGAAGAAGTGAAGGAACGTTGTGGGGTAGATGTGGATGTGGTTGAAAAGATTAGGAGAAATACACTGAGGTGGTTTGGACATGTGGAGAGAATGGAGAATGAAAGACTGACTAAGAGGGTGTATGTAGGTGAGGGAGAGGGAGGGGTAGACCGAGGATGAGGTGGAGGGATGGAGTTGAGAGGTATATGAGGGAGGGGGGGGTGAGTTGGGGGGAGAGGAGTCAAATGGTGGGTGACAGAGTGACTTGGAGGCGTTTTGTCTGTGGCCACCCTTTGCGGGATTAGGGCGTCGGGCTATAGATAGATAGATAGATAGATACTTTTTAATTCTATGTAGCGTGAGAAACATATTAACTTCCATGTGGAGAGAGAGAGAAAGAGAGAGAGAGAGAGAGAGAGAGAGAGAGAGAGAGAGAGAGAGAGAGAGGAGAGTGTAAGTGAGTGATTTGGAGGGGGGGATATGGAAGGGGAGGCTGAGAATGAGATGAATAGATGGAGTGGAGAGGTATATGAGAGAGGGAGGATGTAAGCTGGGGGGAGGGCAGCGAAATGGCGGGGGACAGGGCTACTTGGAAACCAATTATTTGTGGCCACTCTTTACGGAAATAAGGAGTCTGGCAATAGATAAGTAGACAGATAATAAAGTAAAATCATTGACCCTGCAATAACTGGCAAATAAAGTGTTATCAGTGAGATGAGAATAATAAACTTGGGTCATAATAAGCGCTTGACAGTGAAAATAATTGAGTCTAGAAATAGTCAGCGCTTTTGGGTTATTTACAGTGTTTCATTAATATACTCAAAAAAATGCTCAATTCTAGACCATCACATAAACATCAAACCTAAAAATGCTCTTATCTATGAATACACCGTTTAAACAGTGCAATTATAACAATGCTTTACACGGTGATGGAAAATGATAATGTCTACAGTATAATACTCAGCTGATGGACAGTAACATAGGAAAATATATCACTCAAAAAAGTTACAATAGTTTTTGCCTCATGTGTGCGTCACTGTATCTATTTTGTTCTCATATACCCCTCCTACTTGGCCCTCAGCTACATCGTTCCAGGGAGAGAGAGAGAGAGAGAGAGAGAGAGAGAGAGAGAGAGTCGCCTGATTGAATGGTTTAAATTCCTCAGATGACAAACGATTCAATTCAGTAAAACACACACACACACACACACACACACACACACACACACACACACACACACACACACACACAGAAAGGCTATCTTATCTCTCCACAGAATATTGGAACTTGTACATAATGACAAATAATCTAAATATATAAAAACGTAGACAGTACAGCAATAAACTCTAAATAATGGCGAGATACAAGGGACTGGAATTTAATATTAACATTTCAAATCCTTAATGTCTTGAATTTGTGAACTAGATTTGTTTTTCCTAGATTTTGAGTTTCCTTTTACTAATTTCAGATGATTTTATTTAACATCCGAAGGACCTGTCGAAGTGAAGGGGTTAATGAAGGTAGTATTTAACCCCAGGCTGTAGAAGAGCAAGAACTAAGTATAACGAAAAATATGCCAAGATAATCCACTGACTGACTTTTGATTGACACAGAAAAAAAAAAGTTTATTAATCAAGTCAAGGAGTCTATATTTACAACCTAAATTTACAGACTTTTTTCACACGAGACTCAAGTGAAAAAGAGTTGTGGAAATGTGTAAAAATCGCCTCCCTTCAGTCACAAGGCCAGGGTGTTATAGTGATGTGAAGACCTTAACACACACCTACTGCCTAATTAGCCTGGTTTTATTCCTGGCTCTTCCGTGCATCGCCCAAGCTTCAGATGTGATAAGAATAGGTGAGTGTGATGGATTCTCTCTCTCTCTCTCTCTCTCTCTCTCTCTCTCTCTCTCTCTCTCTCTCTCCGAATTATCACATGTAATTTGAGCAGGTAAGTCTATAATATCGTATGTGGTAAAAGGCAATTGGTTCTTAGGGCTGAGGATTGACCGCCGCCACCCAGTGCTTCACCCTCGGGGATAGGAGTAGAAGGCAATGACAGTATTAAGTGCATGTGGAATTTTGATGTATTTGTGAGGGCGACTTACGTGATGCAGTTCAAGTACATATTACAACATTCTGGGGGACTGTATTTGTGAATGGCAGAGCCTCTATATGTCATCCAAGGAACTTTTGTAAGGTGCCAACACACGCAGGGACATACTACTAGAGTGGCTGTCTTTACTATCGACTCTGTTTATGTCATCCAGGGATCTTCAACATGCTGGGAACACGTGGTACACATAAGTAGGCACGATACTGCATCCTCTTAAATGCCCGCCCTCACGTGGGACTGAACTCAGTTATGGATTATTACTATAGGTGTTTCACATTAACTTGGCCCGAAATATCGAATTATTGTGGCATCTTTATCCTAGCTCATTTCCGGAATTAGACAATATCGTGGCTCCTCATCCTTTCCATAGCACTTCTTCGTGACTGGAATCCTATCCTAGTGTCAGTCTACTGTTACAACTCAGCACTGAAGATGGAGATGGCAAGTTTAGACCAGGTTGGAGTAAAATGAGTTTAGGTGCACCCCCTCCCACCCCTCCTCAGTTTTAATCGTTACACACGATACGTGATTACTTTAACAGGTTCTTACAAATTTCTGCATTTTTAAGGCGATTTTTCTAACTGAATTGGTTCTATAATGCATAGTGGTCTTTAGATGTACAAATTCTTCTCAGGTTAAATACATTCTTCTGACGGAGTGATGATTGCGATAAGATACATAAACTGACTGAAGATTTTAAGAAAACAGAAGTAAGACCTGACGTGCCTTGTTGTGCCCTCCTCCTCAGTCTTCCTTCTTTTTCCTTCTTCTCTTCCTCACATCATTTTTCTCCCTTCTTTTCCTCCCTCTTCCTGTTTCTTCCTCCTCTTCCTTCATCTTTCTTCTTCTTCCTCCTCTTCCTTCATCTTTCTTCTTCTTCCTCCTCTTCCTTCCTCATCTTCTTCCTCCTCTTTCTCCTTCTCTCTTCTTGTCTCCCTCCTTTCTACCTTCTCCCTTCTTCTCTTCCTCCCTTATTCTTCTCTCTCCTTTTCTTCCTCCATCTTCCTTCTTCTCCCTTCACTTCCTCCCCCTCCCTCTTCAACTTCTTCCTTCTCCTCATCCTTCCTCTTCCGTCTTCTCTTCCTTCTTCTCTTTTTTCTAATTCCATCTCTTCTTCTCTCTTGTTTATTCTATTTCTTTTCCTCTCTTATCCTTCTTCTCCCTTCTCTTCCTCACTCTTCTTTCTTCTCTCCTTTTTCCTCCTTCTTCCTTTTCTCTTCCTCTTCCCTTTTCCTTCTTCTCTTCCTCCCTCCTTCCCAGCTTGCAATCAACGTCTCTCTCATTACCTGCGTCTACCCTGCGTCATTATCTCTTTCTCATAACCATTTTCCTTCATTATGGTATATGCCTTGTATCATCCACTAATTCTATGGCTGGTTAGTAATTTCACGAGCCTTTACCCTTCTCATCAGCAAGTAAACTCTTCCGTGCGCTCCCCACACCAGCGCTATGGCCGTCCCTGCACCACACGAGGCACAACCATGGAAGAGCCAAAGAGTGTGCAATATATGAACCATCCTGTATATGTGGTTGTGTGGATTTTCAGGAAGTGATAGAACTGACGGAAGTTGAGAATGAATGGATGAATCGTGCTGAAATGCAGATGATGACTGCACTCGATTTTTTCAATAATTTGTCAGTTGAAGGGATGGTCTCTCCCTCAGAAACATTATGAAGAGGATTTATTTATTATTACCTCAGCCAACAAAGTTAGAGGAGGTTATGTATTCACCTATGTTTGTCTGTTTCTTTGTTTATTTGTCCACATCGTATCCCAAGAAGTTCTCAGTGAATTTCAATGAAATTTTATGAAGTGTGGGCCATGGGCCAAGAGAGGACTGATTAAATTTTGTGGCGGATCCGGATCCTATGCATCCCGCTTCGAAAAGTTCTCAATGAATTTCATTGAAATTTTGTGGAAGGATGGGCCATCGGCCAAGAAAAAAATGTTTAGATCTGGGGGCGGATCCGGATCCCTATCCAGATAATGTGTATCCCGCACAATATCTCCAAAAGTTCTCAATGAATTTCAATAAAATTTTGTGGAAGAGTGGACCAAGGGTCAAGGAACAATTGATTGAACTTGGAGGCGTATCTGGATCTTATATATTCCGCACAATATCTTCACGGATCCGGGTCCGGATCCTTTTTAATGGCAATGACATTGGAGGAGGTATGCGCTCTCTGAAAGCCTTCTAGTTTATTTATTTATTTATTTATTTATTTATTGAGCAGGGTCGTTGCATAACATGTGAACGCATCTCTGGCCCATTTTATTAGGTACTCTTTTATCTGTTCTTTTACTTTTGTGTTTTCCTGTTCATGTTCTGGATTCCTCCCATCCCATGTGTGTTGGCGAGAAATTGGGATACAGTGATGATGATGATTATGATGATGATGATGATGATGATGATGATGAAGATTTTGATTTTGATGATGATGATGAAGATTCTGATTTTGATGATGATGATGATGATGATGATGAAGATTCTGATTTTGATGATGATGATGATGATGATGATGTTGACAATGATTTGATGACGATAACGATGATGATAATGGTAATGATGATGGCACTGATGATGATAATGATGACGATACTGGATGACCTCAACTTTCATTAGGCCTCACCGAGCCATGTCAAGTATGCTGGGGGAAAGTTTGAACCTCGCTCAGAATGTGACCCAAATCTGGTTCACAGCTCCTTGGAGTTATGGCCAGGGAATACCAGCGATGTACCAATTACCCATTCAGGTTACTGTGACTCACTCTTACCATCTGGTGTAAGCTGGAATAGAATACGAGAGTTCTCCGGCCGTGAGAGGGTTATTGGTGAGGGTATTATCTGTCTCAAGCGCCTATGATTCCCTGTCAGTCTGGTATAATCATGTGGTTTTATCTTGTTCAAAACACTGGAGAAGGTACGACCATAAAAAAAAGGTGTCCGTTCCTTATTGTTAGGCCATTTTACCTGTGGCCAGAGACTCCAGGTGTAGGAGAGCTTCGCGTGCTTACTTTCACTTTGCTGAAGACTTAGGCTGGAATTCTTATTGCCTGAGAAAGCTCCCTAGCACCTCTTCCTTAGCTATTTGTTTTTGGATATGGCTAGTTAATACCCTGGACGTTATTTATTTTGAGCATGGCGATACTAGAAGGATTTAAATAACACAGAAGAGGGCAGTAAGGTGTAAAAATTAAAACAAATCGCAGGAAAAGGTGTTGGGAACTTCCTTAAGCGAGGATAATATGGGCCTAAGGGTTATGTTGTTAAAACTGAGAATGCAGGAGGTCGAAAAAACTGCCAATATTTAACGATAATTTATATATTTCTTGTCTGTTACAGATTCTTGACAGTGACTTACTCCCTTATTAAGTATTCCATACAAGTTAGCCACGAATTAGGGGTGGTGGTGGTGCATTGGTTAGCGCATCCACCTCGCAACTGTGAGAACCCGAGTTTAATTTTCAGGCAGATCAGACTGCTGGACTCAACCTGCTTCCCTCGAGTCTATATTCACCTGGGAGTGTAACAAGGACCTGCAATTATATTGGTTGAATCAGGTTTAGCTCTTGACCAAGTCATAGAACAGACTATCTTTATTTCTGTTTCTTACAATAACAGAACAGAGGAAGGAAAAACAAAAGAATAAAAAAATAATCCATACACCAGAATACTGGAGACCTCCATTCATAAAATATCTGTAACAATTGGACTTGAACAGCTGTAGGTTTAAGTTTGGAGGGAAACAACTCCGGGGAAGTTCCAGAGAGATGCACTTCGGGGAATGAAAGAATTCTGATGAGCAGAAGTTCTGCAATATGGCTGAGTGACATTCCAGTCATGAGCGCTACAAGATTCCCGCATAGCACGAGGGAAGGCATGGAGAGGTGGCAAAACGGACACAACTTCGTCTGCGCATTTGCCATAAAAGTATCTGTAAAACAATGCAAGGGAGGCAACATTCCTTCTTACTTGTAGGGGAGGTAGTTTATTTGTAATGACAAGGTTATTAGTAATTCCAACAGCTTTGTTCTGAATTTTTCTAGCTGTTTTAGTGCAACCTCTCCACATCCATTCCACAAGGGTGAGCAGTATTCAAGCTGAGAGCGAGCATGACTCTTATAAATTATAGATAACTGCTCGTCAATGAAGAAGTTACGGACTCTGTATAATAATCCAAGTTTCTTTGAGGCGGTTTTAGCAAGTGATCTGACATGAGAGGTCCAGCTGAGGACATTGTTACGTGAAACACAGAGATTTTCAATACTTTTGGAGATGGGAATACTAGTAGCATTGAAGGTAATATAAGAATCTGGCAATATCTGTTTAGTAGTAAATTGTATATCTTTGGTTTTACTAGCATTAAATAAGACAAGGTTATTTTGTCCCCATTCATTGATCTTAGATAAGTCTTGATTTATGGAGATGGCTGTACTGAGTTGAGAGTTAGAGATATTAAACTTTGTAAATGGATGTTTGAGTGTGAATGAACTGTGAGGTGTTGAGTCATCTGCATGTGAATGGATGGGATTGTGGGAGACAGATAAGAGATCATTAATATGAACTAGGAATAGGGTTGGCGCCAGAACTGATCCTTGCGGCATGCCAGAGTTAATTGAGTGGAAATTAGATTATACATCTACTTTTATTCTTATTTTTCTGTCACTGAGATATGAGGAAAGCAGAGGAACAAAAGACGTTAGTCCATAGCAAGGGAGTTTGGACAGCAGGGAACGGTGCCACACTGTTGAAAGCTTTAGAAATATCAAGGGCTGCTGCTTGAGTTTCTCCATGTACGTCAATTGACTGATGGATGGTATGAGCCAGGAGATTGAGTATTTCAATGGTGGATCTTTCGTGGCGAAAACCATATTGTCTATCACTAAGTTCTTGGATTCAAGATGTTTAATTATATGCTTATCAATTATAAATTCAAATACTTTACCAAGAGAAGATATGATAGCTATTGTTCTGTAATCAGAGCAGACAGAGGAACTTACTTTCTTCGGAATTGGGTGGATATTGGCTTCTTTCCATGAATTAGGGAATGAAGAAGTACGTATGCATAGTCTAAATAATTTAGCTAGAAGAAAGGCAAGTTCTGGGGAACACTTTTTCAAAACAAATGGAGGAATTCCATCTGGACCTGGTTGGTAAATTGTCTAGGATGGATTTTACGTATTTTAAGTGGAACAATTTCGGAAGAGTCAAGTTCAAGTACTGGGACGTTCTGGCTGACTTACTGTACGGTAGAATTTATCGGAAATGTGCTGGCAAGGATATTCGCTTTACCACGCGAGTCATTTGTAATGTTGCCATCTGATGATTTTAGTGGGTATTGGATGATGACTTTTTAAAGCTATTATTGAAAGAAGTGAGAGTTGACCAGAATATTCTATTGTCATTCTATAATATAATGAATAATTAAACTTAGCTGAAGTGAAGTTCAAAACAGTGTCAACTGGAAATTCAGATTTGATATAACAACACGTGCCACCCATGTTACGGAAGTTTGTGAGGAGATGATAACAAGGAAAACAAAATGGGGATATGTCAGTCGAGGGAGAGATTTGGGTTTCTGTGAGGAATAGGGCTAGACGGGATATTGACTGGAGGAAAAAGTGAACGGAATTCAGATTGGTACTAAGACAATGGATATTAGTAAAACAGAAGGCCGAACCTGCGCTTCTCCGCTGACGAGCAAAAATAGTCTTTGCAACAAACCATGTCGGCACAGTCGCTTGATTGTGACCAGGAGGGACCTGTGCCGCCAGCCCTACCCTGCCGGTGGTGGCAATCCGAGATACCACCAAAATTTGCTGACAATAATGCTCCCCAAATACAGCTCTTCTCAATAGGGTGGAGTCAAAGGCTTTTCGTCTCATTAACTCTCCCCCTCTTACTGACTCCCTTCAACCTCTGTCTCTTCGCCGTAATGTTGCATCTTTATCTCTTTTCTATCGCTACTTCAATGGCCACTGTTCCTCTGAACTGTCTGCATGCATTCCTCCACTTTTACGACGGGCGCGTAGCACCCGTCTAGGAGCAAACTCTCACCCCTTTTCTGTCCAACTCTCTAATGCAAGAGTTAACCGTTACTCCCAGTCGTTCATTTATGCAACAGATCAACTCTGGAACTGTCTCCCTCTGTCTGTATTTCCTGCTTCCTATGATCTCCAGTCTTTCAAACGCAGTGTGTCCAGGCATCTCGAAATGAATGGATCTTGAATTTGGCGCTCTCTTGTATTTTGTTTTTCTCTTGGAAGGAACAGTTTTGCGGGCTCATGGCCTTTGGTTCCTTCTTCTTCACATAAAAAAAAAAAAAAAAAGCTATTGCTTCTGAGGTATGGAAACAGGTGTGATGTCTAATGTGCATGTAGTGTGGCGTAGACAGTTGAAGGTAGAGGTAGTATGAGAGTATACTGGCCTTCTCTCTGTGTTAGTGAAAACATTGAGAATGTTCAGCAAAGGGAGATGGTCAGGAACAGGTCATGAGGGCTGGTGAAACGGGAGCTCCGGCTCTCCCTGTCACCAGCTTGCCATCCACCTCGGGAGTACCGTCCTCTTCGACTGGTGCTACAGTCTACTCTCTGTCTGGCTTAACAACCCACGATCAGTCAATAGACTTAGAGTCTTAACATCATCATTATCATCATCATCATCATCATCATCATCATCATCATTTTCCTAGACAAAGATGGGATGAGGCAAGATTAGGGAAGCTAGGGGAAGAGAGAGAGAGAGAGAGAGAGAGAGAGAGAGAGAGAGAGAGAGGAGTTAACAGAAGTAGGAAATTATGATCAAGCCTAGTAAAATAATGCACACATTCATTCACACTTCAGTCCAGCCCCCGGAATCCTGGTCCCAGCACACAGTTTCACCATTTGCAAATAATATAGGCAATATATCGATGCACTTCATATACTGGGTACATCTGATAACCAAAATCCATCCGTCGACTAATACATTTAAACATGAGTACCAGACCCGGGTATATGCTCACTTGAACATACATCAGTTTTTATGCTTCAGTCCTTGTTAGATGGCTAGCAAGCGAGGACGTCAGTCAAAACACCATTTGGATGATGATGATGATGATGATGATGAGCTGCCTCAGACAGGATACGAATTTGATCAGGGCAGGGAGCACTGATCTAATTCGTATCCTGTAAGTGATTAAAAAAATTTCAAAGATATTATATTGATCTAACCCATCTACTGGCACGTCAAAACGACACTTGTTTGTCATTATACTAGTCCTGAATTATGGCAAACCTAGCAAATATTTAGTATGGACGGACGGTATTAGCGCCCAAGTGGTGACATGAAGTTGTGACTCATGTACGAACATTGCTGGACCACAGGGAACCCACTATCTAGCCTAGGCAGCCTCAGACACTTAAAAAAAAAAATGTATACATATCACCAAGACTTTATTTACAGCAACTTCCGTTAGTCTCTCTCTCTCTCTCTCTCTCTCTCTCTCTCTCTCTCTCTCTCTTTGTCCTTCACCATCTTTGACATATTGGAAAAATGGTTAGGCTACCGCTCTGGGGGGAAGAGAAGAGAAAGAGAGAGAGAGAAAGCTATCCTCCTCTTGCATGTATCATTCGAGAGAGAGAGAGAGAGAGAGAGAGAGAGAGAGAGACAGACAGACAGACAGACAGACAGACAGAGAATCAAAACTGTTAGTAAACGAACGTAATAATCATGTTAATTGGACATCGAAGTGGTGAACTTAGGCGACGGTGATGATGATGATGATGATGATGATGATGATGATGATGGCTTAACTAATGATAATGATGATGATGATGATGATGATGATGGTAGTGGTGGTGGTGGTGGTGCTGCTGGTGGTGGTGTTGCTGCTGGTGATTTGGGTGGAGACCACCAATGACTCAATGATAATGATGATGATAAACTGTGATGGTAGTGATAATGACTGTGACTGTAATTGCAGTGATGATGATAATGATGATGATGATTGTGGTGGTGGTGGTGGTGGTGGTGGTGGTAGTGATAGTGATTGTGACATGATGATGATGAAGAGGAAGAGGAGAGTTTTGATGGAGCTGTTACTGATGATGATGATGATGATGTAAATGGCGATGGTCGTGATGATGGCTGTGATTGTAATACGAACATAAGAAGAGGGGATAACTGCAGTAGGCCGGTTGGCCCATGCTAGGCCGCTCCTAGAAGAGTAACTGAACTACTAGAATGAGATAAGGATAGCAAAGAAGAAGGCTCTCCCCCGTCCTCCAAACCCTCCAGCCGAAGCCGGCAGGAAAAAGTAAAAAAGAACACCACGCAGTATAGAAAAACCGGCGTGGACATTTTATAGGAGAGTGTGAAACGAGAATAGAGACTATTATAGTGTAACCTGAAAAGGAAAAAATATGAATTAGTATTGGTTATAAGATTTTTTTTTTTTTTTTTATACCCACCCCTTATTTCTCATATGCTTAGCTAGCCTATGCTTGAAACTCTCAATGGAAGAGAGAGGGGCGCGGTAGCACAGTGGTAGCGCGCTGGACTTGTGATCGGGGGATTGCAAGTTCGAGCCTCGCCCGGGCTGCCGTGCCGGGAGGGGTAGCTCCCTCCTGTAACCCTAGCGGGGCTATATAGTCCAATACAGGGCTTAGCTCGGGGGAACTCCATTTCTCCGATTTTTTTTCTCAATGGAAGAGGCAGCGACTACTTTACAAGGTAGCTTATTCCATTCGTCTACTACTCTATTACCAAACCAATTTCTACCTAGTTCCTTACTGAAACGGAATTTATCTAGTTTAAAACCATTACTTTTAGTTCTATCCTGTATGCTCACTTTAAGTACCTTGCTAAAATCTCCCTTATTTATACCCTTCATCCACTTAAACACCTCAGTTAAGTCTCCCCTTACTCTACGCCTCTCCAGTGAGTGCAGACTTAGTCTTTTCAGTCTGTCTTCATATGACAGGTTCCGAACATCATGTACCATTTTTGTCATTCTTCTCTGTACATTTTCTAACGAGTTAATATCCATCCTATAGTAAGGACACCAAAATTGTACTGCATAGTCTAAATGTGGCCTTACTAATGCTAGATAAATTTGCATTATTACTTTTGATGACCTATTGCTCACACTTCTCGAAATAAATCCTAGGACCCTATTTGCTTTATTTCTCGCATTAATACACTGTTGCCTTGGTTTAAGGTCGTTACTAATCATAACTCCTAGATCCCTCTCGCATTCCGATTTGCTAGTTTCTTTCTTATCTATGCTGTATTTAGTGTCTCCAATGGTCTTGCCCATGTTAAGTACTTTGCATTTTTCAACATTAAATTCCATTTGCCAAGTTTTAGACCATTTGGACAATATATCGAGGTCTTTTTGTAAGTTATGGCAATTGTCAGTCCTACTTTTGTATCGTCGGCAAATTGCTGATACTGCTAGTGATTCCTAAGTCTAGATAATTTATATATATAATAAATAAATAATAAGGGGCCGAGTACTGAACCCTGTGGCACACCGCTAGTTACTAATCCCCAATCCGACTTAGTTCCATTTATTAATATTCAGTGCTTTCGTCCTTTCAGCCAGGATTCTATCCATTTTAAGATATCGCCGTCTACACAGTGTGTTCGAACCTTTCTAACTAATTTTCGTATAGGACCCTATCAAATGCTTTGTCGCTATCTTTTGCCTCATAGACCTCCGAGAAGAATGACAACAAGTTTGTGAGGCAGGATCGTCCTTGACTGAATCCCTGCTGACTTTCGTTTATAAGATTAAATTATTCTAAGCAAAAATTGACTCTAACATTTTTCCTACTATTGACGTTAGACTTACCTTATCGCCCGATAATTCGACGCAGCTGATTTATCACCCTTTTTGAAAATGGGTACTACGTTTGCGGTCTTCCACGCCTCTGGAACTTCTCCTGGAACTAAAGAGTCATTAAATAACGTTAAAAGTGGCTGACATAATTCTTCTTTGGTTTCTTTTATAATTTTTGCATATACTGTATATCGTCCGGACCTGGCGATTATTGTGGTTTTAATGGCAATGGTGATAATGATGATGATGATGATGGTGGTGGTGATAGTGACTGTAAATAACAATGACGATAATGACGATGATCATGCCGAGAAGGGGTGACAGTGACTGCGTTTTTTATGGTGATGATGTTGATGATGATGGGGATAATGATAAGGATGAACGTGATGAGGATGATGACGATGATGAAGATAATGATGATGATGATGATGATGATGATGATGATAGTGGTGACGGTGGTGAGTGATTGCGGCTGATGATGATGATGATGTGAATATGGGAGATGTGAATGGAAGTTACGGGTCATTTCACTGGATAAAATTAATGAGAGTTTTCCTTACTGTTGTGCGTTTTCCCTTTCCTCTTCCCCAGCTCATCCAGCCTTTCTCTCTCTCTCTCTCTCTCTCTCTCTCTCTTTCTCATACCTTCAGCCCTACAGTGTCTTGTATTCTGTATTCCAAGCGAATTAATTATTCTGTATCGAGTCCTCTTCCACTACAGGGACATATGTATCCTTCATTAACCCCTTCATTACAAAATATCTTCTCTAAGTTAAAGGCTTCGAAATGGGACAGAAACAAATCAATAAAATGTGTAGTTGGTGTGAAGGGTTTAACAACAGCAGCTCCATGACGTCTTTACTTCATTATGTTTCTTTACTGTATTTTTATTTCTTTTTTTCGGCCAAGCGAGTCTATACAGCTTCAAACATCTCCTTTACTGACGTACATGCTGGTTCTTCGACATACGAGGCCCTTTTGATTTTACCATTTATTGTATATAATGTCAGTCACAGAAAAATAAAAGCCTCTGACTCAGTAATGGATTATATAAAAGTTAGTCATCATCTCTGACACCTTGGCCTGTATTCTCGTTGGTTATGTAAATTCTCTAACAATTTTTTTGAGATTTATTTTGCTTATTACACCTTACTATCCTCTTTTGTGTTGTATAAATTTTTCCGATATCGCCATACTTTGCATTAATGGCATATGAAATGATATCAACCATCCAAAAATAAATCGATAAGGAAGAGAATACTGGCCCTTTTTCCGGCCTGATAACCAAACAAAAGTGCTTCAAGGCTACTTTTGTCTCTCACTTTCCCAAACACTCCTCTGCCTCTTCCTCCTTCCTCACCAGTATATTGTTCCACTCACATCTCCCCCACCACACTAACCATGATTTCACTGTATTTTTGAGGGCATACTGTATACGTCCGTACCAACTAGCTATAGCCCGTCTGTTACTGCACATCTTATAGTTCTGTCTTCAGTTTCATAAAGCTCATAAACTTCACCATTACTTACAAGGAAAAAAGAAAAAAACTAGAGGGACACTCAGTGGATCGCTCCGACAAGGGCAACTAAATTTCTAAACGCTTCTCATAATGGGTAACGTTTTCTCATCACTGAGTAAGGTTTCTCAAGAAGTGTTTTCCGGATCCAGAATCTGCAATACGACCCGGGTCGATCCCAAAAGTTAATCGATAGCTCCATGAGACATGGGCTATCTACCCAGTAATTTCGGTCCAAATCTATCTTACATTTTTTGAGTAATCCTGCTAACAAACACTTTCTGACAAGGGCAACGCAGTTTCCAAACCACTCTTCATAATGGGTTAGGTTTTGTCATCATTAATTAGGGTTTCGCAAAAACAGTTTTTCGGTTCCTGAACCTCTAACACGATCGGGATCGGTTCCAAAAGTTAATCAATTGTTCCCTTGGACTTGGGCTATCTACCCTCCAAATTTGGTCCAAATCTCTCCTTTGATCTTTGAATAATCCTGTTTTCAGATAAACAAAGTAACAAAGAAACAAACAAAAACGGACAAAACCATACTCTCCTAGTTGGAGAGAATTATATATACTATATAGACAATGGCCACTTCTCCTCTGAACTGTCTGCTTGCATCTCTCCGTCACTACTGAGGGTATGCAGCACCCGTCTGGCGCATTCTCATCCCTTTTCTGCCCAACTCTCAAATGCAAGAGTTAGCCGTTACCCCAAGTCCTTCACGTATGCAACAGGACAACTCTGGAACTTATATTTAATAAAAGGCAGAAGGAACCATAGGCTTGAAGCCCGCAAGATTATTCCTTTCAGGAAAAAAGAAAACAAGATAACCAAGAACCAAATTCAAGATACGTTCTTTTCGAGATGCCTGGACACACTGCGTTTAAAAGACTGAAGATCATAGGCAACAGGAAATACAGACAGAGGAAGACAGTTCCAGAGTTGGCCTGTTGTATGCATGAAGGACTGGAAGTAACGGTTAACTCTTGCATTGGAGAGTTGGACAGAAAAGGGATGAGAGTTTGTTGCCAGACGTGTGCTGCGCGCCTGCGATAGTGGTGAAGGGAGTCAAGCAGACAGTTCAGAGGTACAGTGACCACTGAAGTAGCTATGGAATGGAGAAGAAGATGCAACAGTGCAGCAAATAGACAAAGGTTGAAGGAAGCCAGTAAGAGGAGGAGAGTTAACGGAGTCTGCTTAGCGCACCTAATCTCTTGGAAGCAGATTTTAAAAGAAAAATAGTATGATCTTTTGAAGGTAAATCCAGAGAGAATGAAACCCCAAGATGTTTAAAGATAATGCAGGATTGAGGTGGATATTGTTAAAAATTAGAGGCTACTAGTGTGGAAGATTTTGATAGGTCAAAAGATGTAAGAACTGAGTTTTTTTTAATGCATTATAAACAAGATTACTTTTACCCCAATTAGCGATATAAGCCAATTCAAACATTAATTGTGTCATTGCCTCATCCCTTGTTTGTTGAAGTAACTGCAGATATGGACTGTGTGAGAAGCGAATAGAAAGGTGAAAGGTGGAGTCATCAGCATATGATTGGACAGGGTTACATGTACAGCATAGAACATCACTGACGAATAGGAGGAAGAAAGTTGGTGATAGGACAGAGCCCTGAGGAACATCACTATTGATAGGTCTGGGAGAATATTCGTGGCCGTCTGTAAAATGACCAGAAGGGAAACTAGAGATGAATGCAAAGATAGTAGGATAGAATCCGTATTTATAGAGCAGTTTGGAAATTAAAAGTTTGTGCCAGAGCCAGTCGAAAGTCTTTGAGATGTCAAGTGCAATGGCAAAGCTTTCGCCAGAGTCGCAAAAGGAGGATGACCAGGAGTCTGAATGGTAGGTGAGAAGATCCCCAGTGGAGCGTCCTTGGCGGAAACTATACTGACGATAGGAAAGAAGGTTGTGATAAGAAAGGCACTTTAATTTTTTAATAGATTCAAAAACTTTAGAAATACAGGATATTAAAGCTACTGGGCGATAGATAGAGGGGTGGGAATGGTCACCCTTCTTTGGGGCAGGCTGAATGAGACCAAACTCCCAGCAAGAAGGAAAGACCCGTTCAAATTGACAAAGGCGATAGCGTTTACCTAGGCAGGGTGTAAGCACAGAAGCACAGTTCTTGAGGACAACAGGAGGGACCCCATCAGGCCCATATGTCTTGTTAGTATATAGGCCAGTGATGGCAGAACACATGTCAGGTGAAGAAATTTTAATGTCAGCCATGAGGAAGTCAGGGGGGGGGGGGAAGTGATAGAGGAACAGCAACGGAATCGTCTAAGGTGGAAATGGAGGAGAAAGTCTGTGGGAAGAGTTCTGTTTTTTCCGTAGGAAAAACAGCTACAGAGCTATCAGAACTGAAAAGAGGGGGGAAGTATGACAGGAAGTTGTCAGAAAGGTTTTTGGCAAGGTGCCAGGGGGAGTGAGAAGAATTTGACTTAAGGAGTTCAGAGCATTTAGTATGAAATTATGCATAGCAAAGAGCAGGCTTAGCAGGGTTCTGGGCAGAAGCATAAAAGAGATGATATTCAGGGGTGGGTTGGCTCCTTGACCTTTTTTTTGACCTTGTTGTAGACAGCACCAGAGCAAGCTTGATTAAACCAAGTTTATTTTTTGCATCAGTCACAGCATAAGAGAAAGGAATGTTTGCTTCCCTGTCCGAGTGAATAACCTGCGTAATGTGCAAGCTGTCAGCCATGAAAGCAATAATCATTCCTGGGAAAATTAAAGCAATACTACCTGAAGACCTCCTGTGAAAAATGTTTAATAATTCTAGTAAACAAATCGGGGCCCTCTTTCTGGGCACCAAAATGTGAAAAAAGTTTAATGTATCCAAGTCGGTATCCCTGCCGGGACACCGCTATGCAAGAATTTTCTGGTAAACAACTCGTAGGTCGTTACTCTTCCCTAAAGTTGTCTAAGTAAATTAAACAAGTCTCATAGAGTTAGGCGAAACGTAAATTAAACTTAACTCACCTACAATAACTATCTTCTATCTCATAGCTAATCCCCCCTTGAATTGGCCAATTCGTAAAGGTTACTTAGCTAGTGAAGAGGGAGTGATCGTTAACCGATGACGATGAGGCTGCTTGGTGAAGTTGCTTGAGCAAGCAAGCGTCCTTATGGTGTGTATATACAACCGTGCTAACTCCACGAGAGCTAGGAGTAGAGTCAGTGAACGCGGCAAGCCCCAACTCTTCATCGAATTGTGGGTTGCCAACTCTTATTTAATTACAGTACTAAATACAGTTAAATTACATCATGATATGTACAGGGCAAATCTAACAAATTAATCTTAGTTTTACTTAAACTAAAGTTAGACCAAATATTCCCTTTAACTGTGTAAATATCTTAATTCCACATCTGCCTTAACAGGAGAATCTTTCCCTGCTTGCCACGTCACCTAACGCGCAGACGCAGTTTAGGTCAGTGGAAAATACCACATAATTACATGTATTTACAAAGTATAGTTGTCCACGGGGGTTAAATGCAGTAGCATTTAATTTATCAATAACAAGAATTATTAAAGAGAACGCAATTTCTGGGTTATTAAAACCGCTTGAACAATTAACAACGGTCTCAATTTTTCCTCTGCCTTTAACCAGGGATAACTATGATAAAAATAGAGAGCGCAACTGCTCTGGGGGAAAATATTTCCCACAGTTTTGGTGCCGGCGGAAAATGATACGTTGTATCATGTAATATGACCCTTAGCCAAGAGTTCCCTCCATAGTTCTTGAGAATCCTGTGCTGCGGCCCTACTAGGTCGCGCCTCTTGACCCGTTTGATCTTCACCATACTCTGGATGCGGAGTGGCTGCTAACTCAAGGGGTACCAGTTTATCAATAGTTTTTATACTGGTATGTCCCTTGCATTTTATTTTTACGAGTCTCAGCACCCCTTCAGAATCTGGGTGTGTGGAGATCACTTTAGCTAATGGCCACTGGGATCTTGGCTGTTCAGTCTTCACTAAGACCACATCTCCTATGTTAATAACTGATTTGTTGCTGGCAGCTTGAGCTCCATAAAACCTCTCGTGTAGGCTCAAAAGATACTCTTCGCTCCTATGTCTATTCCAAGTATCCAGCACCCTTTTCAGACGTAGATATCCCTCCTGCAGATGTTGTCCTAAATCATTATTTTCTATGTTAGGATCATCAACTTCTTCCTGGATATCCACACAAGGCATCGGATGGAGCTTCCTGCCATATAACATGTGAGCCGGTGTTAAGGCCTCTAGCTAGTCGCTAGTGTCATCTTGATAAGTCAAGGGTCTATTATTAATCCTGGTTTCAATTTCAGTTATTACTGTTCTTAAATCTTCTCTCGTGATATTAGTTCTATGTAATGTTTTCCTCAGGCAGTTCTTGACAATACCAATCATTCTTTCGGTAAATCCATTTTGCCATGGAGCTCTTGGAGCTGTGAACTGCCAAATACAATTTCGGATTCCCAGCGCCGACTTAACCTTTGGGTCGTTCATTAGGTTCAACAGTAAAGGTGCTGCTCCAACGAAATTAGTTCCGTTGTCGCTTATTAACTTGCCAGGACAAGACCTTCTAGCGGCAAATCTGCGAAAGACATTGAGGAATGTCTCTGAGCTTAGGTCTTCCGCTAATTCTAGATGGACTGCCCTTGTGTAGGCACAAGTAAATAAACAAATGTAAACTTTATGGGGAGTTTCCTCACCCGTAACAGTTATGGCCCCTGTGTAGTCCACTCCTGTTATATGGAAGGGCCGACTTATGTTCACCCTATCCTTCGGTAGGGCTGGTGGTCCTGGGTAGATATAAGGTCGCTGCTCATACCTCCTACAAATGATGCAGTTTTTGAGATATTTTTTAATAACCTGTCTACCCTTAGGAATCCAGTACCTTTCCCGAATTTGGGCTAAGGTCTGCGGTACACCTCCATGGAGAGTGGAATCATGGGCTTCCTTTATAATAAGTTGTACAAAGCATCCACTCTTAGGTAATAAAATGGGATGTTTGGTTTGGATGGGCAAGTCAGCCTTTACCAATCGGCCTCGACATCTTATCAGACCTTTTCCGTCTAAGAACAAGCCTAAATTCTTCATCAGCTTATTCCCTTTTCCATTGTCTTGGCCTAAAAGTTTATATATTTCCCCGTAAGAATTTCTTTGTACTCTTTTCAGCCAGTATTCTAGGGGATCTAATTTCTGAAACCCCACCTTCTTATTCAAAAATTCAACAACCAATTTAGTAGTATTTAGAAGTTGTCTTATTGACGAGAATCGGCTGATGTCAATTACTTCTGGCTCAGGTACAATAGGATCCAAGTTCACTACACTAATCTCAGCAATACTGTACTGTTTCTGTTCAGGCCAATCCTTAGTGAGTAACCATTTAGGACCTTTAAACCACAAATTATCGATCAGTCTCCTTACGGTCGAGCCTCTCGAGAGCAGATCAGCTGGATTTTGTTTGGAGGACACATGCATGAATTTAAATTTGGAAGACAGCTCTTTAATAGTCTTCACTCTATTACGGACGAAAGGAATTTTACTATCTTCCTTCCCTATCCAGTAAAGACAAATCTCACTGTCAGTCCATATGTAAATATCCTCAAACTGAGTATCAAGAGTAATGGTTATATACCTGGCCAATTTAGTTCCTACTTCTATGAAAGCCAATTCCATTTGAGGTAGGGTTCTTTCTTTAATTGGCGCAACTCTGGCTTTGGACATTATAATCTTACTATCCTCTCCTGTTGCGCAATAAGCTACTGCTCCATAGGCCCTTTGAGAAGCATCACAAAATTTGTGTAAGTGCGACTTCTCATTACTGTTTATTTTCCTGGGAATACTTATGCTTGATGTAGTTTCAAACTCCTTTCTAATCTGTTCCCATTGTTCCACATATATCTCACCTAATTCAGTGTCCCAGTCTAATTTTTCTCGCCAAGCCTCCTGTACTAAACATTTGCCCCTAATAACTATAGGACTGACAAATCCCAATGGGTCAAATAGCTTGGAAACCTGACTTAACAAGGACCTCTTGGTGAGAGTGACATCAGAGAACTTAATTGGTTTCAAACTTATTACATCAGCTGTTGTATCCCAGTTAAGACCTAACACATTTTGAATTTTAGGAATGTCAGAATCTGGATAGTCCTCTTGTGTTTTATCCTTCAAAAGCGGTGAGTTTGTATTCCAGCTCTGTAACGGCAAATTTGCCTTCCCACATTCGGAATTGGCTACTTCATAAACCTTCAAAGCTTCCGATTCTGTATCAGCAACACCTTGCAAATTATCCATATAAAAAGCCTGCCCTATTTCTGGACATTTGGCATTTTCAAAATGATGCTTTAGAGTGTTGCAAAGTAGGAAAGGACTAGCACATGAGCCAAAGAGCACCGATCGGAAACAGTAAGTTTTCAATGTACTATCCTCATTTTGAGGATCATGAGGACAGAGGAATTTTGTAAATTTCCTATCCTCATCTCTCAGTCCTATTCTGAGAAAAGCCTTACTAATGTCTACTGTGTAAGCGTAAGGTTTCTCTCTAAATCTTAGTAACACATTCCCTAACTTCTCTGTTAATGTAGGTCCAGAGTATAGGCAATCGTTCAAGCTAGCTGATCCCTTGGACACTTTACTACTACAGTTGAATACTATCCTTATGGGAGTAGTTACTGAATCCTTGCTTACAGCATGATGTGGTAAGTAGTGTCCTTCTTTGTGGTTAACAGGGTATTCTACCTCTTTTATATATTTATTCTTCAATTGATCCCTTATAATATTATGATATAGGATCAGATGTTCTGGTTTATCTCTCAACTTTCTTAGAAGAGAATTTAACTGAGCCTTAGCTGCTTGGTAATTTGTTGGCAACTCTGAATGGTTTAGTTTCCATGGTAATCCTACACAATACTGTCCATCCTTAAATTCCACAGACTGAATATACAAATCCAAGGTTATCTTATCTTCAGGGGTTGGTTCCTCAGAGTGTATACCTACACTGTCTAGGTCCCACAGTTTGTGTACAGGTTCAATATTTTCATCCAACATGTCATTTATCTGAGTAGGTTCTAATTCTGCACCTATTCTAGCTACCATCAATGACTGAGTCTACTAGTTTGGCCTCTCCTTTAACTTGTTTTGGAAAAGGCAACTGACCCATAATAAGGTTACCTCCTGGACTCTTGAACAACTGTACCTTATTCCTTTTGAAAGTCCTATGTAGGAATCTTCCATAATAATCAGAACCAATTATCATTTTTATGGGACCCACAGTATCTGATTCAACATTCCGTTTAGCCAACTTTATCCCTGAGCTTTGTAGATGATCAGAGGTTTCCTTCAATCCCTTTATGTATATACTTGTCTCCATAGTATCAAGCACAGCTGCTGTTATACGGCATTTATATCTGCCTAATTGTATTACAGGTCTAACTAAATCAAAAGACTGAGCCTTCCTAGTTGTCAAGAATCCTGTAATGGCTAGATTTACCTTGCCGATAACTGGTAACTTTAATTTCTTCACTATGTCTGCCGAAATGAAAGTTTTCTGAGCACCCGTATCAAACAGGGTACATACTCGTACTAATTGGTTTCTATTCTCAAACAATACCTTCACATCTGCTCTTGGTACTGAAGCTGGCATTACTAATGGAGCATTCCCTTTTGCAATTGTCATATTGACGCTTGCAGGTTTAGGAACCTCAATTTTCATCCTAGGGCATAAAGCACTATGATGATGATCTTTTTTGCATTTAAAGCAAAGATTTAATTTAGTCTTACAGTCCGCGGCAGCATGTTCGGAGTTCATACAGATTATACAACACCCCAGTTCCTGAAGCTTCCCTACTCTAGAAGCATAATCAGGGTAGTGTTGACAAAATACACTGGAATGTTGCTCACCACAAAAGACACAAACTTTCCTGTCTTTTACCATGGAAGGTTTCATTTCCTTAATATCCTCAGCATGTCTATTCCTTATCTTTAATACTTTATTCTCGGCCGCTAAGGAAAGTACCTATCTCTTCTTTAGGCACATACTTAGTCTTCTCTGACTTAACTTTCCCAATCAGTTGGTTAATGGGTTTTTTCTTTACTTCAGTCTTTTGTTTGACCTCAGTAGTGTTTAATGTTCCTTGCAAATGTTTACAGAGTTGCATCAAGCCTTCCTCAATCTCTTCACAGGAGAAATTATCCTTCTGGTACCTACCATACAAAGCATTCTTGGTTTTCGGTGGTAGCTTTAAGGACACAATTCTTGAAAGCACCCAATCTGATGTCTTAATATCTTCGTAAGTACCTAAGGCCCTTAATTTACAACTTATTGCAATTCTAAATTTTTACAAGGAATCAAAATCGTGCCTAGGCGTGGGTAATTCTATTAGAGCCTTTAATAAATGATATATAACTTGCTCCCTGTCTTCGTAATTTTGTCTAAGGATGGTCAAAGCCACCTCATAGTTACTTTCTTCTACTGGTAATTCTTTTATCAGTTGATATGGTGTTCCTTTGACCTGTCCTAACAAATAGGTAAGTTTGGTGACTTTAGGGAGATCTGTTCTATCGTGTACCAAATATTTGAACTGGTCCCAGAAGGATTTCCAGTTCTGCTCCCCATCAAATTCCGGAAGCGTTATTTGTGGTAACACAGCTCTACTCTGCTGTGCCACAACTTGTGTTTCCGCGGCAGTGTCAGCTAATTCTGACTCTAGTGTCTTTACTACAGTTAAGTATTCTTCTAATTTGTCTTCAAACTTCGTAGTTTCTGACTCTAAGAGTTCCTTATTCTCAGCTTTTACTATAGCCACTTCTAAAGTTAAGTAACTCTCTTCGTACTTATTCCATCGATCTTTCAGGATATTTAGGAGACTATTTATTCTCTCCTTGGACAGATGTATTTGGTCCAACGACTGGTTACAATCATTTATGGCTCTAGTTACCCATCCTGCCTTACTACTAGAAGATCTTTGCAATAAAGAAACAGACATGTTGACGGAGTTCTAATTTAATAATTTAATTATGTTGGAAGGACACAAGTCAAGAGTGAGAGCAGTGGAAATGAGTTATTTAAGAGGAGCCTGTGGAGTAACGTGGAGAGAGAGGCTGACGAATGAGGATATAAAGGAGCGTTGTGGTGTGGATGTGGATGTGATAGGAAGCGTTATGAGGAACACACTGAGGTGGTTTGGCCATGTGGAGAGGATGGAGGGTGAAAGACTGACGAAGAGAGTGTATGTGAGTGAGGTGGAGGGGGGAAGAGGGAGGGGGAGGCCGAGGATGAGATGGAGGGATGGGGTGGAGAGGTATATGAGAGAGGGGGGTATGAGTTGGGAGCAGGGCAGTGAAATGGCGGGGGACAGGACGACTTGGAGGCGATTTGTTTGTGGCCACCCCAAACGGGATTGAGGCGTCTGGCAATAGATAGATAGATAGAATTATGAATTCCAACCACAAATTTACCTCAACTTAGTGATGATTTGATTATTTTAAATTTTGAAGAGGGTAGGGATTAAGTCCTCATTGTGCAAATTATCCCCTCTCCCAATTTCGTAATATTCATTACAGCTCAGCTAATTATTTAATTTAATTTTGAGGAGTGTAGGGATTAGGTCTATAATTTCAACCTATCCCCCAGGGTTATTAAACCTCTAGGGCTTTATTTCATCCCCACACTCAAATGCCAAAACACCCACATTCCCCGAGCTCAGAATTAATTACCTCAATACTCCATAGGCCCACCCATAGCTTGTACAGCAAAGAACTTTCCTTTCTTATGTTCTACGTAATTTATAAATTTCTGCAGAACCGCTTCCCTACCATGATGGTTCCAATGTATACCATCAGCTTTCAACATTGCTTGGAAGGGCTTGGCATTAAAATGTATGAAATTCCTTCCCTTCCTGATCCGTTGCAACTTTCGGTTAACAGCTCTGTTAATTAATTTATATGTTCCATAACAAACTGGAGAGCCATATGGCAGGTTCCTTGGCTCAAGGAGGATTATGGCTACTGAGGATTTACAAGAGCCCTCTATGGCTCCTACCACGCTAAAATATTCTCCACTACTTCATTGCAACCGAACGTGGTAGTAGCTATGCCCATTAAAAGCAACTTTAATCACATTCAGCGCTTCGGCACACATCGGTTTTCCTCACTCGGTCGGGGCACCAAAAATGTGAAAAATGTTTAATAATTCTAGTAAACAAATCGGGGCCCTCTTTCTGGGCACCAAAATGTGAAAAAAGTTTAATGTATCCAAGTCGGTATCCCTGCCGGGACACCGCTATGCAAGAATTTTCTGGTAAACAACTCGTAGGTCGTTACTCTTCCCTAAAGTTGTCTAAGTAAATTAAACAAGTCTCATAGAGTTAGGCGAAACGTAAATTAAACTTAACTCACCTACAATAACTATCTTCTATCTCATAGCTAATCCCCCCTTGAATTGGCCAATTCGTAAAGGTTACTTAGCTAGTGAAGAGGGAGTGATCGTTAACCGATGACGATGAGGCTGCTTGGTGAAGTCCTTATGGTGTGTATATACAACCGTGCTAACTCCACGAGAGCTAGGAGTAGAGTCAGTGAACGCGGCAAGCCCCAACTCTTCATCGAATTGTGGGTTGCCAACTCTTATTTAATTACAGTACTAAATACAGTTAAATTACATCATGATATGTACAGGGCAAATCTAACAAATTAATCTTAGTTTTACTTAAACTAAAGTTAGACCAAATATTTCCTTTAACTGTGTAAATATCTTAATTCCACATTTGCCTTAACAGGAGAATCTTTCCCTGCTTGCCACGTCACCTAACGCGCAGACGCAGTTTAGGTCAGTGGAAAATACCACATAATTACATGTATTTACAAAGTATAGTTGTCCACGGGGGTTAAATGCAGTAGCATTTAATTTATCAATAACAAGAATTATTAAAGGGAACGCAATTTCTGGGTTATTAAAACCGCTTGAACAATTAACAACGGTCTCAATTTTTCCTCTGCCTTTAACCAGGGATAACTATGATAAAAATAGAGAGCGCAACTGCTCTGGGGGAAAATATTTCCCACACCTCCCAATCCTCAGCTCCAAAGTGCCACAGCCGCCTTTTCACGTGAGGGTCCACAGGCCTGTCTTCCTATCTGTATTTCCTACTGCCTATGATCTCCAGTCTTTCAAACGCAATATGTCCGGGCACTTCGAAATGAATGGATCTTGAATTTGGTTTTCTGTTTATTTTTCTTACATGGAGCAATCTGCGGGCTTCTAGTGTGGTTTCGTCTTGGCTTCGTGTGGTGGAACTAGAATTCCAGGAACCTGAACGAATCGGTATGATTGTGTGGGACCATTTCACTGACCAATGTGTTGACAGCACCCAAACTCAGCACTTCCTCACTCTTTGTATTCTACATTATACCTAACATTACCCGTAGCTGAAAAAAAAATTAGTGCTAGGATGGTAGCGATCGATGGTTTATAAATACATGTGTTAACACATTTACTCGTATGTTTCTTTTCTCGTTTGATTTCGGAGACACCATAAATTAATATCGTAGGGCAGAGAAAAGTCTATTTTCTGTTTCTGTTCCCTCCCCTAGCAAGTCGGGTGCACGGAGCAGAAAACACTGAACCGAGAAGTGAAGGACCTAAGGCAAGGGTCAGCTGGAGGGGATGAAATAGTGCAGTATCTGTTGAACCAGAAATTCAATTCCTCCACCTTTCATCTCACTACACTCATCCACACAACCGCTGCAGGGCAATACGAGGCAAGAGGTTGGCTGATACTTCACCTCCTCTTACTTCTCATTAATTTCTCCGCCTCCTCGTCTTACTTCTCATTAATCTTCCACCTCCTCTTCTTACTTCTCATTAGTTCTCCTTTGATGGCTAAGATTCCTCAGCAGAGAATGGACTGGCAAGTGCCTCTTCCTATAGGTGATTCTTTTTGTCATGATACCTCAGGAAGAAAAGGAATGGACCTAAAGTGTGAGGCAGACGCAGTGGAGGACTAAGGCAGCTTTTGTCACTGGAGGAATGAAAAAAATATATCGTGCAGGAGTTTCATGATATTCTTAATGATATATACAGCTCGTGACGTCTAAGAAATACTAATATGGTTCATTTTGAGTGTACATATAACGATAATATTGCCTCTGGATAGGACAGAAATTGAGAGTAACCAGCGATAGTGTACTGTACATCATCTTTATAGGGCTAGAATCCCCTGAGATTTTGCAGTATCTGTTGACTGTGGATTCAGATTGTTTGGCGGAAAATGTAAACCTATAATTTTTGTTCCGGTGTAAAGCTCATCCATACGTAAAAATTCACTGCCAGCACTGTGCCCTGATTTCCATATTATATATCTCTTCATAATCGACAGTCGACTGTCCTTTTTCATAGTCATTTGTTGTAATCTTCATATTGCTATCACTTAAAAACAGTTCCCCTAACACCTCCCATTGCCACAGCCATCAGGGACGTGGAGGTGAACTTTTACTTGTGGCCGTAAATCTGTCTCTGTCCACTCACATTCTGACAACTCCATCCTTCACATTCATAACTGCTTCTCACACCAACCATCTCAACATTCATGACCTGACTCCTGACTCTCTCTCTCTCTCTCTCTCTCTCTCTCTCTCTCTCTCTCAACTTGAACAAAATATTCCTTGTTTATTTTCCACATCTTTCCTCCACATACACGCACACTCTCCCTTGCCATCAAACAATACAAATCTCAAGCCATTCAGTCACACTCGATATCCTTGATGTTGATTTTGCTTGTGATATATTTTGGAAAGGTGACGTTGCTTCTTTTGCAAAATTAACTTCTCAGACTTTGGGTGTGCTAAACCGACTTCGTGCTTTTTTTTTTTTTTACACTTGCCAAATTAATTACTTTTTACCTGTGCCATAAGAGCTGCAGTCAGGGGCAGAACTTTCATGAATGGGGGAGGGGCGCGTACCACATACGGTATTTCGTTTACTACATTCCCTTTAGTTTATGTCTCCTTGCCGCAGTGTTGCATCACGTTCTCTCTTTTTCCGCTATGGTCGCTGCTCTCCTAACTTCTCTGCCTGCATCCTCTTCAAATTACTTAGGATACCGAACATCAGTTTATTCAGACAGATTGAAATGATATCTCTTCTCTGATCAAAGACGAGATGTAACCGTTACTATCAGTCCTTAATATACACAGCTGGTCAACTCTGAAACTATCATCCATTTCCCTTTTTCCAGCTGCCAGTGACCTACAGTCTTCTAAGTGAAATGCTCCGAGGTATCTTAAAATGAACGGATTTTTAATTTGGGTTCTTAAATATTTTCTAACAGAAGAACAGAGGAAAGAAAAAACAAATTATACAGAATAAAATCCATATACTAGGTTACAAGTGTCTTTCGTTTATTTAAAAAAAAAAAAAAATTCTTTAACGATTGGACCTGAGCTGCTGTAGGTTGACGTTTGGGTGGAAACCATTCTGGGGAAGTCAGCTCCCAAAAGATGCAGGCCTGAGAAGAAAAGAATTCTGATAGGCAGAAGTTCTGCAATATGGTGGTATGACAGACCAGTCATGAGCGCTACCAGATGCCCGTGTAGCACGAGGGAAGGCATATAGAGGTGGCACAATGGATTCAACTTCGTCTAAGCATTGGCCATAAAAGTATCTGTAAAATAATGCAATGGAGGCAACATTCCATCTTACTTGTAGGGGAGGTAGTTCATTTGTAATTGCTGGTTATTACCTACTGAAACAGCTTCGTTTTGAATATTGTCCAGTTGTTTTAGTCCAGTCTCTCCAAAAACATTTGTCTGCAGTTTTTAACCCGTTCAGTCCCGTGGCGTCTTTTTATATTTAATCTTGCTGTTTTCAGGCGAACTTATGTACTTCGGTATAGACTTATTGAAATGGAGTGGAAACGTGCAACTTTTAATACCTTCAGATCTAGGCGCCTCTCGTAACAAAATAAATAATATGTTGGTATCAAAATATTATATAAATTGCCACGGGATTCAAAAAATTAACATCTGGCTTCCCCTAAATAATAATAGACTGGTATTCCATTGGCTGTAAACAAAGGTACAGTACACTGCTATGTTATCCCCCAGGCCTTACGTGTTGACCTGCGGCGGTGGTCAAGTAATCAACCTCTCTCTCTCTCTCTCTCTCTCTCTGTTTTTCTGATTGATTTTCTTTTTGTATGTTTTTCTGTTTGTTTTTCAATTTGCATGCCTTTCTGTTTGATTTCCTGTCTTTTTCTCTGTCTATTCTGTCTCCGTTTATCTGTCTGCTGACGCTCTCTCTCTCTCTCTCTCTCTCTCTCTCTCTCTCTCTCTCAAATTACCGCTGTGGGATGAGCTTCCTGCCCGCTTAGGACCCAAGGGAAGCTGACTGACACGTGTAGCAAAAAATAAGTTAATAGATAAATAAATAAATTGTTTAGCGTCAAAATAAAAATTTTCAATAAAATGACACGATTTTTCTTTCATTTTTCTTTTTCATTTTTTTTTTTTTACCGTCACCTGACAATTTAACTTTGATCGGGAGACGAGCTTGAAAATTTATACGACTGTCTTGAATGCTTAGTTGTAGGAGTAGATTTACACTTGAATACGATGCCAGTCACGAAGAAGTGCTATGGAGAAGGATAGCCTGTCGTAGTATTGTCCTGTTTCGTCATAGACTTTCGAGAAATAAGCTGCTAAAGGACGACAATCTGGGCCAAGTTAAGGTGAAAGAGACATAGGGAAGGCTGTATCAAACCCTTTAATTTTCTTAAGTCATTTTGCACCTTAATAAATTGCTCAGCCATCAGCAAGCATACAATACATAATACCAAATTTTAAGTGAGATTCTCAAATATATTTACGACCAAATTCCTGTCGTAACTTAGATATGTTTTTACAAGAAGAAAAAGGCAAGTTAATATTTTGCTTTCCTTTCCCTGACCTTCCTGCAGAAGACAATTATAATCTGCTGTAATTCTCGCCTCGTAGCTAAGATTTATTTGTGAAGTTAGAACAGGGGGATGATTCGACAGCCTCCTCGTCTTTCCTGTAATTCAAAACCCGAGTTAAAACAGGAAATTAATCTTGTGTTTGTGCATCCCGGCCGTGGGTGACAAGACCAGAATAGCATTGTGTTTAGCCTGAGAGCACTTATTTCTTTACCTCTTCAATTCCATTCCATTATTTTTCGTTATTTTTGGCTATATCTTTTTTATAACTAGGATAGATGAATTGATTATAAAGAATGAAATACACCTATCTTAACTCTCGCATGAGCGGGACAACTTTGGCTATACCTCTGGATTTCAATTTTTTTATTTCATTCTCTTTGGTTGCATACTTTTTTAAGTATTAGGATTGAAGACTAAACTACGAAGAATTAAATACGACTATCTCAACTCTCTCATTAACGGGACAACTCTTACTGTACCTCTTCAATTTTATGGCTTTTTAAAATTTCCTTCTTATTCACTCATTTCATTCTTCTTCACTCTCACAATAATTGGGATTAGTAAAGGTGATTTGGATACCACTAGGTACATACAGCCAATATTAGCTCTCTCACTGTCGGACCATCTCTCACAGGTGATTTTATTCCTTTTGAGAGTGTAACACATGAGGCGGGGTTAATGCACTTACTGACGGTCTACTCAGGGCGGTCGAGACGGTATTTTTCACCAGTAAACGCTATGGTTACGTGATTAATTTTCAGGTGAGAAAGAGTCATACCAGCCAAAGAGACACACAGACAAATAGATTAAGAAACAGATAGATGGACAGAGAGACAGATAGATGAAAATATTGATAGATACATAGATAGATACAACAGCAGATAGATTAAAATGAAATACCAACAGCAAATCCCACTCAAACCCCCTTCGATGCATAGGTTCCCGAGGCTAGACTACGATGGTCCAGATTTACAGACACACGATCTGGTCTGTGTGGAACTCTCACTTGTTCTTGCAGGATGGACGAGGAGGGTGCAGACCTTCCCTATATCTCGTATTCATCCTGCAAAGCAACTATTTTATTATGAACGAAATATTATCTAAAGTGATTTCGTTTTGCAGTAAGGATAAACGAGGCAAATTCAATATCACTCCGTGTCTCCGGTTCTTCCTGCAAAAAATAAATTAAAGTTCCGACAGAGAAATGATCGTAAATATGTTAAAGAATTCCACCCACAAACTTCTGCTACTCCCTTACTCCGACTGGAACATCCTAACCAAGAGACCACCACACTTCTCCCTGATGGCGTTAATGCAGACCTCTCCTAGCTTATGGATAAACTGAGTGGGAGGAATGAAATAGTTAAGCTTTAGTTCAATATTCCTCTGACCCTGCCATCCTCCTCTGCTCCGCCTCGTCCCTACCTCCGAAGAGCCATCACCTTTTCTGGTTGGGTCTCAAGTTAAATATTCCTCAGAGGTTGCTAAATGGCCACCCAGAGAAAATGAAACGTAACACTTACTCCCAGCTGAGTAAATTCATCCGGCATTAGGTGGGATACGAGGTGCTATCCTAAAGTTCCCTATATTTGACTAAACAAGGAAATAGCTTAGGTCAAGTTCTAATCACCACCACCCCCTTTAAAGTAGTCTCCTTGGGCGTACAGACGTCGATCCCGATACTTCTCCTTCACGATCGGAATGCTTTCTGGGAGTCCTTGAGCCTCGGCTTGTTCAGGACCTTCCTTGATTTTCTCCTGGATCTCCTCACTGGTGTCAAATGTTAGTCCTTTCAGCTGGATTCTTATTTTCGGAAAGAGGAGAAAATCACGGGGGGCCAAATCTGGTGATTATGGAGGGTGGCTGACAACCGGCATGTTTATTTATGCCAAAAACCATTGAACAGTAAGGGCTGTGTGCGTGGGTGCATTGTCATGTTGCAGCACCCATTTGTTTGTGCGCCACTTGTTTGGATGTTTTCGCCTCACGTCGCCATACAAAATGCGTTGGCAGGATCTATACAATAGGCTAACAGTGTCACAAACATCGTGCATTGTCCTCCTGTGATCTTCGAGCATAGTTTCACGAACTTTGGTCACATTGACAGTTGAACTAATGGAAGGGTGACCAGAACGTGCTTCGTCGTCTGTTGACGTTCGTCCGTTCTTAAAACGCTTAAACCAGTCTTAAGTTTGTGTAATCCCCAAAAGCATTGCCACCAAATGCTTGTTTTAACATTTTATGAGTTTCTGCTGCATTCTTCCCGAGAGTCACACAAAACTTGACGCACACACATTGCTCTTTCACATCCTCCTCTTTTTTTTTAGATCACAAAATTCGCAAACAAACCAAAACGCAACGTTAAAAAAAAATAAACGCAGGAAATGAGTCAACCCTGCACAACACCACTTGACACACTAACAAACAAAAGGTGCGTGCACTGCCACCTAGAATCCACACACAGTATGACAAACAGTTTCCGTCCTGCTTTCAAATTTCGGGAACTTTTGGGTGGCACCTCGAAGAATACATGACCGGGACACAGATTTCTGGTCTCTATACAATTTTTGCACTTCGCTCGAAGTTTGATTCTCCCGATCATTCTTACATTCCTTTCTTGTTATGTTTACGCTGACCTAACATAACCTATTCTAACCTAAGAGATTAATTTAACTTACTAACCTATCCTGATATTAAGAAAACAAACCTAACCTAGCCAAGACTTTCGTGGATTTTAGTGCAAAAAATGGTACACAAAATGGGTTAGCCTCATGGACAACTCTACCACACTACCACAGCCAACGTCAGGTAATCTCATTGTAATGAAAGTGATTATTGGGGCCAGAGTGTTAATTCTGTCAAAATTACCCCTCTGAAGGTGGAAACAACTCTAGCAATTTAGACAAATGCCAGACGTTTTTATCCACCTAAGAGTGAGTCATAGGAGCCAATGTTATATGGGTAGGTGCCATGAAGCGGAAAAAATAATACAGAACAGATAAAGTACTTGCAAATTTCCTTATGGACAGAGAAACATACCACTAAGGAGAGTGAGGCAAAACGAATGTACAGAACGAACTATTACGTCTGAGGGAATGAGAGAAAAAATGTCAGAAGGAAAAATATTAAATGTTGGAAGAGGCTTTGGTTCGTGTGTTTCCTTCCTCCCCGCCGCTGCAGACAGTATACAGTCACTGAATCATATGTCGCAGTTTTCCCCACCATCAAAAGCCACGACCTCAACGGATTTTAAAGGATTTTCGTTGCGTTATTTGTTGTGTTCCAAAAATATGCCAACTCCACTACCAGGCGTACTAATGGGCAAAACTTGCATCGAAATTTAAGTGTATTTTGGGAGGAATGACATTTTTTCTTTTTATGAGTACGAATTACCATACCTTACAGTAATTAACAAACGAAAACTACATCATGAGTTATCACAGACTTATTGTGGAATTTTAGGCACTTGATGTTCTTGATGTTTTTCGAACATATGGATTATCATCCATGTCAGTTATGATAGAAGGTGAAATAAAGTTCTATTGACAGTATTTCAAAGATGAAATTGCAAATGTATATACAAACTGTCGAATTCCCTCAGTTGCCGAAAAATGTTGAACTCCAAGAGCTTTAAATTCGAAACGCTCTGCTAATTACTTTCTTTTGGTAGCAGCCATTCCTTCTGTGTGGCTCTGTTTTAAGTCTTGCAGTCTTCGGTAAAATACATAGTTATCTCAGTAAAAACGGTCAGCAGGTGACATCCTCAAACCACAGCCACTGAAAAACTGCAGGCAAATTTCCGAAACTAACCTCATTTTCCTTACTGCTATAGATATACGTTAATTTTGCACTAAATATTATATGTGCCACTTTATTTTCACATTGACAAATTCTCTTGTCATTACATGTAACAATATTCAGTGATGATGATTTATAAAAATATCAGAAGGTATCCGGATGGTCAGAAGCTCATATTTATTTTCATTTTTGTTAGTATCATGAATTCACCTGAAAAGGTAGAGGCAGACGTCATGAGGTGCTTAGCCGCGGTGTCATCTCCGTACGTTAGAGCTCTGAGCCTGTGGCAGTTTTTTCACCCAATATCCTGGGGGTAGGGGGGGGGTTTCAAGAATACTCCCCCTGTATCCCTGCTTGTCGTAAAAGGCGACTAAAAGGGTTGGCGGAGGGTTAGTGCCCCTCCCCGGAAAACAACTAACTAAAAAAACAAACAATAAGCCTCGGACAAGGACTGACCAAACGATGACGACCAAGGACCGGACAAAGGACATGGTTATCGGAACCTGGATTGTAAGGGGAGCGAATGATGAGGTGAAAGAGAGAGAGATTGTCCAGGTGCTTGAGGGTGCGAAAGTGGATGTATGTGGAATAACTGAGACAAAATGGGGAGGAGAAAGTGTGAGAGAATGGGAGTATGGATGGGGTATATGTGCAGGAGTAGGTGAGAATGAGAGGGCAAAGGAAGGAGTATGTATAGTTGTGAGTAAAAGATGGAAGAGGAGCATAAGCCAGTATGGATCAGTTGGGTCAAGGATTGTGTGGGTAAAGTTGAAAGTTGGAATACAAATGTGGGCGATTGTGTGTGTGTGTATGCGCCAACGCAAGATCGTGCTAGAAGAGTGAGAGAAGAGTTCTGGACAAATGTAGAAGTGTGCATGGATAAATTTGGAAGGAATGAGAGAGTGTTTTTGATTGGTGGTATGAATGGTAAAGTTGGGAATGTGAAGGTGGATGGAATAGTTGGTGAGTGGGGTATGCCTGCTAAGATAGATGAGAATGGGAGTGCGTTAGTGGACGTTTGTGCTGGGAGGGGGTTGGTGATAACCAATACCCTCTTCAGGCATAAAATGATCCACAGGTATACATGGCGAGTGATGAGAAGGGTGGGTGGTGAACTGAATGAAGTGAAGGCAAGGATTGATTATGTGTGTGTGGATGAAAGGATGCGAAGATGTGTAATGGATGCAAGAGTTTATAGAGGCTGGGGGAATGGACTTTCTGACCACTACTTGGTGGTGGCCAGAATTAGAATTCAAGTGAGATGGAGGAATAGAAGAAGGGAAAGACGAGAGGAAGGAGTAGTTGCAAGGAGAGTGGAAAGGTTACAAGAGGATGAGAAAATGGCAGAGTATAAGAGAGAAGTGGAGGAACGACTGGGCAAATACGAATTGGAGCAGATGGGAGACGTGGAAGGTGTGTGTAGGATATTTACAGAAGAAATATGTGCAGCATGTGATGTGGTGTGTGGAAGGAAGAGAAGACGGAGGGGGGTGCAAGGAACAGCGTGGTGGACTGAAGAGGTGAAACAGGCTGTGACACAAAAGAAGAAAGCATACATTGAATGGATGAGAAATAGGGGCGTGGAAGAAGTTGAGAGGCGGAAGAGAGAGTTATATGTAGAAAGAAAGAGAGAGGTGAAAAGATTAGTAAGAGAGAGTAAGAAGAGAGTGGATGAGGAATTTGGAAGGAATTTGAGTGTAAAGTGGAGGGACTGTAAGAAAATGTTCTGGAAAGAGGTGAAAAGAGTAAGACAGGGTGGAAGTGAAGTTAGCAGGGAAGTGAAAGATAAAAATGGTAGATTACTAGTGGAGAAGGGAGAAAAAGTGAGCAGATGGAGAGAACACTTTAAGGATTTGTTGAACGTAGAGGATGGAAGTAATGCGAGTATAAGTGGCTGGGGAATGGCTGGGAGAAGGAGGGAGGTGAGAAGACAGGAAGAAATCAGTAGGATAGAAGTTGTGGAAGCAATGAAGAAAGTTAAATCGGGGAAAGCCCCAGGAATTGATGGAGTGTGTGGTGAAATGTTGAAGCATGGGGGAGAGATAGTAGTAGAATGGATGTGGAAGATGTGCAGATTGGCCTGGGAGGAAGGTAGAGTCCCGGAGGATTGGAAGTCAGGTATAATTATTCCCTTGTACAAAGGAAAAGGGGAAAAAGAAGTGTGTGGTAATCATAGGGGCATTTGTCTTAGTATAATAGGAAAAGTGTATGGTAGGATACTTACTGATAGAGTTAGAGAAAGAACAGAGAAATTAGTTGGAGAAGAACAGGGAGGCTTTAGGAAGGGAAGAGGTTGTGTAGATCAGATATTCATTCTTAGATCTTTAGTGGAAAAGTTTCTAGAGAAGGGAAAGAAGTTGTATGCGGCTTTCATGGATTTGGGGAAAGCATATGACAGGGTGGATAGACAAGAATTGTGGAAAGTGTTAAGAATATATGGAGTAGATGGGAAGTTGTTGAATGCTGTGAAGAGTATGTACGATGGTGCTAAGGCTGCAGTGCGTGTGGATGGTGACCTGAGTGAATTTTTCTCTTTGAAGATTGGGTTGAAACAGGGATGTGTCATGTCTCCATGACTGTTCAATCTGTACATGGATGGGGTAATAAAAAAGGTACAAGGTAGGGTAGTCGATGTTGGAGTGGCCCTGGTGAGAGAGGATAGTGTTTGGAAACTCCCTGTACTGTTGCTTGCAGATGATACTGTGTTGTTGAGTGAAGACGAAGGGGAGCTGCAAGGCTTGGTGGATGAGTTTGGGAGAGTGTGTAAGAAACGGAATCTAAAGGTGAATGTAGGGAAGAGTAAAGTGATGGTCTTTGAGAGAGGTGAAGTCAGTGAATGTACAGCGAGGTTGGATGGTGAGGAATTGGAAAATGTGAGTAAGTTTAAGTACTTGGGTAGTGTGATGAGTAAGGATGGAGGTTTGGAGGGTGAAGTGCTTGAAAGGGTACAGCAGGGAAGAAAGGTTGCTGGTTCTTTGAAAGCAGTGATAAGAAACAGGGAAGTGAGCATGGAAGTGAAAAAGTTACTACATGACAGTATTGTGATACCAACTCTAACGTACGGAAGTGAAGCTTGGACGTTGTTGGAAGGACACAAGTCAAGAGTGAGAGCAGTGGAAATGAGTTATTTAAGAGGAGCCTGTGGAGTCACATGGAGAGACAGGCTGACGAATGAGGATATAAAGGAGCGTTGTGGTGTGGATGTGGATGTGATAGGAAGCGTTATGAGGAACACACTGAGGTGGTTTGGCCATGTGGAGAGGATGGAGGGTGAAAGACTGACGAAGAGAGTGTATGTGAGTGAGGTGGAGGGGGGAAGAGGGAGGGGTAGGCCGAGGATGAGATGGAGGGATGGGGTGGAGAGGTATATGAGAGAGGGGGGTGTGAGTTGGGAGCAGGGCAGTGAAATGGTGGGGGACAGGGCGACTTGGAGGCGATTTGTTTTTGGCCACCCCAAACGGGATTGAGGCGTCTGGCAATAGATAGACAGATAGATAGATCCTGGGATACATTGTCAGGGCATCATACAGTTCACCACACTTACCACCCGTATTACCCTGGTACTCATTTTATCAACCAGCACAGGGTGGACAGACACTGGAGTCGATTGACGCCAGCTGCCCGCACCAGGATTAGAACTAACAGCTTCTCAGGTTGTGACACTAACCACTCAGCAACCACGTGACTAATATATCGAAGAAATCGTTGATCATTAGACGGTAGAGTATACAGAATTGTCCTGACTAGATGTGGTTTGACGCTCTGATAACCAGTTGTGTTTTGTTATTACTTTTTTTCCCCTGCATGCACACGGACGGCCAGATCTAATGGGCGTCCCTAAATGTGTCACCCACAGAGTCGTAGTGCAGATTTGAAGGATGAAATCTGGGAAGTTGCAACCGTTAAGTTTTATAAGCGTCACAGTCACTTCCATCGAATTTTGCAAAACCAACAGGGACGTGTCTGGCATGTGTCTGAGGTGCATATGGTGTGCATTTGGTGTGTGTCTATGGAGTGTGTACTAAGGAAAAGGACACTTTTTGTTATGAGCTGGGGTGATTGTTACGTCTGAGTAATGTACAGCTATCAGAGTTTTTCTTTGTCTTGTGTGAGCAGAGAAAGATACTATGTCTCTGTTAGCTTCGCAATATCAGCCAGCAGAGGAAAGTGACAGAAGAGGCAAAATACTGCGCAAACTTTCACAAGGAAAGCAGAGAAACATACCGTACTAAGCCTCTCCCAAGTTCGGAATATGAGGCAGTAAAGTGACCGATAGAAGAGGTAAAATACTGGGGGGATTTTCGTATTTAAGCAGAAGTATCTTACCAAATCCCTCTCAGCTTAGGAGTATTAGCTTTTAGTGAATAGCGTAAAGTAGAAAAGTTAAACTGTTAGGCACATTTTTGTTCCCAGTTGCAGTGCCGAATCATTTTCTGAGAGGAATAATTCAAAGTTAAATAATGCTGGCTGTAGTTATACATACTTCCTGACTGATGGTTTTTAGACCTGAGAGAGAGAGAGAGAGAGAGAGAGAATCTAAAGACGGTTCTTTCTACATGGTTCGGTATTTATCAAATGAAGTTTTATTTTATTTTTTTTTAGCTGAAATGAAATACCAGACAGTATTCTTATTCACAAGCTCGTATGACTCACTCTCTTTAACGAATATTGTTTGGCGTCAGTTACAATATAACACTAGTGTTGTCCCGCTCGTTGAAGGGTTGATGGTGAAAACAGTAACATTCTCTGACATCTATTACTCCCTGTCGGCTTACTATTTTGTCTGAATGACCTGGATTAAAATACCAGGGCTGTGTTTTCATCTAAGAATGATCCTTAACCCTTTTCAGCTCAGTTAACGGCCACGTATAGTAAGATTAGAGGATGAATTTGATTAGTAGCCAAGGAGACTTATTCATATATTTCCCATTTTGTCTTGGCTTATGGCAGTGTGTAGTCACATTGCTGGGTGGATTTGACAAGTAACCAAGGGAACTCATTTCTGCATCATAACCATGAGTCACATATTTTCTTTTTATCTCAGTTTATGGCCATGAGATGTCAGAGAGTGGAGAATGAAAAACTGACTAAGAGGGTGTATGTTTGTGAAGCGGAGGGAGGGAGAGGGAGGGGGAGACTGAGGATGAGGTGGAGGGATAGAGTTGAGAGGTATATGATGGATGGGGGGAGTGAGCTGCGGGAGGGCAGTCAAATGATGGGTGATAGAGCGACTTAGAGGCGTTTTGTCTGCGGCCAGCCTTTGCAGGATTAGGGCGTCGGGTTATAGATAGATAGATAGAAGTCAGATTGGTGGATGGAACTGGCTAGTAACCAAGGAGACTCACTCTTGCAACATAACTCAGGCTTATCAAATGCAGCTCAGTTTATGGACGTGTGTAGTCAGATTGCAGGGTGGATTTGGCTAGTAGCGAGGAAGATTCCATAGTCCTTGACAACAAAGGCTCAGCAAATTTTATGTAAGACGTTGGCATCCCTACGTGTCAAGTGGGGTTGGTGGAGGATTAGTGCCCTTCCCTGTAAAATAATTAACTCTAAGCCCTTGGCCACCCCGTCTGGGATACATGGCGTCTGGCAATGAATGAATGAATGAACGATTTAGTATTCACGTTGTGTTGTCCTCTCAGATGAATATGAAACGAGAAAAGTGTATATTTTTTTATGCTTGTGGTGGCAATAGGTCTCAGATATATCACCCAGCTCCTATGATTCACTCTCAGTTAAATAAAATCCTCTGGAATTATCTAAAAAAAAAAAAGCAGATTTGTTTCAAGAGGGTTAATGAAACAGTATCGACGTTCTCAGGCTCCTGTGACTCTGGTGGTGGCTGGAGTAGCATACTACAGTTGACCTGAATTTGAGACTTGAAAGATTTAGTTTGGCCCGACAAGGAGACAGAACGTACCCTGCAGGTGGCTTTCCGTGTGTGTGTGTGTGCGTGTGTGTGGGGGGGTGCGTGCATGTGTGTGCGTGCATGAGTGTGTGTGTGTGTGGGGTGTGCGTGCGTGTGCGTGCGTGCGCGTGCGTATGCGCGTTTGCGGGCTCGTGGCGTGTGTGCATGTGCGTGTGTGTGTGCGTGCATGCCTGTGCGTCCGGGCGTGCGTGTACGTGCGTACGTGCGTGTGTGTGTGTGTGTGTGCATGCGTGCGTGCGTCCGGGCGTGCGTATATGTGTGTGCGTGTGAGGTGTGTGTGTGTGTGTGTGTGTGTGTGTGTGTGTGTGTGTGTGTGTGTGTGTGTGTGTGTGTGCGCGTGTGTGCTCTGTGTGTGTGTGTGTGTGTGTGTGTGTGTGTGTGTGTGTGTATGCGTGCGTGTGTGTGCGTGTGTGCGTGTGTGTGCATGCGTGCGTGCGTCCGTGCTTGTGTGTGTGTGTGTGTGTGTGTGTGTGTGTGTGTGTGTGTGTGTGTGTGTGTGTGTTTGCGTGTGTGCGTGTGTGTGTGTGTGTGTGTGTGTGTGTGTGTGTGTGTGTGTGTGTGTGCGTGTGTGTCCGTGTGTGTCCGTGCTTGCTCGCGCGAGGGTGTGTGTGTGTGTTTGTGTTCTGTGTGTGTGTGTGTGTGTGTGTGTGTGTGTGTGTGTGTGTGTTAGCACAACTTCGCAACCTCTCAAGACATCATCACAAAATTTTACAGGTGTGTTGTAGGGAAAAAAGCCATCGCAGGTTCGAAATTGATGAAAGTAGGTCAACGTCTGTGTGTCTGTTACCACGATAACTTCGCAATCGCTCAAGATATCATCACAAAATTTTGCGGGTGTGTACTAAGGATGAAAATCTCTGACGAGGTCGAATTTAGTGAAAGTAGGTCAAGGTCAAGGTCATATTCCGAGCCAAGCTAGATATGTATCGGCTCGTGGCTGGTGTGATTCCCCCCTCGAGGGGCCTCTAGTTTGTTTATTAATTAACTAATTTATTTATTTATTACACAGTTCACATTGCTCATAGGCAGTAAAAGACATTACTTCATCGTTACATCCTTTCCATAACAGTTAACGATTAGCACTATATTTCAGTGTTTATCAATTACAACCCAGCATTCAACGTGGAGAGATGGCAATTTGAGGCCAAGTCAGAGTACAAATTATGTAATTGACTCAGCGTATGGGAGTGTCTGGTTGTCAAGTGTTCATGGAAATCTGTACCAAACATCTGTACCTTAAATATTTTCTCCCAAACTCAATATAATTTGTTGTCCGAATTTTGCCAGAATAAACAGACGTCACTGTACCAGATCCCTCCCCTCTCTTCCCACACTACATGTTTTGGTTTCCGTTCTGGCCATCCTTCTATCCTTATAATGAGCTCAAGAGAAATTGTAAATACCTTGGAACTAGGTACAGTATTTAATAACTCCTTCACTGCTAGGTAAAATTCTGAAAGCGAGCAAAATCTCCCCACGTTCGCAAGAAGAAACCAAAACAGTACGCCGTGACTAGTACCTTTTTCCTTAGCGATTTAGTTTGTTTATCACTCCTTCCCTCCTCTCTGTCATGTAAATCATTCTAATATCGCCAAACTTTACATATATAGCTGTACTAAAAGATTTTAACCAACCGCATCCAAAAACTAGGAAGCACTCAAATAGGACACCTCCGTCAGTGCCACTGCCATTAAAAAGGATCTGGATCTGGGTCCGTGGAGATAGGATCCGGATCCGACCCATGATTTAACAACTTCTTTCTTAACCCATGGCCCAGCCTTCCACCAAATTTCATTAAACTTCATTGAGAAATTTTGGGGATATCGTCTGGACAAATAGACAGACAAACAAAGGTGAATACTCAACCTCCTCCAGCTTTGTTGGCGGGGGTAATTAATCGCTTACGAAAAGGTGCTAGGGAGTTTCCTTAACCGACGAGAATACGGGTCAAGGTCTCATTCTCTTCAGGTTGGGTCTGTGTTCTCGTCGGGTAAGGAAGCTCCCTAACACCTCTTCCTTAGCGATTTATTTTTGGAGAAGCCTTATAGGACTACATAATAGATAGATAGATAAATAGATAGATAGAGAGACAGATAGAAGCAGGAAGTCAAATGATGAGAAGGTGTTGTGTCTGCGAGAATCTAGCAGCGCTAAACATCCTTACACGGAGGAAAGCTGACGACAGCGGCCAGTAAGGAGATGATGCAGTTAGCTGTCAGCAGTCCTCTCGTGAGAAAGATCCGGTTGCCATGAGGAACATATGTGACACACCCCTACTACACCAGATTTTAGAAAAGAGAGTTTAGAAGGAGACAAGCGACCCTAGAGAGAGGTCGAGACGGAGATTAGCCTTAGAACAGAAAGAGAGAGAGATAGCGAGACAGGGAGGTAGCTACCCGGGACTTATACTGTTATACCTGTTTAATATTTCCAAGACAAATAAAAATAGTCCCATACTATTCTTTACCTCTCCCGTCACTACATGACATCTGGTGGGGAAACTACTACAAGATATAAAAGCCGCTCGACCACAAGTCTAAAATATACTTCTCTACAAGTAACTACAAAGTCTTTATGACATTTGGTAGCAGCGAACGTATACGAACCTCGTCTACGAATCAACATTAAATTCCTACAAAATATCAAGATTGAAAAGAACCAACAATATCAGCTCCTGACAGTATTCTCTCCATCCTGCCCCCTCCGTCTCCCAGATCATTACGCTGATGCAGAGGTCAAGAGATCACTCGACGCCTTGCAAGTAGCTTAACGACAAACCAGCAAATGCGGACATTGTCTCCGAATTAAAAGCAAATTTCTACAAAAGCAACCGAGACTACAAGATTAGCTTCAGTTCTACAAAGTCTACAGCCATCTACAATCAACTACAGCCATCTACAATCAACTACAATTAACAACTCTACGTCGTCTGTATAATCTTCTACACGCACCTACAAGTAGCGGCAGTCTTCATCCCACAACGAATAAATCACTAGAGAAAAGGACCGAGAAAACTTCCACATAGAATAAAGGGAACAAACAAACGAAGAGTGAGACACGACTCACAACTCATCTTCACTCAAGTTACTCATCGCTACTCATTCACTCACCACAGCTACCAGTGTGGGAAGCCGACGTCACCATGTGCTGAGATGACATCACAACGCGAGTCTGCCATGCCAAGCAACGTGTGACTGACACCAGGCACTTCTCACCCACTACTCATTACTCATTATTCACATAGCTCCTACTCATATTCACTTATTTTCACAGTTAAGTTGGAAATTCGACGTTCTATGCTGAGGTTTGCCTGGGACAGCCGTTAACCACTACAAATACCAGGCCATGGAGTTTCCTGAGTAATATCGTCCATCAACACACCACTAGAATTATCAAGAGATCTTCAATCAAACCTGTATTTTCTTCCGAGATCGACTTTTGTATCGACACACCTCTACGATCTGTATCAAGTGGGTAAAATTATACTTGCTCATTTCTTCTCAGTGCTAAAATTAGCTATATTCAACTTATTTACTCATCTAGTTTGCTAGGACATAAATAAACAAGAGGCGTATTTCATAACATCATATCTTAATGACAGGAATATTTTCGCCACCACCCACGTTAATACCAGATGACACAAATTGCCACAACATCAGACTCACAGTTAAGAGACAACCCACCCATTGTACAACCCACACCACACGTTATAGATAAGGAAACAAATACGGGAGTTTCGGATGATGAGTGGGAAACCCCTTCAGATGTAGAGAGTATCGACTTTGCAGCTGCCTTGAATACGTATGCCAATATACTTAACAGGGTTCACCGGTCCGGTCATACATATTCTACCATTCCCTCACATAACGATAAACTCGTACAAGTTGAATTAACAGGGCAATCATTAAATATGAATCAAGAACCAAATACTGCTGATCTAAAAACCACACCTCACGTTTTTGTGTATCACGAGGATAAGACTGCCCCAAAATTCTCTGGCACAGACAAGGATCGCATTGATGTCATTTCATTAATCAGTCAGTGCGAACAAATGTTCATCAAGCGCCACATACTAGATGAACAAGAGAAAATTGCTATTTTTTCATCTTGCATAAGCCAGGAAAGATGTCCAGCAAGCAATTTATTGCGCTCCGATAAGCTACATCGTGCTAGGACATATGATGAATTTAAAACTGAATTTCTGAAGAAATTTTCTGGAGGTATGAACTTCTTGCCAGGTATAATTCCAGAATTACATAAAATTGTAGATCTTGTAAGGGAGCACACTACAAACCATGTGCTCAGTGAAATAACTGCTGATGTCTCCACAATCAAAAGAACCCTATTAGCTACTCTGGAGAATTCTAAGTGGATAACAGATGATGGAAAGATGTCCCCAGACCTCGTCGTGGACATCATTGGTTATGTAGCTGCCTTGTGTAAATTACCTGATAGAACCCTTAAGATCGCCAAAACAATCGCGTACACCCCGGGAATGTGCTTACTAGACTTAATGAACGAGGTAGAGATGCAGTGCAGTAAAGCAGGTGTGGTCGACACACATGCACATTCTGGTAGAATCAGGGTACCTGAGACAGTATCAGCTGTGAAAACATCAACACCGACCCCAAACAGAGAACAAAATCGATCGCGACCAGAAATGAGGCAGCCCAAACAAACAAAGACGCCTAGACCTCGTTCCCACACGCCTTCCTACAGGCAGTTTCATAAGTTTTCGCGCAGCCCGAGCAGGTCTCGCGCCATAAACAACACTTTTTATGGGAAATCACCTCGTAGGTCACAGTCAAGGGATAGGTCCATTCTGTGTCATTACTGTGCAAAACCAGGACACACAAGGTATGAATGCTTTATCAAGGCAAAAGAGGATAATCAAAAGACACAAGGATTTGGTCCTTACTGTAGGCATCATAGATACCAAGGGCACTGGACTAGTGATTGCAAAACAGTAGAAAAAATTGTGTCTATGTTCAAATCGGGGAAGACCAAGTCATGACAAAAAACGAACAAACGTAAGGAAGAACAAGGTTAAACTTCACATAGGAGGCATGTTGGGAAATGAGTGTATCTTGATACCAGCTGTATGTGAGGATCAAAACGTTTCCTTATTTTTAGATACAGGCTCTCCAGTGAACTTAATAACACATGAAGAACTAAATAGAATTCTTAAAAATAAAAAGAAAGTAACTTTTCTGGATGAAGCTGATTTAGAATTATACACAGTAGATGGTCAAGAGATTACAGTAAAAGGTATGATAAGATTAAATCTCAGTTTCACAGAAACTACAAGACCATTCTCTGCATTGTTCTATATCGTTGAAAACTTAGCAATTAAAGCTCATATGTTACTGGGCTTAAGATCCATGAGAACTGAGAACATAACTATACTCCCACAAATGAATGGAATAGACTTTGATAATGAATTCATAGAGGAAATACTTTCAGAGCCCTCACCGATTGGTAGAAGAGAGCCAAAAAGAATTGGTAATATTAAAGGCTTTAACAAACATACACAAACAGATGAGTGTATAGATCCACTTACACCAGCAACCCCATCCTCCAGAATTAGTGACCCAGATAACAGTACTGATTTATCAATTTTTCCAGCCCATCTCACTAATGATTTGGTTATACCACCTAATTCATACATGAAGGTTACCATAAAGAGCAAATTACGGAATAGTACTGTTCTTGTCTTAGAAGAATTATGTAAAGGGATTGTCAGTAGAAAACGCATTATGTCATACGAACGACGAAGGGCTAACTCAGATATTCATTATTAATCACATGAATGGGGAAGTTCAGTTGAAGAAGGGAACTTGCATAGTTAATATTGAAAAATGTTTCGCCCCTGTGAAGGAAATAAATATTGGTGGAGTAACAAGTGAGATAAAATCTACGGATAGAGAAAGAATAAAAGAGAATTTAATTCACTCAGGTGAATTTGACGAAGAAAATGATTTGTTAACCCTGCTGGAAACACACAGGGACACCGTAGCATTGCCCGGAGAACAATTAGGGTGTACTAACTTGATTAATTCACATGATTAATGTGCACCCAGAAACACCACCAATTTTCGTACCAGCTTACCGCATACCACACTCCCAACGTAAGCTTGCAAATCAGTATGTCGATGAAATGTTAAAGCTTGGAATTATTGAGCCTTCAGTTTCTCCGTGGAACGCTCCCCTTTTCTTTGTGCCCAAGAGAAATGGAGAAATGCGTGCGGTAGTAGATTACCGTAAACTAAATAATCACACCATCCCAGACAGATTTCCCATGCCATTGCTAAGTGATGTTCTACAGAATATTGGTCCTGAGAATAATATATTCTCGACCATCGATCTCCTAAACGGATACTATCAGATTCCGGTATCTCAGGAGTCACGTAAATACACTGCCTTTTCAACAAACAGAGGCCATTATCAATATACAAGAATGCCAATGGGACTGAGGACAGCCCCAGGTACGTTCCAGCGTCTTATGAATTACGTATTGTCCGGAATTTTAGGACAAGGCATATTTGTTTATCTTGACGATATTATTATCGCAACGAAGAATATTAAGGATCATCTCAGGAAATTAGACTTACTCTTACAAAAGCTTAGTGATGCTGGATTAAAAATTAAACTTTCTAAATGCAAATTTTGCTTTAAGGAAATAAATTTCTTAGGCCACAAATTAAGTTCTGATGGTATTCACACCACTGATGACAAAATACAGGCAGTGAGAGATTTTCCTGAACCCACTACGACTGACGAAGTTAGACAATTTTTAGGTCTGGCTGGGTACTATAGGTCCTTCGTACCACAGTTCTCTCATATAGCCTTCCCTCTATTCCAACTACTCAAAAAAGATGCTGTATTCCAATGGGAAGAAGAACAAAAAAGGGCATTTAACAATCTAAAAATTAAACTAACAAATGCACCTTGTTTAGCATATCCGAATTACACGAAATCATTTCTTATTTGTACAGACGCATCAGTTAAAGGATTAGGGGCTGTACTGATGCAGGAAGATAAAAGAGGAAAGAATCAACCAATTGCATTTGCCAGCAGACAAACAAGAGGTGCGGAGAAAAATTATAGCACTACAGACTTAGAGGCACTTGCAGTGATTTTTGCATTACAAAAGTTTCGAGATTTGGTATATGGTTACGAAATCCACTTATTCACCGACCATAAACCACTGGTGGGTATGTTTAAAGAAAAACTCCTTTCTGGGAGGAGAGCAAGATGGAAATGTACAGTTGAAAACTACAATGTACAAATACATTATATACAAGGTAAAATGAATATAGTAGCTGACGCATTATCTAGGAACCCGAACACAATTCAGGTCGCGGCGTTAGATCTCAAAGGAAATATCCCAAACCACGAGGATATCGCAAAGGCACAAAGACTTGACCCAGTATGGTCAAAAGTAATATACAAGTTAGAAAGTGGAGATGACATACAATTACCCAAACTGCATGTCCCACTTGAACAATTCACAATGGTCAGTAATACATTATACAAAATTAACTCTAAACAACCAAAACGCCAAAGAAATACTAACCAGTTGGTAGTACCTAATGACATGATACCCCAAGTATTACGAATGATACACGACAGCCCACATGCAGGACACCCTGGAAAGGATAAGACATTCAACCAAGCCCAGCTATTATATTACTGGCCTTCATTACGAAGAGATATAAACAATCATATAGACAGATGCGAATCATGTGCGAAACACAAAGGATACCCAATCACACCTGCACCGATGGGTAATTACCCTGTACCACATCAACCATGGGACGTTGTCGCTGTTGATTTACTCAAGATGCCATTATCATACAATAATAACCTATACTTATTCGTAGCAACGGATCATTTTTCCCGTTATGTCATTTTAGCTCCAATTAAAGATAAGACAGCAGAGACAGTAGCAAAGGCAATAACAGATAATGTAATATGTCGCTTTACTACCCCAAAGGTATTAATAAGTGATAATGGAGGAGAATTTAATTCTGAGATCTTACAAGAAATATGTAAACAATACAACATTAAAAAGGTTAACGTTTTGGCCTATCACCCAGCATCGAATGGGTTGGTAGAGAGACAAAATAAAAAGGTATTAGATGTGCTACGACACATTCTCAGTGAAAATTATGCAAGCTGGGATGATTGGATTCCCAGAGTTGAGGCCTCCATTAATGGGTCTATAAATAAATCCATTGGTGACACACCACATTTCATTATATATGGCACAGATAAAAAATTACCATATGAGCTCCTAGAAGGTGACAGCATGCCTATATACAATTACGATGATTACTCTAAACTCCGTTTACGTGAATTCCAGGACATTCACAAAAGAGTGAAAAAACAATTAACGATGTCCAAGGAAGAAATGACGGAGGCATTTAACAAGAAGGCAAAAGATTCACCTATCAGCTTAGGAGACATTGTTTACGGAGTCATTCATACGAGAGACAATAAATTATCCCCTAAATTTGAGGGCCCATACAGAGTAATTAACATAAAAGCAAACAAAGTTTTAATTAAGTCACTTTCAAGTGGCGAGGAAAAACAAGTTCATATTGACCATTTAAAACGAGTTTCAAGGGAATTATCACATAATTATTCAGCCTCGGATACAACCGAACAGGTGAACGTACCTCAAGAAACCAAGCAAGAACACAACAATGATTACAAAAAGAAATTAAGGTCATATACCAAACAATCGAACATAGGTGCAACTATTCCAATGAAATCTACAGTACATCATTTACGAGAATTAAATATCGATTTAAACTCCTTCTATAAATGAAATAACAGCCAACCGTAACGCACATCATCACTATCATCAACCACAGCTTTATAGGAAATTAATAGATTTTTTTTTCGGTAGGTTACGATGAAGGGACTTATGCTATGGATTCTCCTATACATAGTAAGAGTATATGCGCACCTAGACCCCAAGCATATAGTACGACAAGGATGCCTCATAGCTCCAACGGCCACGACTACAATCGTCAAGGACGTCATGAGTACTGAAATAAGTCTAGATTACTTGTATGACTTACCTACTTATGTAGAAAGGCTTGCGACGCCGATGCGAACTCTGGACTTCAAGATAGGGAATTATGTTTCACAATCACATATCACCAAGGAAGTGGATGAAATGGTGAAGTTAGCGAAATGGAAACTAGAACAGGCGAAGTCAACTATGCTCGTCATGATCCAAGATCTCCCATCTTATGGAACGGAGGTGCTGAGCGACAGGAACAACATCACACGTACTCGCCAAAAGCGCGGTTTGTTCGATCTGGGCGGCGCAATTCTTGGGAACATCTTTGGATTGGCTACAGAGGATGACCTTAAAGAAATAAACAACAAATTTAATAAGATAGCTCAGGTACTAACATACCAGGATAAATTCATCACAGGACAGAACTCGGCAATGAAGACAATTGTGAAAAATCTGAAACAAGCAGAAAACATAGCTCTCGAGAGTATAGATAAAATAAATGACTTAGAGGGCAACGTTACTCTTTTCCAGCACTTCTCCATCATCACAGAACATATTGACACGATTCTACTACAATTAGAGAACACTAGAGATCATTTCAGGGCACTTATGCAAGGAATTTCGAATGCTGGTGATGGCAAGATCACGAATGACTTACTCCCAGTTCATGAGTTACGTCAGATAGTTAGTCAAGGCATACATAAACATAAATTGAAGCCATTGTTCCGCAGTAGGGAATTTATGCAATATTACCCATACTTAGAAGCAACACTAACACCAACATCAGTGATAGTTCATGTACCATTCATCACGGAAGACCTGTTCACAGTATACCAAATACACCCCTTCCCCTATAGAAACAACAACACTTTAGTCATCATCAACATCAACACAGACACCGAACTCATCATGGTCTCCAAGAGACGAGACACTGTCACTTTCGCAAGTGAGTCAACGATTGAGCGAAAGTGCCGCACATCCTTACATGCTGTTCATCTTTGTCCTGCGTACATTTTCACGTTTCAGCCTACTGATACGGTCCCTTGTGAAATGGCTATCATCAGCAATAACAATATTCATCATCATTGCAACTTCACTTTTGCTCCAGATAAACTTGTACACCATCAACGCATTGGACACTCGCAGTTTTTTTATTTCCCTCATAACACATCAGTTTACATAGTCTGTCCAGAAATACCACCATCTCATACATCAGCCTCAGGATTATACATAGCACCAGACTACTGTGCGGTATTTACACCATCCATGTCTACTTTTTCCACCATCAATCACTACGCCATTATCAACCATACACACAAACATTTCCACCCACTGCCTGATATGAACTTAAACATGAGCACAAGTATTAAGCTGACTTCACCTAAGTTTGAAACTATGCAGCTGATCAATGAAACAATGAAGCCCTGGGAAGATTTGAGTTTGAGTATGTTCAACCCATATTATGTGTATAGCCAAGCACCTTCTGTCTTTATAATCATCTGCATTGTGGTTGCAGTATTGCTGTTGGCAATGCACAGAATGCATGCAAGAATTGCTAATTTGGAGTCATTGTTTAGTGGGGGGAGAGTTAACATCACAGTTAACCACCCTGAATGAAGTGTATATATTTTGTATATAGTATTAATTATATATATATATATAAAAAAAAAATAATAATAATAATAATAACACAAAGAAGAATGACCCATATATGACAGACCAGTACCATTATCTTTGAATGAAATATTAATAACTCTTACAATAATCTTAATTTTAAACTATTTTTATTCTTGCATGTATGCATTTCACTATAATATCCCAAGTACATACTGTATTACAGTTAAATAATTTACTTTAATGCATTTATTCCAATATGTATACAACTTATTTAAAATGTAGTATTACTGAATAATCACTATTTACTATGAATAATATATGTATACAATATTCATACAATTATGTTACTTTACAATATTATGTATTTCACTTAATTAGCTTATAAGTTCATTATAATGTGTATGTAGTATGTATTAATATATTATAACTATTAAATGTCGATGGTACGCCATTTTCGCGCGGCCGAGCAAATATAGGACTACATAATAGATAGATAGATAAATAGATAGATAGAGAGACAGATAGAAGCAGGAAGTCAAATGATGAGAAGGTGTTGTGTCTGCGAGAATCTAGCAGCGCTAAACATCCTTACACGGAGGAAAGCTGACGACAGCGGCCAGTAAGGAGATGATGCAGTTAGCTGTCAGCAGTCCTCTCGTGAGAAAGATCCGGTTGCCATGAGGAACATATGTGACACACCCCTACTACACCAGATTTTAGAAAAGAGAGTTTAGAAGGAGACAAGCGACCCTAGAGAGAGGTCGAGACGGAGATTAGCCTTAGAACAGAAAGAGAGAGAGAGATAGCGAGACAGGGAGGTAGCTACCCGGGACTTATACTGTTATACCTGTTTAATATTTCCAAGACAAATAAAAATAGTCCCATACTATTCTTTACCTCTCCCGTCACTACATGACATCTGGTGGGGAAACTACTACAAGATATAAAAGCCGCTCGACCACAAGTCTAAAATATACTTCTCTACAAGTAACTACAAAGTCTTTATGACAGCCTGTTTAATATCAGTCTGAATTTCATTTTTACTGATTATTGTTGGAATTATTTATATGACACAGAAGAGGAGATAAAGAGTAATAAGCAAAATAAATCGCTTAAGAATAGGTGGTAGGGAGCTTCTTCAACAGACCAGACAACGGATCTAGGTGGCTTCCATCCACCTCTTCATAACGAATTATTCTTCGTATCAATAACCTTTTTTCTCGGCATTTCATATCGACTCAAAATGCAAAAATCGATGCACTCGGTGTTATTCTATATACATTTAGGCACTCCTGACTCTCTCTCTCTCTCTCTCTCTCTCTCTCAAATCAAAATCGTATGGTCGTCGCTGGAACTGAAAAGTAGAGTTGTCCTGACCTTGAATGGATTAAGATCACACTGAGAAATGCAAGCTACCCAGGAAGTCTGACATGTTTAGGAATGTGTGTGTGTGTGTGTGTGTGTGTGTGTGTGTGTGTGTGTGTGTGTGTGTGTGTGTGTGTGTGTGTGTGTGTGTGTGTGTGTGTGTGTGTGTCGGTCTTTGTTTGTTTCTGTGTGTGTGTGTGTGTGTGTGTGTGTGTGTGTGTGTGTGTGTGTGTGTGTGTGTGCGCGCGCGCGTGTGTGTGTCGGTCTTTGTTTCTGTATGTGTGTGTGTGTGTGTGTGTGTGTGTGTGTGTGTGTGTGTGTGTGTTGCAGCTGCACCAATAAAGGTCACATATATAGAAGTAATGATCCAAACAGGTGCCTCGCCCCTCACGTACGCCTTTCACTGTGACAGGTGCACTGAAGAATTATATCCATGCTGACACGAAAATAATGGGTTTACCTGACACGAAAATAATTGATTTACTTGACACGAAAAAAATGGGTTTACCTGACACGAAATAGTGGGTTTACCTGACACAAAAATAATTGCTTTACCTTACACGGAAATAACGGATTTAACTGACACGAAAATAATGGGTTTAACTGACACGAAAATAATGGGTTTAACCGACACGAAAATAATGGGGTTAACTGACACGAAAATAATGGGGTTAACTGACAGCATTTACACCTTTGACGGAGTTGGAAAAGCATCTTAAGAAATATTTTCTGTTACTGATATTCCCACTAATCATACGTGAGATGAGATACACCAAGCTTTACTATTATTATTATTATTATTATTATTATTATTATTATTAGTATTATTATAATTCATATTATTATTCATGTTGTTATTATCATTATTATTATTATTATTATTATTATTATTATTATTATTATTATTATTAGTGTTATTATTATTATTATTCATATTATTGTTATTCATATTCATATTATTATTCATATTATTATTATCATTATTATTATTATTATTATTATTATTGTTGTTGTTGTTGTTGTTGTTATATTATAGAAATTATCATTATTATTATTATTATTGATTTTATTGTCTTAATTGTTATCATTATTTTTATACAAGGGGTATGTATAATCAGGGGACATCACACTGACGTAATAAGTGGTTTATGCAAGGGTAGCCTACATCTTTACCATGTATTTCTTTCTGGTTATTTTCTGACGAGGCAAACTATAGTATTTTCACGTTAACTTGGCTCAGATCTTCGTCCTTCTGCAGTTTAGTTCACTCAGCTCGGCCGCAGAATAAGACAATGCAGCGACTCTTTCCACAGTACTTCCTCGTGACTAGCATCATATTCAAGGTTTCATCTATTTTTTACGACTCAGCATTCAAGACGAGGAGTTGGCAGTTTTAGGCTAAGAGTGAAAAGAGTATAGCTATCGTAGCAGTCGCCGAGCATTTCCAAAAAAGTGTGTTAGATTGTAGGGATATTAAGAAGGAGAGAATGTTCGTTGTTCTTGTCGTGGATGGCAGGAGAAAGATAAAGATGAGTCTGGGGTTTGATTGCAGTTTATTTCTTCAGAGGAAGTATCACACAGGAGCACTACTGAGGCGAGAGCTGTTTTATGCTTGTAAACTCCGTGGCTCTGTTCCTGCCTTTCCCACCGTCTCTGTCTCTCCTAATCCCTTCTGCCCTGTCCTTCTCATTTCCCCTTTATGACTGGTTTTGTCATGCGAAAGGGCACGTGTGTGTGTGTGTGTGTGTGTGTGTGTGTGTGTGTGTGTGTGTGTGTGTGTGGAACTTTCCAAGCCTGTGGAAGTCTCCATCAGGCGTCATACTGTGCTGTGTGCGAAATTCCCCAGCTGCAGAATGTGCACCTCTGTTTCCTCTAGATCTCTCTCGAACTTAGGCACGACTTTTCTCTAACTTCTGTATTACATATTAACAATATATACGTTACTAATAATTATGTAGTGTGTTATATTTTAGTGTCCTGGCATTGCTGTACCACCTTCACTTGTAGGCCGGTATTCTCGTAGGATAGGAAGCTCCCGACACCTCTTCCCAAGCTATTTATTCACTTATTTCACCTTCTTACCCTTCTCCGTGTTATATAAATCCTTCTAATATCGCCATAATGTGCATAAGCAATGTACAAAAGGATATTAACCAATCATATCCAACAACAAATCGCCACGGAAGAGGTGCTAAGGAGCTCCTTTAATCAGTGAGAATACGGGTCCAAGACATTATTCCGAATTTGAGGAATAAATTTAAGCAAAACCCCAAGGTAAGGAAGCAGGTAAGTATAATGTACCTTATTCTCGTCTGGTAAGGAAGCTCCCTAACACCTTTACCTAAGCGATTTATTTTGCTTATTACACCTTACTGTCTTCCTCTGTGTGGAGATTCTTCTAATATCGCCTCTTTTTAGATACATAACGTGGAAAGGGATATTAATCAGCTGTATCTTAAAATAAATCGCTATGGGAGAGGTCTTAGGGAGCTTTCCTACCCGACCAGAATACGTACCATTGCCCTCTAGGTCGTATTCTCTTTAATTCAGGAGGCATTTTAACACCTTATCGACTGATTTCGTATATTACACCATATAATTTTCTTGTACTACATTATTTATACCTCTCTCTCTCTCTCTCTCTCTCTCTCCAGTAAATATTACTCAGCCCTGTAGACATTTTTCCCACTGGAGGGGTTACACACAGCCACCGTACACCCCTCCACAGCCGTAAGTCTCTCTCATGAACCAAATGTAATCGTCTTTAAGTGGGAAAAATACGTCATGGAACTGAGTTAAAATTCCCACCGCCATCATGAGGTTAAGTATTGGGTCCTTTTGTCATTGTTTTAGGTTTCCAACACTGGTCATAGGCTTGGTAGTCCGTTCCATCTGCCGCAGCTCTCCTACAGGCCATACACATTCTCATGTCACCATTTCGGTGCCAATACCCACAGTCCATATCGGATATTTGTTAGGAATGGATTAATGGTATCAGTGGGTGTGTTTCTGTGACAACGGTGGGTCTTGTGGAAAATCAGTATATTGTCCTTTACCAGTATGTAATCGTCACACCATTCTCTGCCTTAGCCTGGGTTCGAACCCGTGTACTTTCAGACAACAGAGCACCTCTCTAACCTCTCTCTCCCTGTTCACTGCCACCCTATCCCCACTTCACTCCACCAGCCTGCCCTTAGTGTTTATACTGGCCACTCTCCCTGGGCCATCTGTTTACACACTCCAGTGGCCCCTCTCATCGCCACTCATAAAGGATTACTAATTATACACAATATCAATGAGCTTTGATACCTAACACCTTCAGTACGGTATCGTGTTTTGCGTTATATCCACGCGTAGGGAAGGACGGGAGATATGTTGCCTTCATTACCTCCTTCGATATACAATTTCTTTACTATATGTCCTCTCTCAATACCCATCATCAAGGCATACCAGTCACAGACGATGCCTCTGGACTGTGATATATCATACCTTCAGTACCGTAGCGTGTTTTGTATCATATTCATTCACAGGGAAGGCACTGAGGAGTGGAAGGGATTGATGTACTCTTTGTACATCCCTCTCATAGGAAGGATGTTCCCAATGTAGTCTTTTTTCATTACTACTGATTGAGGCTTATCTTTTATAGAGGGTGTCTGTGAATTTTAATCCTGATGACTGTATGCTGAAGCTTTCAGTCTCAGGACGTCATTTTCTTTTATCTTTGCTGATACCTGACGATTTTATTGAATGGGCCAGTGGTAAGCGTACCGTTCCCCCTGTTTCAGAAAGTGTGTCGTACGTGCCCCCTATTTCAGAAAGTGTGTCATACAGTATGTGTCCCCTGTTTCAGAAAGTGTGTCGTACGTGCCCATATTTCAGGAAGTGTGTCCTAAGCCGAATAAAATTGTTTCGATGCAGTAAGAATGAAATAAAAAATACATCCCTTCAGTAAAGAGACTAACCCCTTCCCTCCGGTGTCGCAGTTTCTGTTTTATTTTTGCCATTTATGGAGGCTGTTTTTTTTTTTTTTTCCAGAGTACAAGAGGCTTATAGAACAGGAGGAGCTAGAGACAGATCTCATTAACTAACCTCATTACCGTCGAGCTCGCCTATAATAATTAAAATCGTCTAGAAGTACTAAGCTATGGCAATTTTCTTACGATAATTTTAGAAGCAGGTGATGAAGACAGAAGATGACGACTTATATTATTTACCATCAGCTGAACGAATTAACCTCTTTCCTGTTTTGTCCTGGCTCCCCTCAGTTTATAGTCACCCTAGGAGAAGCTTTTCCAACTGGAGGGGTTAGTTACAGCCTTCATTAACACCGTCACCATTACAGGTTATTGGTGATGTGAAAACAATCGGTGAGCTGGATTCATATAATATGGACCATCTTAATGACAGAGTTAACACTTTTCGCATGTGGATACTTTAGCTGCAAGAAATCCTCCAGCATGGTGCGTGTGTGTGTGTGTGTGTGTGTGTGTGTGTGTGTGTGAGAGAGAGAGAGAGAGAGAGAGAGAGAGAGAGAGAGAGAGAGAGAGATCTTTATTTCCCATTCTGTACAAGCCCTCCATCCTCTCAACAGGCTCAAACCATCTCAGTGTACCTCATCATATTACAACACTAATACATTCAAGACCCATCCATCCTCTCAAGTCTTCACTCGCAGTTCTACCCCCACCCCCGCCTGTCGTTCAAGGACGCTCTGTACATCCATCTAATCATCATCATTTCTGCGCGTTAGTCCATTGCCTCTTCGTAGACAATATCAACATAACCTGGAACTGCTCAAGTCTTTCACTGCGGTTGGTGACTCTGGGTATATATTCATGATGACACCGAGAGATTTTGTTTGTATTAAGCTGAGAGAAAATCAAATTGGCAAGTATTTCAACAACTATCTCAGTCTTTCTATTGCCAGACGTCCTAAGCTCACAACGGGTGACCTCAAAAACTCGTCTCCACATCCCCCTTTCCTCTGCCATATGACCACCCTCCATCCAACTCACACCCGCCTCCCTCATATCTCTCTCCATTCCATCCCTCCATCTCAGCTTTGGTCTCCCCCTTCCACTATCCCCCACCACCTCACTCACGTACACTCCCGTGGTCAGCCTCTCATTCTCCATCCTGTCGACTTCATCCCTTCATCTCATCCTTGGTCACCCTCTCACCCTCACATACATTCTCCAAGACAATTTCTCATTCTCCATCTACTCCACTCCATCCCTCCATCTCATCCTTTGTCTCCCCCTCTCCCCCTCCACCTCACTCACATACACTCCCCTAATCAGGCTGTCATTCTGCATCCTCTCCACATGACCAGACTACCTAGACTTGTTTCATTCTCTGCTAATGGTTGACATAGAAACTCACCTTAGGCCAACATGTGACAATTTCGTACACTGAACAAAAATCCCAGGCATAAAAGGCTTAATTATCGAGCTGTGGTATTCAGGTTTCTCAGAATAAACTACCAAATTTTGTCTTTTTTTTTTGGGGGGGGGGGCACATTTACAAAAAAAAAAAATCGCATTAAAGGAAATTAAGAAGAGCGGATGACGTAATCAGGGAGTAAAAAGTAGAGAAGATTCAACTGAATGTGCAAAAAGAAGTCGAGGAGGAAAGGGAGATGAAGGAAGGCAGAAAATCAGAAGTGAAAAAGAAATGAGAGATACAGCAGTAGGGAGAGAATGGAAAAGTTGGTGAGCTGAGAAGAGGAGAAGGGGGAGGAGGAGGGAAAACGAAATTGAAGCAGAAAGAACCGAACTGAGAGAGAGAGAGAGAGAGAGAGAGAGAGAGAGAGACAGCGGTAGGGAGAGAGTGGAAAAGTTGGTGAGTTAAGAAGAGAAGGGGGAGGAGGAGTAGAAAACGAAATAGAAGCAGAAAAACCGACCTGAGAGAGACATACAGAGAGAGAGAGAGAGAGAGAGAGAGAGAGAGAAAGAGAGTTAGCTCACATATCTTCTGCCCCTTAATGGATGTCATACCGCAACAGAATAAGAAAGAGTTACTCTCTCATCACAGCTATTTAGAAGCACTGTGGCAAAGGATTCGACAGCAGAAGTGAGATGTGTAGTTCAGTTGATGTTCCTTCGCGTATATCGGGCTAATTTGTCTATGTTACCGGGGGGGGGGGTGGAGACTCCGTCAGCGTTACTAGTGTCCACCCTGCATCATTTTCTGTACCTTATAACACTTTTCATTCTTAACTGTATCTACTTGTTAATCCATCAATTGCATTGTTAATTACGTATTTCATGACTCAATGTAGGCAATGGTTACACTGGCTGAGCCGTTCCTCGAACACAGATTCGTCACTTGAGTGGTATGGTGGGGAGTAATATACAGAACATCCTGTATGGATCAACAGTGGATGGGCAAGAAAATTTGTGTAAATGCAAGTAAATTACGTTTTTATTTATTTAAATATTCATTTTTGTAATTATTTATTTAATTAATTTACATATACAGGTTCTTTAATTATCTGTTCACAATTTCAGAAATGACCATCTATTCCAGCTAGCACAAGACGGTTTTAATCAAATAAAACAGAACAACATGATCCTGAATAGTCTTATTATTGTGCTTAACATTTATGAACAGGCTTTAAATAATCGTGTCAAGGGTTCAGCAGTTCACTACATGTTTCTTTTTAGATACCGAAAAAGACTGCCCATTTCGGAACCCATTTATTACGACAACGTAGATGGGGACGTGATTTGAAAATCTGGCAGATGCATATCGCAGTGTGGGGGAAGACTGCGACTTAACAACAAATAAAAATTGCCCTTATTCATCCTAATTTAGTCGCTGGGCATCATTACGTGCTTTCTCCCTGTCAACTCACTTCATTGCATTTAAGAATGATAAAAACAGTGACTCCTCGTTTTGCTCATGTAACGCGGTAGTATAAACCTCTACCCCAAATGACTACTGGCAATTTTTGGGCTACAAGGAAGTTAGAAATGTCAGCACTGAACAGTTTCGTAGCATCAGCACAATACGAGTTCAGAGCAGTTAAGCATCGTGTGAAAACAGCTTTATCAGTATATCAAATGCTTGCTAAACAATGTTAGGTTTCGGTTTAGCAGTAAAGAATGAATATAATTTGCAAATTTTCAAACATGGAAAAACAATATAGCACTTTCCGTATTTACGTCTAAGTCAAAACAATGTTCATCAAGCACTTTATATTATGTATAAACTATTTTCCAACGATATTTTCTGTTTTAAACGCGATTCATGCCGATACTACGAAAATTATCAGTGTCGATATTTTCATTTTCCTTGTAGTCCAAAACTTTAAAGTGGGCAGTTCAGTGAAAACGGTTCTGCCCTTAATTCGCGTGCCTCCGTAAGCACGCAGATCATGTTCTGCCGCGTAAATGGAGATTTTTTGTTTTTTGGACCAACAGTGTCTATAATAGAGTGCAATGTTTGAAGATTGCCTACCACCTGATGGTTTTTGCCCACCACCACACACACACAAAACATTATACTAAATATGATCTCTTCATCGCACTGGTGAACAACAATTAGGTTTCGACCTCTACACTGATTGCAATAATGGAATGAAATATGCGAAAATAGCGAAATGTGGTCTGACAAATTATTCAACAGGACCAAAAGAGGGACTCTGGGGGAAAAAAAATCCAAGACACATTAACACAAAAGAATCTGATAGACATTTTACGTGATTCTCATGTGCGTTTTCTGTGATACTTTGGCCTCTCGGAATCACCTCACTGTATTGTAAGTACTTATACCCGTCTTACTCTGACTTTGCCTAAAATTGCCATCTTTCCATCTTGACTACTGAGCTGTAACAATAGAATAGGAAAATATGATGCTAGTCATGATGAAGCATCATGGAAAGGGTGTACAGTCGCAGTATCTCTCTCTCTCTCTCTCTCGGTATGTGTGTGTGTGTGTGTGTGTGTGTGTGTGTGTGTGTGTGTGTGTGTGAATCAAAGAGACAGAGAGAGCTTTGAAGAAGTATCAAACGCGAAAAGGAAAAAAAAATAGAAACAAGGAAGAAGGATGTGTCGAGAAATGTGAGAAATATAAGGAATGGAGAGAGAGAGAGAGAGAGAGAGAGAGAAGGAGGGGGGGATGGAGAGTGAGAGATGCCAGAGGGATTTGTGAGAGTGGGGTGGGTGGAAGAAGAGGTGGACACAGAACAGGGTGGAATGACAAGGCGGCCAGTGTATGAAGAAGAAACAGAAGCAGACAAGATGGAGGAGGAGGAGCAGAAGAAGAAGATGAAGAAGAAGAAGAAGAAGAAGAACAACAACAACAACAACAACAACTACTACTATTACCACTACTACTACTACTACTACTACTACTACAAAACAAAAAAAGAAAACAAGGAGGAGAAGAGGAGATGATGATATGCTCAGATAAATGCCTCACTACTACACCAAGATATTCAGTTCACAGAATCAGTCTATCTTAAGCCAATTTACTCCTACAATATTCCTCGTATCAGGCATTTTTTATCAGGGGCCGCGGCTTTAATACTGGGTGACCTGGAACAAATGGGAAATAATTTAGTGTGAAAGTCCGAACGGCACGAAAACTGAACTCGGGTTTTTTCGGTTCCGTCTTGGATATGGTAAACAGTGCAATGATGTTGTGTGAGGGGTGGAGTTACTGCAAGACAAAATGATAGATAAAAACAAGTGGATGGACATGGTAATTCTCTGTCTGTCTGTTTGTCTGTCTGTCTGTCTATATGTATGTATGTATATATGTATGTATGTAAGTATATAAATACACATATATATGAATTATTATGTACATATATTTACATACATTTCTATATATATATATATATATATATATATATATATATATATATATATATATATATATATATATATATATATATATGTCTATTCATCCATCTGTAAGTATCTGTCTATCTGCTTGTTTGTCTGTCTACCTGTCAGTCTGATTATTAGCCCCAAAATCACCTTCCGAATTTAATCAAGTGCTGTGACACTCGCTATATATGATGTTAAAGGCGTCAGCAATTTGAAGTGTGGTGCGTGTTCCAGCGAATAAGACTGCTAATGTTGCTATTGTAAATAAAAGGCCTAACACATGGACCCCCATGTAGATGTGAGAAAAGATGGAGGATAAAGAGGAAGCTGTTTTAAGGAAAAGAACCTTGCCGTTCCACTTGACTGATAATAATTCATGATTTTAAGTGACTTGTTTTATTTGAGAACGTGCATACCATCCGGTTATATGGCGGGTCACACTTTTGGCTCAATTCTTAAAAAAAAATTTGACGTTCTTTCGTTCTCCAACAACATTTTGGTGTCTTATGAGAAAAATGCCTTTTAATTAACAGCTGTTACTCTTCTTCCACAAGCTTTCTATGAACGTAATTTTGCTGTAGCTTTAATGACCTCCGATATATCCTTGGTCTGGTGCTCAATTTGGTGTTTTCTGGTCTTTTTCGAGAACATGGTGTCGAATTTTGAGGAAAAACCTTAAGTAACATGTATAATTTTTCCATAAGATTTCCAGTGCAGTACATAGGACGGCTGTGCACTGGTAGGTCCCAGGATATTTGTTTTAGTCCTCCACAACATTTTTTGCCTTTTTTTTTCAGAAATTTGGTGGTGGATTTTGAGAGCCGTCATTAGCATATAATCTATTAATTTTTCATATGCATTCCAACGATGTCTACGAGTATAGATCTGATGTATTAATAGTCTTCTAAGTAGCACATTTGTGTGTGTGTGTGTGTGTGTGTGTGTGTGTGTGTGTGTTTTATGCTCACACTGACTCTTAATGACCATTCAGCAACATGGCGAAATTTGAGAAGGTCACTGAAGTAAAGTCTTTTTTTTCTCTCTCATAATCTTTTCAACGATGCATGTCAGTATGCCGCCCTTTTAATATAGTCTTCGATATAAACAATACTCCTTTTATTTAATTTGGTCCAGACTTTCGTCCATTTGCAGCTAATTTTACATAGACTCATAACGCAGTGAGACAGTACAATACCTCTATGACCTCTCCACAGCACTTTCTCGTGACTAGCATCAATTCTAATGCTAATCCATGGTTGTCTGTGAACATTCCATATAGAGTGAGGGCAATTTAGGCCAATTTAGAGTAAAAGTAGTATAGATTTGGTGCTTTTTCTTTTTCTTTTTCTTTTTTCCCCTTTTTTGTGTGCTTACTGTAGTTTGGTGTTTCTCGCCTTCTTCTTTTTACAATACGATGGAAAATTTTTAGAAAAGTACCTAAAATGACAGCTATTTCTTCTTCATAAGCTGTTTAGTAATGTTCATGGATTCGGTGTGGCTTTAACAGTCACAGAAATAATACTGGTTTTACTCTAACTTGGCCCAGATATTCGTCCTTCTGCAGCTCATTTCACGTAGCTCTGTGGCAGACAAAGACAATAGTGCAGCAACACATCCTTTCCACTGTTCTTCGTGACTAGCATCATACTCTAGTCTGTTATTATAAGTGAACACTGATATGAAGAGATGGTAGTTTTAGGCCAAGTTACAGTTAAGTTGCAGTAAAATGGGGTATACTTGTTTCACCCCTTCAGCCCGATATCGCATTTTTATATCATCTTTAAGTCTTCAGATTGTTTTATTCAGCTTAGGTTGTGAAAGGCTTAACGAGGACTGTTTCTAACCACCGCGTCACGAAAAATGGTTTCTCCAAATTTGCACAGAAGATCGTCCAAAGGTAGCAAGAACACAATACAGAATGCGTCACAGTGTTAAAGTCGCTCGCTTCGCTCGCTCTAACACTTGTATCAGTCCTTCATCCAGCCACTTCTTGCCGCATCTATAGCGCTGGGATCCTTGGACGAGATTAGTCTATACCTTTTAGGGGAGAGTGAACAGTCGCCCTTCCCTGAGTAATATTATGTGAGCAAAACAGGCCCCTGAGGTGGAATTCTCAAACACATTTACTATCAATTCCCTGTCGTAACTTAGATGAGTTTTTACAGGAAGGACTAGACAAGGGATGGTTTTTCGCCCTTGATCTTCCTGCAGAAAACAATTATAACCTGCTGTAATTTTCGTCTTGTAGCTTATGATTTATTTATGAAGTTAGAACAAGAGGCAGAGGACGATTCGACAGGTTCCTTGTCCCTACTGCAAATCAAAGCCTGAGTTACGACACGGACTGATCATAAGTGCGTTCATGTATCCCAGCCTTGAAGTGTAATTTTTATTTTTTTATGTGCTCGACTCTGGGCATAGGCTTCACAGCCTGCTCCCAAGGCCCAGTAGTCCTCCAACATATCATACACCTCTACATGTCACCACTTCGGTCCTAACACTTACCGTCCATATTGAATACATGCTAGGGCTGTCTCATAGAGGACTGGTGTATTGGTATTAGCGGGGGTGTTTTTACATGTCGGCGGGTCTTCTGGTAGATCAGTAAAGTCTGTTTTACATGAAATTCAAATCCTTAATTTGTTCCCTGCCCGAGCAAGGATTTGAACTTGGGTCCGGTAGGTATTTATGGGTATTTTCTCTTGGTCATCCCCCTCTGTTTTAGCTGATGATTTAAGTGATTCTCGGATTCTTCTAATTCATGTTGGCCTTTTGCGTGACATTTAGTTTTATAGGTCTTCTTTCCTTTTGTATATTTTCTTTAGCCATATATTTGCTTGCTTTCTTTGTGTCTTCTCTTAATTTTATATGTGTATGGATATTTTTTTAATTAATTTGTTTTTCTTTCCTCTCTTCATCTTCTGTAAGAAAGATTGTTTCTATATTTCCTTGTCCTTCTCTTTTCTTCCTTTCCCATCTCTGTTTCTTTGTATCTCTTGAATCTTTGCTTTGAATTAGTGTAAGTCGTCTTTGATACTCGGCGCACGAAGTCCATTATTTATTTCATGTATTCATGGGACGCGTCTGACTGGGACATAATTACCCAGTTCACCACCAGTAATCCGTTTACTTCGTATGGTTACCACCCAGAGCTGTAAACGGTTCCCTGAATCACAAGAAGCCAACTGCCCCTCAGCACAGGGTCACATGAAGATAGCGCTACATAGGGTGAATGGATGGTGTGCAACCTCTACCTATCTCTAACTGATGAAGGTAACACAAGGACAAATCTATATATGTACGTGAAATGGAAAAATATGGGTAAGATTTATTTTAGCGTACGAAATATGCAGCTCAGGGCATAAATCTGACTGGTAGTTTCCAAATGCCAGTATAGACACACACACACACACACACACACACACACACACACACACACACACACACACTTTCCTTCGTGCATCACCAAATGGGCACTAATACCCACCCTTCATGTTGAATATATGATTAGGTATTTATGGTCTCTCTCTCTCTCTCTCTCTCTCTCTCTCTCTCTCTCTCTCTCTCTCTCTCTCTCTCTTTCTCTGCCGATTAATTTATGTCTGTTTGTCTGTAGTATGTATGTACTGTATGTATGTCTACTGAATCTATCTACCTGTCTATCCATCTATCTGTATATCAGTCTGTCTATATATTTGTCCGTTTGTTTGTCTCTCTCTCAATACATCTGCCAACCCATACATACATACATAAATACATTCATACATACACATATACATACACTGACATAGACAGACAGACAGATGGAAGGATAAATCGATGATAGATAGGTAAATAGACAGATAGATAGACAGAGACAGACAGACAGATTAGAGCGTCGATGAGGTATATAAAATCACCATAGTGTGCAGACCTATTTCCCCCGCGCCTTCATCACACCAGGAATTTCCTCACTCCACTTTCCATAATGATTCAGCGTCTCATATCCCACAATAATTTCCAGGCAGCCAGAAATTCGCAACTAAATCCGTGCTAGGTGCGGGCCTCCCTCCCTTTTCGGCTTCTATATCATTTACTGCATCCAAAACGGCTCTCAGGCACGAAAATCCTTTAATCGCAATGCCCCCGGGGATTCGTGTGGATCAGGATTGGACTACGTTTGTATTAGAGGGAGAGATAAATTTTTTAAGAACCTAAGGAGATGTAGGGATGGTGGTGCCCTCCAAAACCATGGAAACAAAGGCGATGCAGTAAAATGTTATAGAATCCCATCCCTACTTTTCGACTTTATTTTTTTCAGACATTTCCCACGGCATGATTGGTTAATTGTTATATACCATTACCATAACACTTTTCAGGTGCATTGACGTTACACCATACTGGAATTAAACAGAGAGAGAGAGAGAGAGAGAGAGAGAGAATGATATATGGA
>NC_137020.1:4219271-4221771 GCF_032717465.1 Coenobita brevimanus | reverse complement strand
AGGAGACCAAGGATGGGATGATGGGATGGAATGGAGAGGATGGAGAATGAGAGACTGGCTGGAAGAGTGTGTGTGTGTGAGGTGGAAGTTGAGAGGGGAAGATCAAGGATGAAGTGGAGGGATGGAATGGAAAGGTATATGAGAGAGGGGCGTATGAGTTGGAGGGAGGGTAGACAAATGGGAGAGGACAGGGGGACGAGGAGGCGGTTTGATGGTAGTCACACTTACGGGATTAAGGCGTCTGGCAATAGATAGACAGACAGCTAGATAGGCAGATAGATAGAATGATAGATAGATAGGCAGATAGATAGATAGCCTTTACCTGTGCTCCCTCTGATACGCGCTGGGCCAGTTTTGCCTTTGTAGTGCAGAGAGGGCCACTTCACACTAACAAAATCATGGTGGAAAGCCATTGGCCTGAATTTACCACGGCAGCATTTCCCTTTTGTATTTTTTAATGGTGAAAAGGGCTGTTCAATGCCTCTTTCTGTCTCTGTCTTTTCCTCTCTCTGTCTGTCTCTTTTCCTCCCCATGTCTGTGTGTTTGTCTGCCTCCCTTTCTTTACCTTATTGTCTGTCTCTCTGTACCAGGTTCGGGGGGCGCGGTAGCACAGTGGTAGCGCGCCGGACTCGTAATCGGGGGATTGCGAGTTCGAGCCTCGCCCGGGCTGCTGTGCCGGGAGTGGTAGCTCGCTCCTGTAACCCTAGCGGGGCTATATAGTCCAATACAGGGCTTAGCTCGGGGGAACTCCATTTCTCCCATTTCTGTACCAGGTTCGAGGTCTGTCTGTGTTCCCCTTTATCCAGATCTGTCTATCTGTCTCTCTATATGTCTGTCTATCTGTCTGTCTATATTTGTCTATCTGTATGTCTATCTGTCTGTCTCTCACTGGATCACTTCTCTTTCTCTATTTCTGCCTCCCTATCTCGATCTGTTCCAGGCCCTGTCTCTGTTCCTCTCCATCCTAATCTATCTATCTGTCTGTCTGTCTGTCTCTCGCTCGATCAATTGCCCCGGTGCAGTGTCAAACATGCCACTTCACACTAATAAAACCCGGGATGAAAGTGTCGGCCCTCAACCTGCCTGTGTATGTGTGTGTGTGTGTGTGTGTGTGTGTGTGTGTGTGTGTGTGTGTGTATGTGTGTATGTGTGACCTCGCCATGACAGTCACGGGAAGATATTTTTTGTGACTTTATTTTATGATTGTAATTAATTTCGGTGTGTGTGTGTGTGTGTGTGTGTGTGTGTGTGTGTGTGTGTGTGTATTCATGTGAACACATTATTATCCCACACAGAAACACTTTTAAGGTCACACACACACGCGCACACACACACACACACACACACACACACACACACACACACACACACACACACACACACACACACACACACACACACACACACACACACACACACACACACACACACACACACACACGGGAGATTTACCTTGAAAAATATTGCACTTGATTACTTCTTCCTTCTTTACAAAAAATAAATTTATTGGTTTACACTTCTTCCTGTAGCAAGACATATGATCATTAGGTACCTGCGAATTTTCCAGGAACGTAGAAGATGATGATGATGATGATTAGGAGGAGGAAGAGGAAGAAGAAATGACTATATGTTGATGATGATGATGGGGGAGGGGGAGGAGGAAGAGGAAATGACTATGATGATGATGAGAAGGAGGAGAAGGAGGAGGAAGACGATGTAGAAGAAACGTCAATGAAAGGCCGTGAACTGTTGCTTAGAGGAAGATCCAATCCCCAAATTATTCCTTTCTCAATCTGGGGGGGAGGGGAGTTTGCTTCCTGTACGTCGAGTGTTCATTACTGTTTCACTTTAACTGATATTGCTGCTGCAAAACACCTTTTCAATGGACGATATTTGCTGAGTTTTTCCCTGAGAAGATACTTTCGTAACAACAAATAGACTAATATACATTTAACTTTAATTAAAGAAACAAACGTCCACTTGACTTCCGTAATGGTGCGTCTTGTGCATTCTTCACTGGTAACACTTAACCCTCTCGTGGTCGAAACAACTACAGTGTTTCCTTCCAGTTAATTCCTGATATTTCATTTAACTGCTGGTGTGATGGAAGAGCCTGAGAATCTTTACACAGGCAAATCCTTAAACAAACTTTAATACTAATATGTGAGAGTGAACAAGAGAGAGGCAGTGAGAGGCATCTATTGGCTCATTAACCCTCCCAACACTGTTTACCGCATTAACATGTTATTACATTTACAGGAGAATTAGCAAATGTAAATCATGAGTCATTATCTGATGCAAACAACCCAGACGTGTAAGAGAAATATTGCAGCGAGACGCGCCCATGGCAATCACTAACCTTAAAATTAGAAAACAAAAAAATCATTTCATTCTCACTACCAAAAGTGTGTGTGTGTGTGTGTGTGTGTGTGTGTGTGTGTGTGTGTGTGTGTGTGTGTGTGTGTGTGTGTGTGTGTACTATAATATTTGAAGACGATAG
>NC_137020.1:4209271-4214271 GCF_032717465.1 Coenobita brevimanus | reverse complement strand
ATTATTATTATTATTATTGTGATTGTTATTATTATTTTTTTTTTTAGAGAGAGAGAAGAGGTAATAAGTGACTGCCTTTCTCTGATTCTCTTGAGCTCATTTTTGGGTTTTCCTCACGCTGTCAGTTTCGCTTATATACTTATTTTACGTCTAAACTCTCGTAGGGAAGATTGTAGCAACAGTTTCTATTACTTTTTTCAGTACAATGACATTGTATATTCCCCTCACACTTATATTAAAAGGAAATATATTGGTATAGTCCTTTTACCTTAACTCGGCCCAGATTTTCGTCTTTTGCAGCTAATATCACGTAGCTCAGTGGCAGGAAAAGAAAATGCTACGGCTTCACATCCTTTCCATAGCACTTCTTCGTGACTAACCATATTCTAGTGCTAATCTGTTTTTACTAATCGGCGTTCAGGATGGGGAGATAGAAATTTTAGGCCTTGGTGGAATGAAAGGAGAATAACAGCCATTTTACGAGAGCAATAATGGAGAAATGACAGGCGACAATTACACTTCATAAAGTAACTGAAAGCACACACACACACACACACACACACACACTATCTATCTATCTATCTTCCTATCGATCCTGCCCTGTTATTCAATGCAAGAGCTGGTTAGTATAAAAGCGCGTAGGAACATATTGCTTTGTTTAATAGGTCAAAATAGCGAGATTGAGTTGGGTATTGTTTATTGAGAATTGTTGTGTTAAATTTTATCTGGTTTGATGATGTTCGTGATGAGATGGACTTAAAAATGTGTCTGACTCTTTATTGGTCTGTCTGTCTGTCTTGCTGTCTATCGTTCTTTCTGTCTGTCTATCTATCTTTCATCTACGTCTGAAAATATCTGAATCTCTGTTAGTTTGTCTGTCTGTTTGTCTGTTGGTTTGTCTATCTGTCTGTCTGCCTCCTTCATCTTGGTCTGAAAGTACTGTCGACTGTGTGTGTGTGTGTGTGTGTGTGTGTGTGTGTGTGTGTGTGTGTGTGTGTGTGTGTGTGTGTGCCTCTCTCTCACTGCCTCCACACACACACACACACACACACACACACACACACACACACACACACACACACATCTGTCTTTCCGTCTATAGCCTGATCTTGTTTTCTTTGAGGGATGAGGGAACCATAGGGGGGAATGTACTTATCTATGCAGAATAATAGACAGATAGACACACACATACACACACACACACACACACACACACACACACACACACACACACACACACACACACACACACACACACACACACACACACACACACTCAGGAGATTTACTGTAAAAATTATTGCTCTTCATTGCTTCCTTCTTTACAAAAAATATATTTATTGGTTTACACTTCTTCCTGTAGCAAAACATATGGTCATTAGGGACATGTGCATCATCCAGGCACGTAGGAGAAGAGGAAAAAGAAGAAGATGATGATGATGATGAGGAGGAGGATGACGACGTCGACGACGACGAGGAAATGACACTGTTGATGATGATGATGATGATGAGGAGGAGGAGGAGGAGGAGTAGGAGGAGGAGGAGGACGAGGAGAAACGTCAATGAAAGGTTTTGTAGTGTTGCTTAGAGGCAGATCCAATCCCCTGCTTATTCCTTTCTCAATCTGGGGGGGTGGGGGAGTTTGCGGCCTGTACTTGAACAGTTCATTACTCATTCACTTCAATACATACTGCTCCTCCAAAACTCCTTTTTAATGGAAGACATTTCCTGAGTTTTTGCCTGAGAAGAGAGAACCGTGACAACTAATGACCTAACATATATTTTACTTTAATTAAACAAACCTTCATTTGACTTCCGTAATGGTGCGTCTTGTGCCTTTTCACTGTAATCACCTAACCCTCTCGTAGTCGAAACAGCTATAATGTTTCCTTCTAGTTAATTCCTGATATTTCATTTAACTCATGGTGTGATGGAAGAGCCTGAGAATCTTTCCATAGGCAAATCCTTAACCATACTTTAATACCAATATGTGAGTGTGAACAAGAGAGAGGCAGTGAGAGGCATCTGTTGTCTCATTAACCTTTCCAGCACTGTTTACCGCATTAACATGTTATTACACTTACAGGAGAATTAGCAAATGTAAATCGTGAGTCATTATCTGATGCAAACAACCCAGACGTGTAAGAGAAATATTGCAGCGAGAGGCGCCCATGGCAATCACTCACCTTAAAATTAGAAAACAAAAAAATCATTTCATTCTCACTACCAAAAGTATTATAATATTTGAAGACGATAGAAGAAATACTATTAACATATTAAGATAACACTAACTGAACGATCAGTCACTGCGTCACCTAATTATTTTATTTTGGCAAACTGCAGGTGTATCCATGTTTCCATTCAGCCGAGGAAATATGCCCCATTAAAAGGTTAAAAAAAAAAAAGCTGATACTGGTCGAAATCTAGTTTCTTTTACATCTTCAGTACAGTTTAGCTTTTTTTTTTTTTTTTTTTCACATGCAGGCAATTTGATTCGGCTCATCGGAGACCTGTAGTGGGAAAAGAGTTAAGCTTTTCATTCTGATGACGTATTTTGCCTCGTCACTTTTCCTGGTTATACACAGTTTTATTCAGTGTATGAGATACTTTCAAAACAATGGAATTAGATGCAGCTTCCATTATTTCCTTCAATAAACAGGCTGTCTCACAAGATAGATGGAATATAGAGGTACCGATAATGTAATAGAGGTTAGTATTGGAGATTCTGTTGTTCTTTTGACCCCAGACTCATGTGAATATAAACCTTGTAGACTACAGACTGATTTTGCTCTTTTGCAGTCCACCATCCACCCTTCAGGGAATAGGAAGAGAGTTGATGGAGTCTATATAAAAGGCAGGTTCGTTACACGGTTATGTTGGTGCCAGGGCGTGAAGGCTTCCCCTCCAACTCCATGTTATTGGATGCAAGAGGCTGAGTGCAAATTTTGAACTATTATGTACCACAATATTTAACACTGTAATATGATGCTAGTCACGAAGAAGTGTTGTGGAAAAGATGTATCCTGAACCATTCTGTACCACTATCCTCTGTCCACACCAACTCGGCGAGAACTTGCCAACTCTCCATTTTGACTGCTAAGCTAAAACAGCAGATTAACACTGATGCTAGTCACGAGGAAGAGTTCTCGGAAGGATGTACTTGGTAATTATTACGACTCGAAATCGCAAAAAGCGTCTCATATTCGGTGGCATATTTTTTGAGGCAGTTTGTTGGGAGCTGCATGGGCGTCTGCAACATTTGCCCATTGTGCCAACCATTGATTCCCAGGTGTGCCATAGCTTGTAGTTGACTGTACCTGACATGACCTGCAAAACAACGGAAATCTGGCCCAAGTTAGGGTAAGAAATGTTATATTATTATTATTATTATTATTATTCTTGTTACTACTACTACCACTGCTACTACTACTACTTCTACTACTACTACTACTACTATTATTATTATTATTATTATTATTATTATTGTGATTGTTATTATTATTTTTTTTTTTTTAGAGAGAGAAGAGGTAATAAGTGACTGCCTTTCTCTGATTCTCTTGAGCTCATTTTTGGGTTTTCCTCACGCCGTCAGTTTCGCATATATACTTATTTTACGTCTAAACTCTCGTAGGGAAGATTGTAGCAACAGTTTCTATTACTTTTTTCAGTACAATGACATTTTATATTCCCCTCACACTTATATTAAAAGGAAATATATTGGTATAGTCCTTTTACCTTAACTCGGCCCAGATTTTCGTCTTTTGCAGCTAATATCACGTAGCTCAGTGGCAGGAAAAGAAAATGCTACGGCTTCACATCCTTTCCATAGCACTTCTTCGTGACTAACCATATTCTAGTGCTAATCTGTTTTTACTAATCGGCGTTCAGGATGGGGAGATAGAAATTTTAGGCCTTGGTGGAATGAAAGGAGAATAACAGCCATTTTACGAGAGCAATAATGGAGAAATGACAGGCGACAATTACACTTCATAAAGTAACTGAAAGCACACACACACACACACACACACACACTATCTATCTATCTATCTTCCTATCGATCCTGCCCTGTTATTCAATGCAAGAGCTGGTTAGTATAAAAGCGCGTAGGAACATATTGCTTTGTTTAATAGGTCAAAATAGCGAGATTGAGTTGGGTATTGTTTATTGAGAATTGTTGTGTTAAATTTTATCTGGTTTGATGATGTTCGTGATGAGATGGACTTAAAAATGTGTCTGACTCTTTATTGGTCTGTCTGTCTGTCTATCGTTCTTTCTGTCTGTCTATCTATCTTTCATCTACGTCTGAAAATATCTGAATCTCTGTTAGTTTGTCTGTCTGTTTGTCTGTTGGTTTGTCTATCTGTCTGTCTGCCTCCTTCATCTTGGTCTGAAAGTACTCTCGACTCTGTGTGTGTGTGTGTGTGTGTGTGTGTGTGTGTGTGTGTGTGTGTGTGTGTGTGTGTGTGTGTGTGTGTGTGTGTGTGTGTGTGCCTCTCTCTACATCTGCCTACACACACACACACACACACACACACACACACATCTGTCTTTCCGTCTATAGCCTGATCTTGTTTTCTTTGAGGGATGAGGGAGACATAGGGGGGAATGTACTTATCTATGCAGAATAATAGACAGATAGACACACACACACACACACACACACACACACACACACACACACACACACACACACACACACACACACACACACTCAGGAGATTTACTGTAAAAATTATTGCTCTTCATTGCTTCCTTCTTTACAAAAAATAAATTTATTGGTTTACACTTCTTCCTGTAGCAAAACATATGGTCATTAGGGACATGTGCATCATCCAGGCACGTAGGAGAAGAGGAAAAAGAAGAAGATGATGATGATGATGATGAGGAGGATGACGACGTCGACGACGACGAGGAAATGACACTGTTGATGATGATGATGATGATGATGATGATGATGATGAGGAGGAGGAGGAGGAGTAGGAGGAGGAGGAGGACGAGGA
>NC_137020.1:3944271-4201771 GCF_032717465.1 Coenobita brevimanus | reverse complement strand
AAGAAGAGGAAGAAGACGAAGAAAGAAGAAATAGAAGGAGAAGAGGAGGGAGAAGAAGAGGAAAAAATACAGACAGAAAGAAAGAAATTAAAGAAAGAAAGAAAGAAAAAGACGTTGAAGAAGAAGAAAGAAGGGAAAAAGAAGGAATGAAAAAAGAAAAAGAGAGAAAGAAGAAGAAGAAATAAAGTCAGAAATTAAGAAAGAAGAAGAAGATGATGATGAAGAAGAAGAAGATAATAATGATGATGATGATGATGATGATGATAAAGTAGGAGGAGGAGGAGGAGGAGAAAACTATTAATAATACGAGTAAGAAAAAGGGTTTGATAAATGGCACTTGACTACTTAGAGGTCACCAGTTCACACAATCAGCCTCTTGCCATACCCCAGCCTTCCTCTGGCATACATTACCCAATAGTCCAACGTACCATCCAGGTCCCCAACTGTGATGCTGGGTGAAGAGGAGAGAAGATATAAATCAGTACCTGTCAACTACACGAGTACTGTTTTGACCTTAAGTTGGCTCAGATTTTCGTCCCTCTGCAGCTTAGTTTACGTAGCATAGTGGTAGGAAAAGACATCAGTAAACCCCTACCTCCTTAGCATAGCACTTCTTCGTGACTAGCGCCATATTCTAGTGTTCATCTATTGTTGCAACTCAGCATTCAAGACGGAGAACTGGCAGTTATAGGCCAAGTTAGAGGAAAAAGAATTTAGCTACATTAAGCAGTCAGTCGTATTCCTGCAGGTTAAGGCGACTCCCTAATATCTTTTCCTCAGCGATTTATTTTTGGTTACTTCCTGGCAATTTAATCTACTGTCAGTTAAGGAAAAACACTTATGTCCGTCTTCTCGTTGTTTAAAGAAGCTCCCTAACACCTCATCTTTAGCGATTTATTTTTGGATACGGCTGGTTAATATCCTTTCGTACATTATTTATGCATAATATGGCGGTATTGGTACGTTTTTACAGTGAAGAGGACAGTAATTGATAATAAAAATAAAAAATAAATCACTTAGGAAAAGGTTTTAGGGGACTCCCTGTACCGACGAGAATACGAGCCTAAGTCTCAGGTCTCATGCTCATAATCTTGTCGGTTTAGGAGGCTCCCTAACACTTCTTCCTTAGCGATTTATTTTTGGATGACTCGTTAATATCGTTTTATGAGTTATCTATGCTGAGTAAAGCGATGATAGAATGACTTGTGTAAAACTGAGACGGACAGTAAGATGTAATAAGTGAAATAAATCGCTGAAGAAAAGGTGGTCGGGAAATTCATTAACCGAAGAAAATACGGGCCGTAGAACTGAGGGGAGAATGTGAGTGGGAGAGGTGAGGGGCTGGAAGAATGTAATTAGAAATATAATCTGTTCTAAATACAGAGACCTGCCCTACACTGTATTGTTGTTGCTGCCACACACTTTTATTAAAACCAGGAAGACAGTATAGCAGAAATTTTTAACTAAGTCTATGGCCGGCATTAAGCTCCCTAACACCTTTTCCTAAGCAATTTATTTTGTATATTACACCTTACTGTCTTATTATGTGTCATAAAAATCATTGCCATACCTCCATACTCTGCAAAAATAACATAGAATATTAACCAGCTATATACAAAAATATATTGTTGAGGAAGGATTGTTAGGGATCTTCATTACCCGACGAGAATACTGGCCTATCTGTGTTTAAATTCCAGTTAGAGAGAGAGAGAGAAGAGAAGAAGGGGGGGTTCGAGAAAAAAAGCAAGCATAAAAAGTCAAAGCATCATACATAAAGGCAAACTAATGCAGCAGATGGGTGAACCTCCTCAGTCCCAGGACGTAACTTCTATTCGTTCTTGCTACTTCAGCATGAAAATATTTCATGGCGGGATATTTACGTTGTAAAGGGTGAAGGAATTCTATAACTAACATCACCAGTTCGAAAAGCCTCTGAATATACTACTTTAAGGGACTGCAAAGAGTACAATACAATATAAAAGTACTTTGCCTCAGGGAAGTAAGAAACTAGTTTACAGTTGTGGTACGTAGTGGCGACCACCATCAACTCACCTAATGTAATGCTGCCAGTTTCATCCTACATCCTTTATTATTTTTGTGTGTGTCTGCCCTCCTCCCTCTCTTCCGGTTTCTCATACCCTTCCTGTCACCTTTATTGCTCGTGCTTCTACTTCAGGTGGCTCTACATTGAGTGACAAGCCTAATAGTTTCCTATGACCCAGAAAATCATTTACAACGCTGGATGGTAACCGTATAACCAAATAACCGGGTGACGTGGAGCCTACTATGGTACCCCTGTTAAGTGGGTCGAGAGATACAAATGTGGGCATCAAAACTCCAAACTCTTCCCCGCGCCTCGCTGTGGTAAAGCGCTTTCTACAGCAAAGGAGTTCTGATTCACTGCAAGGGACGGCCCTGCATGGGCGGTTATTTGCTTGCGGTTGACGGATCTGCTCGGCCAGACAAGCCAGGGTTACTTTGCTCCTACTGCTAGTAGGTACAGTTATCCAGGACAATGCTAAGCAGGAGATGTTCTTCCCGTACGTCATGACTGAGTGGAAAATAGGGTTATGGTGACGATGGTGACAATGATGATGATGATGGTGGTATTGGTGTTGGTGATGCTAATGATGCTAATGATGACAACCTTCTTTATTTTAAAGATATTATTCAAGTTAGATGACGCACGACAAAGAACAACTTCACATCACCCCACGTATTAGTGGCATGGCGGTGATGATAATGAGATAAAATATATCATTTTCGGGGACCTATTAGACCTACATGATGTTTGACAAATGATAAGGTGATGGATGATGATGATGATGATGATGATGATGATGATGATAAAAACCCGTTCTTTCTTATAGGTGGTCTGTTCGAGGATGATGACGCGAGGCAAGAGCAGGCGTTCCGATATGCTGTGGACGCCATTAACAGTGACCGTAACCAGCTGACCTACGCTCGTCTCTCGGCTCAGATAGAACAGGTCACGCCGGGAGATTCTTTTGCTGCCTCAAGGAAAGGTGGGTGTCTTCTGTCTCCTTAGCGTCACACTGTTTACATGTCTGCCTGGAATCGTGCTTCATCTTTTCTTTGTCTTCCTAAGAATAATTTCATTCGTCCCAAAAACTCTTACTTCTCAAAGATTCTTCTCACTCTTTATGACACTTTGTCCAGTACCTCCATTTTAAACGTGACTTCTTCCTCATTCCCTCCTCTCTTCCACTCTGATGGCTCTGTAGCTGTTTCATCTAACAATGAAACAAAACTCTTTCCGCTATCTTCTTCCTCTATTTTTTATTTGAATGATTTAAGGAGATTATCCCTCCATCTACTCCCTCTTATTTCTTCAAGCCTGACTTTACAATTTCTTCAAGAGATGTAACTTGGCTCTCAGTGGCCTCAACTCTACTAATAAGCATACGATCCTCATCAGTTTCTACCTGTTGCTGTCAGAAACAATACTTCCGTGTTGACTTCCAGCCTAGGTAAACTCTTCCCCTTTCTTCTGTCAACTTATGCCTCTCTTACTTCATGGAAATTTAATCACATTCAGCCTGCCTAAAAGAAGAACGACTTTTTCCAACTCTCTAGTGATCGCCTTTTTCTTTTTAATTCCAAAGTCGTTAAATTAGTCTTTAACAAGAAGATTTTCAAGCACTGTTTTCCTTTAACCTACTTTCTGACAGCCACTACAGGTTCTGCCAGGGACCCCCAGCTGATAATCTTATCACTCGCCCTTCTGACTCTTGGTAATTCTCCTTGGAGACTTTGGTGAAAACTTTGCCACACGATAACTCAGAAGTTTTTAGCTGATTCTGGTACAAATCCCTAATTTACTAAATGCTCTCTTACGGCTTCTGTTTTTTGATGTGTGTCTTCACCTACAGCTTCCTCTCTGGCTGTTCTATGGCTGCTCTTATAACTGCCTCCTTCCTGAATTAGTAGTAGCGATGTTCCTCAGGGCTCTGGCTTGTCACCAACTCTTTACCCTTTATAAACCAGTGATCATGTGAGCCGCCCATTCAGTCCTATCCACTCATAAGCTGATGCCTCCACCCTTCACATTTCCACCCGTTTTTCACAGCGTCTGACATAGCACTGCGTTTTGCACTCACGAGATTAGCCTGTGCTGGATTCTACAGTAACTTGGCTTTTGTTTTATACTGAGGAACCTGATCTGAAAACCTTTATAGCCTTTGGGCATCAAATCTATGCAAGACTGTCACTCTGATGTCAAATTCTATCCCCATTACGTCAAGGCGCCAAGGCAACTACGCAAATCTTTTATTGGAGTGGCAGGATTATTACCCACTGACTATGGCTCCAGGAATGTGGATTATTGTTGCGTCTCTCTCTCTCTCTCTCTCTCTCTCTCTCACACACACACACACACACACACACACACACACACACACACACACACACACACACACCTGATAGAAATCCTGCCAGACATCGAACGTGGATATAGCTAATTGCATAGTTTATCAACTCAGATCCGATAACGCATTTATTATTATTATTATTATTATTATTATTATTATTATTATTATTATTATTATTAATATTATTACTATTATTATTATTATTATTATTATTTTATGTAGTTAAGAGCCACTTTGAACTGAAGGGGTTAAATTTAATCCTTTATTCATCCCTTCGCTTCCAAGAGACTGTCACAGCCACAGCATAATCCTTTGGTGACAAGGATTAGCGATAGACAGACAGACAGACAGACGGACAGACAGACACAGACAGAGACAGAGACCTTAAATAGCTGTGGGTGTACCTGTGGTAAGTGTTATTATTAATATTGTTATTATTATTATTATTATTGTTATTATTATTATTATTATTATTATATTAGTATTAGTATTAGTATTAGTATTTTCACTGGAACCACCAGATCAGTTTCCTCAGCACAGAAGAGAATTTTTATAATGCTGTAGTTAGACACAGCCTTCATTTTCCTTCAGCGATTTTAAAACATACGGTGTTGGTATCAAAAACCATGTGAAAGACGCAATTGGATTTTTTCTCGGGGCTTGGAGGAAGGGGGAGTTGGGGGGAGGGGAGGGGGTTAATGGGTAGGGCATCAGATTTATTTTAATGCAAGTATACGTCTGGGGACCTGGATGTAACGGTGACTGTTGGGGATCATAATTTGGGAGAACTTTGGGATTTCGATTAAAAAAAAAGAAAAAGAAAAAGAGAAGAGATAGAAAGAAAAGAAAAGAAAGAGGAAAGAAAAAAGAAAAGAAAGGGAAAAAAGGAAAGAAAAGAAAGAATGAAAGAAAGGAATAAAAAAGAAAAGAAAGGAAGGAAGGAAGAAAAGAAATGAAAGAAAGGAATAAAAAAGATACCAAAAGAAGGAAGAAAAAAGAACAAAAAAGAAAGGAAGGAAGAAAAAGAAAAGAAGAAAAAAGAAGAAAAAGACAAGAAATGAAAGGAAGAAAAAAGAAAAAGAAAAAAAGAAAAGGAATGAAAGAAAGAAAAAAGGAAGGAAGAAAAAAGAAAGGGAAAAAAGGAAAGAAAGAAGAAAGAAAAAAGAAAATAAAGAAAAAGAAAGAAAGAAAAAAGAAAATAAAGAAAGGAAGAGAAAAGACAAAAGAAGGAAAGGACGGAAGAAAAAAGAGAAGATAAGAAAGAGAGAAAAAAGAAAAGAAAGAAATGTAGAAAAAAGAAAAATTATCTGCTTTACTTACCCTCGTCCGGTCGGTAGGCATTACATCGAAGACCCCTGGCACCTTTTCCTAAGTGATTTATTTCGTTTATCACATCCTACTGTCCTCTTCCGTGTTACATAAACCCTTCCAGTGTCGCCATATTTGCAAAAAAAAAAAAAAATGTCCAGAAGGCTATGAACCAGCCATATCCAAAAATAAATAGCTAAGGAAGAGGTGTTAGGGAGGTTCCTTAACCAAACGAGAATACGAACCAGTATCACCAGTTATAAGACAGTTGTTCTCTTTGCCCTATAAAGTACAACATTTTGGGGGTAAGAGAGAGAGAGAGAGAGAGAGAGAGAGAGAGAGAGAAAATTAACCTGTCATTGGACTGAAAGGACTGGTGGTAATAATTTCCATAGCTGAGACTATTAAGAAGCATTGTAATATTCCCTGCATAAAGGTGAAGGCTTTGTATTTCCTTACGCCTAGCTACATCTTTTTCAGCAGTTTCGCTTACCATCATTATCATCATCATTATCGTTATCGCATTGATGAAGTGAAAGAGAGAGAGATTGTCCAGGTGCATGAGGATGCAAAAGTGGATATATGTGGATTGACTGAAACTAAATGGGAAGGTGAAAGGATGAGAGAATGGGAATACGGTGTAGGTATATGTGCGGGAGTCAGTGAGAATGAGAGGGCAAGAGAGGGAGTATGTCTGATGATAAGCAAGAAGTGGAAGGAGAATATAAGAGAGTATGGAACAGTGGGTGCAAGGATTGTATGGGTGAGGATGAAAGTAGGTATACAAGCATGGGCGATTGTATGTGTATATGCTCCAACAGAGGATCGAGTGGCAAGAGTGAAAGATGAGTTTTGGGCGAGAGTAGAAGCATGTATGGACAAGTTTGAGAGGAGCGAGAGAGTGCTGTTGATTGGAGACATGAATGGCAAAGTCGGGAATGTACGAGTGGATGGAGTGGTTGGTCAGTGGGGTGTGCCAGCGGAAGTAGATGGGAATGGTAGTGCTTTGGTGGACATCTGTGCTGGTAAGGGGTTGGCAATAGCCAACACCTACTTTCGTCATAAGATGATCCACCGGTATACATGGAGAGTAATGAGAGGAGGATGGATGGTGAACTTGTTGAACGAAAGGCAATGATAGACTACGTGTGTGTGGATGAGCGAATGAGAAGACAAGTGTTGGATGCAAGGGTGTGGAGAGGGGGGGGGAATGGAGTCTCGGACCATCACTTAGTGATGGCCAAGGTAGAGCTGCAAAGAAGGTGGTTGAGGAGGCGAAGGGGAAGACAGGAGGAAGCAGCTCCTGTGAGAAGAGTGGAGAAATTGCAAGATAGTGAGAAGAGGACAGAGTATAAGAGCATAGTGGAAGAAAGATTGGGAAGGTATGAGCTAGAGCAGATGGAAGGGGTGGAAGACGTATGTAAGATATTCACGGAAGAGATAAGCACAGCGTGTGAGGCGGTTTGTGGGGTGAGGAGGAGATGCAAGGGTGTGCAAGGGACAGCATGGTGGAATGATGAGGTGAAACGAGCTGTGGAACAAAAGAAGAAGGCATATGGTGAATGGTTGGCGAGTAGAGGTAGGGGAGAAGATGAGAGAGAGAAGAGAGAAGTATATGTGAGCAGGAGAAGGGAGGTTAAGAGACTGGTGAAGGAGAGTAAGAAGAAAGTGGATGAGGAGTTTGGGAAGAATCTGAGTGTGAAATGGAGGGAGAGTAAGAAATTGTTTTGGAAGGAGGTAAAGAAAGTAAGGCAGTGTGAAAGGGGAAATAGTAGGGGAGTGAAAGATAGGAATAATAGATTGTTGGTGGAGAAGAGAGAGAAATTGAGGAGATGGAAGGAGCACTTTGAGGATTTGTTGAATGTAGAGAGTGAGAGCAGTGTGAGTATAAGTGGTTGGGGAATGGCTGGGAGAAGAAGAGATGAGAGGAGGGAGGAAGAGATCAGTAGGTCGGAAGTAGTGGAAGCGATGAAGAAGATTAAGCTGGGAAAGGCCCCAGGAATTGATGGAGTGTGTGGTGAAATGCTTAGGTATGGGGTGAGATTGTTGTGGAGTGGATATGGAAGTTGTGTAGATTGGCTTGGGAAGAGGGAAGGGTTCCAGAGGACTGGAAATCAGGTATAATTGTTCCTCTGTACAAAGGAAAAGGAGAGAAGTATGTGGTAACCATACGGGTATTTGCCTTCTTAGTGTGACTGGTAAAATATATGGTAGAATACTCATTGATAGGGTTAGGCATATGACAGAGGAGCTAGTTGGAGAACAACAAGGGGGATTTAGGAAGGGAAAAGGGTGTGTAGATCAGATATTTGTTCTAAGATGTTTAGTGGAGAAGTATCTAGAGAAGGGAAGGAAAGTGTACGCTGCCTTCATGGACTTGGAGAAAGCTTATGACAGAATAGATAGGAAAGGTATGTGGAAGGTATTAAGAATATATGGAGTGGAGGGGAAATTGTTGAGTGCTGTGAAGAGTATGTACGAGGGAGCTAGGGCTACGGTGCGAGTGGATGGTGAGCTGAGTGAGTTCTTTGATCTCAATGTGGGACTGAAACAGGGGTGTGTAATGTCTCCTTGGCTGTTTAATATATATATGGATGGGGTCGTAAAGGAGGTACAAGGTAGGGCAGTGGATGTGGGGGTGGCCTTAATGAATGAGGGTGAGATTTGGAAGCTTCCGGTGTTGCTGTTTGCTGATGATACAGTATTGTTGAGTGAAGATGAATGGGAGTTGCAAGGTTTGGTGAATGAATTTCGGACAGTGTGTAGGAGGAGGAAGCTGAAAGTTAATGTAAACAAAAGTAAAGTTATGGTGTTTGAGAGGAATGAAGTCACAGAGTGTGCAGTGAGGCTGGATGGTGAGGATATGGAGAATGTGAGTGCATTCAAGTACTTGGGTAGTGTGATGAGTAAGGATGGAACTTTGGGGGATGAAGTACGTGAAAGGGTACAGCAGGGAAGGAAGGTTGTTGGCACACTGAAAGCAGTGATGAGAAATAGGGAGGTGAGTATGGAAGTTAAGAAGTCACTGCATGATGGTATTGTGATCCCTACCCTGACGTATGGAAGCGAGGCGTGGACCTTGCAAGAGGGGAACAAGTCAAGAGTGAGAGCAGTGGAAATGAGTTACTTGAGAGGAGCATGTGGAGTGACATGGAGGGACAGGTTGACGAATGAAGAAGTGAAGGAACGTTGTGGGGTAGATGTGGATGTGGTTGAAAAGATTAGGAGAAATACACTGAGGTGGTTTGGACATGTGGAGAGGATGGAGAATGAAAGACTGACTAAGAGGGTGTATGTAGGTGAGGTGGAGGGAGGAGAGGGGTGGGGGTAGACCGAGGATGAGGTGGAGGGATGGAGTTGAGAGGTATATGAGGGAGGGGGGGGTGAGTTGGGGGGAGGGGAGTCAAATGGTGGGTGACAGAGTGACTTGGAGGCGTTTTGTCTGCGGCCACCCTTTGCGGGATTAGGGCGTCGGGCTATAGATAGATAGATAGATTATTACTACTACTACTACTACTACTACTACTACTACCACTACTACTACTACTACTACTACTACTACTATTACTACTACTACTACTACTAGTAGTAGCAGCAGCAGCAGCAGGAGCAGCAGCAACAGCAGCAGTAGTAGTAGTAGTAGTAGTAGCAGTATCGTGTTTTACCTCCGCCAGGAGGTAATGTTTTACTCTGCTTTGGTTGGTTGGTTGGTTTGAAAGTGTCTGTCCGTCTGTCTCTCTGGTAGCAGGAATACTCAAAAAGTTATGATCAGATTTTGATTAAATTTTGTGGAAGGGTGGGCCATGAGCCAATGAACAAATGATAAAATTTTGGGCCGGATCCGGATCCAGATCCGGAGTATCCCGCACAATATCTCCAAAAGTTCTCAATGAATTTCAATGAAATTTTGTGGATAGGTGTGCCATGGACCAAGGGAGAATTGATTTAAATTTGTGGCTCATCCGGATCCGGATCACGATCCTCATTATCCATGGATCCGGATCCGGGATTACTCAAAAAGTTAAGAACGGATTTTGATGAACTTTTGTGGAAGGGCGGGCCATGGGCCAAGGAAAAAATGTTTAATTTTGTGGCCATCCGGATCCGGATCCAGAGTATCCGGCACAATATCTCTAAAAGTTCTCAATGAATTTCAATGAAATTTTGTGGAAAGGTAGGCCATGGACCAAGAAAGAATTGATTAAATTTTGGGCGGATCCTCATCCGGATCCTATATCCACGGATCCCGATCCGGATCCTTTCTCTTGGCCATGGCATTTGTGGAGGTATATGCTCTGAGAGCGCTTTCTGGTTTATTAATGTGTTAGTTGTCGCCGTCGTCATCACCATTACCATCACCATCATCATTATTGTATCACTGTTCGAGCGAGCGAAGTGAGCGAGAACACCAATTTAGTTACAGTTTGGACCCCGACATAATTATGTACCCGAGCGAAAGATTTATCGCATCAACAAGAAATGGGGGCAGGGGTCGGGAAGAAAACTCTGTAGTACAGTAGCGAACTTTTTTGGATATTTCTGCCAATTTTGAAGTCACAAGAAAAATAGACACCAATTTGGAAATCGCATTAAAACCTTCAATTATTTTCATTTCATAGACAACCCGTAATTCCCAATAGTTTTCCCGTAAATCGAGGAAACGATTTTTTGTAAGGCAGATTAGCGTCACAGCCGGCTGCGCAGGAAGTAACGGACTATGGTTGCGTGAATAGCGCAGCAGACGATTGCTGAGAGCAACCAGGTTTTGCCTTTTCAAAACAAATAATATTTTTTTTTGTTTTTTTGAGGGGGAGGATTTTTGACTGAATCTAAGTCAAACTTATACAATACCCTGATCGAAGAGAGAAACGCCGAATTTCTGATTTCTGATTCGAATCCGAGCGTACTGAGAGATTTGATGAAAGTAATTTTTGTGAGTGTGCAAAAAGCAGTCATTATTAACCTGCTAGATCCCAACCCTAGACCTATAATTAATACAAGAGGAGCATTGGTTTTAGGAAGTGTGAGAGAATATTTTTGGTGTAATCTGATAAGTTCTTTTTAGTATTTTCAGGTCAGGAAATCAGAGGAAGATGATGAGCCACATGAGACAAAATTCAGCACTGCCTGACTTGCTCGCTTGCTCGCTCAAACAGGTTCCACACTTTCAGCGTGGACGCCTATTACATGTTAATATTTTTTCAGTAAAAAGATTTTGAAAACTGTTCATTTTTAACAAATATGAACAGCTGTAGCAGTTGTAGCAGCAGCAGCAGCACTAGTTGTAGTAGTAGTAGTAGTAGCAGTAGCAGTAGTAATTGTAGTAATAGTAGTTGTCGTTGTTGTTGTAGCCACAGATTCGTTTAAAACGCTAACCCAGTGGACTTCAAGCTGTAGTCGTCCTCCTCCTGCAGCTTACCATCCTCCTTTCGGGGGATAGGGAGGGAGTTGAGGAAAGTTTGGATAGCCAGACAGTGGTGCAGTTCTGTTTATGTCGGTGCCACCACATGGAGGCGTGGCACTCCAGCACCAGCAGTAATCGTCCAAAAAAGGTCCAAATAAGTACCATATTTTCATATATAAACAGTTTTCAGTCTAACCATTTCACTACAGTCTATCTGTCTTTCTATTTATCTGTCTGTCTATCTTTTACTATCTATCTATCTGTGTGCCTTGCTGTGTGTCTGTATTTATCCATCTATCGATCTATAGCCAGAAGAATTAATTCGGCGGTGGCCCTGTCCATGTCGCTCTTTCCTCTGCCATCATGCCGCCTTCCTCCATCCCACATCACTCTCGCTCACATACCTCTTTCTTCAGTACATCCTTCCCCCTCATTTCTGGTTTCCCTCTTCCTCCACCACACTCACTTATATAATTCCCTGTTCAGTCTGTCACTCTCTTTTCTCTCCACGTGTCCTTATCACCTCAGGGTAATTTTATCACTATTCAGCACATCATCTTCAACACCTACTCCCCCAGACAGACTTCATGTACTTCTGAGGAGACCTTAAAGTGGTTGGGCGACTGGTCATATTCACAGTAAGGAATACACCATCAGGGGAGTTCGAAAGTTGGCAAGGGAGGTTCGCAAGATTGTTCACTCCAAGGAAAAAATACAAAACTAAAAAAATGGGAAAGCCACAAATTCGCACCACCTTTGACACACATTGAGTATGGATAGTAGTAGTAGTATCATCATCATCATCATCATCATCAGCAGCAGCAGCAGCAGCAGCAGCGGCAGTAGTAGTAGTAGTAGTAATAGTAGTAGTAGTAGTAGCAACCCCAAGCTCATCTGAATGTGAACCCAGTGGACTGCAGGCTGAAATTGTCCTACAGCTCATCACTCTACTTTCGGGGGATAGGGAGGCAGTTGAGAGACGTTAGTATAACCTGGCAGTGGCCCAGCTCAATTATATCGGTGCCACCACACGAAGGCCCCCTCACTCCAGCACCAGCTATGGATTGAGGACGAACACCACAGTTTATATATAGGGTTTTATGTACATCTGCACAGGGGTCCAAGTCGGCCCGAAATTGCTGTACCTGCCCCATAAACAACTTTTTGAAAATGTTACAAAATCCCTCCACCTGGACAATGAACGTCACAGTGATAACAATACATAGCTTTACCAAGAGCTGAATTAAACAGTGAGAGGGTAGCAAAAAAAAAAAATAAAGAACAAAAAAGGACAATACCATACACAGAGGTTTGTAGTGAAAACATATTCCCACTTAATGCATCTACCTTAAGTCCATCCAAATTGCCTATGACTAATAATGAGCCTAGAGGCCTTTTGCATCAGGACACATCATTACCACACCGATAGCAGTTCTCTTTTGCCCATAACACCTATTTGTGTGTGATTAAGCTGTGTCATTAATTGGAACAGTTAGCCTTTCCATGGTCAGACAGCTCTAACATTTTATCCCAACTCAATCATACTTTTATCATACCTGCATCTCCCATCTGTGTGTTCACCGCTACAAATGTCTGTTATCTTTCATTGTTGTCGCTGGAAGATTATTTTTCTCCCAACGAAATCCTCTTATGTTCTTTTGAAGTGTATTCGCTGTATTTGCTCTAACTAGCATCTTTTTGTATTCTATTCTATCTATCGGTCCATCAGTCTGTCTATCCATCTACCCACCTATCAATCCCCTTATGTTTTATTTTGAAGTCTGTTCAGTGTGTTTGCTCTTCTCTGCCATCAACCTGCCTTTTCCTCAGCTCACACCACCATTACTCATAAACCTGTTCTCCTCATCCCTCCATCTCATCCATGGTCTCCCCCACTCCTCTCCCCCTCCACCTCACTCACACACTCTCCTGTTAAGTCTCATTTCACTCTTGCCTCCATCAAATTCCTTCTTTTTTTTCAGTGTGTTCGCTGCTGCAGAGCGGTGTGGCAGGCATCTTTGGGCCTCAGTCTCCACACACATCAGCTCACGTTCAGTCCATCTGCGACACCCTTGAGATCCCACACATAGAGAACAGATGGGACTTTAGACTGGCACACGATGGGTATTCAGTCAACCTGTACCCTCACCCTTCTACGCTATCAAAGGTGTGTTTAACCTCCTCCAGTACAACAGCGTCCTCTGTATTAAATTCCTCTTCACCAACAATATGAGCAGATGGTGCGTTAGACTCACAGGTGACACAAATTGAGGCAACTTTTATCCTTCTCCATCTACAGTATCCAAGGTGAGTTTATTTAAACACAATAACCACTACAACTTTTGTATTTGATTGTTTTATCCCCACATATAGAGAACATACAGGACTTTATACTAACACATGATGCATATTCAGTCAACTTGTATCCTCCTCCATCTATGCAATCCAAGGTATGTCTGTCACCCTTCACTGCAATGATGTTTTCTGTAATTAACTTTCATCTTACATTAACATATTAGGTGGGATTTAACACTAACTTAGGACGCATATTGAGTCAAGTTGTATCTTCACCCTTCTATGCCGTCCAATGTATTTAGCTCCCTTCTGTAACCTGAATACAGGAAGGATATAAAAAATACAACACTCAAGGGGTGGGATTCTGAACATACTGACAATGGAAGCTTTATTTATAACTTGTATTTGTTTTTGCAGGAAGATAGAGAGACGTCAGGATATTATACACCCTCCTCTCCATGTCCCTCCTGCACAATGCAGATATAAACAATGATAACTTTTCTCTCGTAGCTCAGACTTGCTTTTTGTAGGAGGAACAGAAGTCATGGGAACACTTGGCCCTCTCCATTTCTTGCCCCTTCTGCAAAAACAAGGCCAAGTTACAACAGAGAATCAGTCGTAAATGTGTCCCAGTATCCCACCCCAGGGATGAAGGAGTTAACAGCAAGCATAAACCTTGAAAGATAATTATACAGGGGACTTACTCAAACAATTTCAATATTATCTATCTTTCATCTCAAACTGACTCAGATTTTCATCAGTTTTGTTGCGTATTTCACGTAGCTCAGTGGCAGAAAAAAAAAAAAAAAGACAGTGCTTGGGCTCCACATTCTCTCCATAGCACTTCCTCGTGACTATCACCAACTTCAAGTGTTAATACATTGTTATAATTCAGTGTTCAAGATGGAGTATGGCAATTTTAGGCCCAGTTACAATAAAAATGATGTAGTTAGGAGTGAAGTATAATTTATCATTTTTTCTGTAGTCGGCATCGCAGTCCACATTATAATTCAGGCTTTGTTCTGAAATACACTCGCATTAATATCTTGGATTTTGAGAGCCTGAATGATGTGTGAATATTTGTATGACTCACTCCGCAGGCATGCTGTTCATAGTTCTCACACTTTCATACTTTCTGCTTTCTAGATGGTGATGATGATGATGGTGATGATGACAATGATAATGATGATGACGATGACAATGATTGTGTGAGAGAGGAAGATGAGAAGGAGGATATGTTTTAATGACTGTTGAAACCTGTAGGTGTCATCCTCAGAACCAAATATTTATATAGAGTATCATGTAAGAGTTTCACTACAATATCGTTCGAGACAATAATAATAATAATAATAATAATAATAATAATAACAATAATAATGATAATAATAATGTTAGTAGTAGTAATAGCAGTGGCAGTAGGAGCAGGAGTAGTAATAGTTGCAGTATGATAATAATAATAATAATAATAATAATAATAATAATAATAACAATAATTACTTGCTATATCAGGCATACATGGACGTCATCATGACCCTGGGCTGGAAGAAACTGTGCATCATCTACGAGAACAACAAGGGTCTGGTGAGAACTCAGGAAATTCTTAAGAACCAGACATGGCAAATATCACTACGCCAGCTACCACGCTCACAGGACTACAGGTAAAACACACACACACACACACACACACACACACACATTACTGCACTACAAACACAAAAAAACAGTACAAACATAACATTTTCCACACCTTCTGTAATATATGAACAATATGTCTATTTTTGTATCACCTAGAGTTTTTATTCCACTTTGTATATGGTGACTAAATACATATAAGTTTAGTGAGTCAAATTTGGTGTTCTTATCGAAGTGGGAGGGGAATTAAAGACTGTCTCACAGGATCTGTTCTGAAGCGTGGTAGATTTTACTTATTCTCACAAAACAAGTCCTGTGTGTGTGTGTGTGTGTGTGTGTAAATAGCAATTTAAATAAAAAATGCTGACACTTAACAGTATGCGGAGGTTCTGCACGAGTTTATAAATTATCCATATATGTTAAATCAGACGCATTATTTTGCTCAATTAACTTTTCACCCAGGTTATGTATTTCACATTCATTATTAGGGTACCACCGGATGATTTTCTTCAGTTATTTAAGAATAGTTGTGCTGGGATAAAATTAAGGTTGTCTCTAACCCTTCTAGCTCAGAAAGTCTCCCCTATGCATATTAAAATCGTGTGGCAGCAAAAACAAATAACTAAGAAAAACGTCACAGGATTCATAGATTTAGGTATCACACTCGGTCGGGATTGGAAGTTAGTTTTGCCTGGCCAAAGCTTCAGGTTTCGAGCTACATTCCATTACCATTATCAGTATATTATTTAACCTATGAGACTTACTGGTATCACTTTCTTGACCAGAAATTTTGCATATTATAGACTGCTCTTTCGTTGTAGGTTACTCTTATGCTTTTAATATCTACGTAGCAAGAGGCTGTTAAAGTGTCACTCCTAGAAAACATCCGAATCCAAGGAGAACACAGTCCTGTGCTTCGAGACAAGGCTTCGAAACTGATCAACCATCTTGAGTGAGTTGTACAGAGTAAGGAGTGATTGGCAGCATTTACGGAGCTAGAAAACACTTAGCACTATTGACCAGCACACTTACCCCAAACACATTACATTCAGTAGGAAGGGAAGCATAGAATTGGTGCTGCTTCATGAACAGCTTTGAACCTTCAGCGAAACTGTGCTTACTTTACTCGTGCCCATCACAGGTTTAGGACGAATGTGGGTTCATCCTTGGATTTCTTATTTTGAGAGTGAGAGTTGCTGAAATTAGGTTCTGTTAGGTGATAATGGTTGGTAACTATTTATTAACTCTCTCTCTCTCTCTCTCTCTCTCTCTCTCTCTCTCTCTCTCTCTCACCCAGACCGATGCTGAAGGAAGCCAAATTAGCCGGCGTGACCCACGTCGTGCTGGACGTGGAGAGAGAGAACATCTTCACTGTGCTCAAGCAGGCCCAGCAGATTGGCATGATGACTTCCTACCACAACTACTTCATCACTTCACTGGTACGTACACTGTGTCATACAAGAAGCATATCTATCTCGGTATTTACACTATCTATCTGACCTCCATACATCCATCCTTTCAGCCATTCATCCATTCATCCATTCATCCAATCATGCATCCGCCCATTCATCCATTCATCCATGCATATATACATACCGGTATATGCTTTTATACATCCATTTTCTGTCCAACTCTCTATTGCAAGAAATAACCGTTACTCCTAGTCATTCATGTATGCAACTGGTCAACTCTGGAATTGGGTCCCTTGGTCTGTATTTACTACTGCTTATGACCTCCAGTCTTTCAAACACACTGTGTCCAGGCATCTCGACATGAACGGATCTTGAATTTGGCTCTCTCTTATCTTTTTTTCCTGGAGGGAACAATTTACAGGCTTCTGGTCTGTAGTTCCTTCTTCCTTGCATAAAATAATACGTACATATATACATGTTTTTATACATACATACATACTTACCTACATACTCAGGAATCAAAAATATCCTGCGAAACTTATCTTCCCACGCCTGCTGCCTCTCGTCCTACCACACTCGTCCTACCATATCAGTCGGAATATCTGTCTACCAAAATGCCTTCCTACCTACTAAACTCTCTGTTAGTCCACTTATCTGTCCATCTATCTACTGATCTTTCACTCTCTCTGTTTCTGTCTGTCTGTCTGTCCATCCATCCAATAATCTATCTTTCAGTCTATCTGTCTATCTATTTGCATGTCTGTTTATTTATCTATCTATTGTATGTCCGTCTGTCTCTGTTTGTCTATCTATTTCTTTTGTCTATCTTTCTCTCAGTCTCTGTCTATGCAACCATCCATCCAAATCTATCGATCGATCGATTGATCTATCTATTCAGTCGCTCATATAACCCAATCTTTCCCGCAACAAAGCCAGCCACCCTAACCTTCCTCTCCCACCTGCTCTTTATCTTTACCTTTATAGCCTTTAATCGCAGGTGTGACTCCTCGAATTCTGTCTGTCTATTGCCAGACGCCTTCATGCTCGAATTTGCGGATGTAGATATAGCCACAGGTGAACCAGCTACAAGAGAATGAATATGGCGTTCTTAACTCTTTGGCCTGTGACGTGTTTTGCTTACTTGGCTCACCATTATTTATCATTTTCGAACTTGGAAGATTAGAGACAGCATTTATTTTTCATTCACTACAAGAGGTCCCCCAGATCTGCCTCAAACCGCCATGACGGGGTAATAATATAGAGTTAAAGCACGTCATCATACTGTATGGATTAACCGGAAGCTGTTAACCCGATTATTTCCGGCGAAGTAAAAGCTAATCTTGTCTCACTCCTTCATTTCAGCACCGATAAAGACGTCAGGCTGTGAAGGGGTTAATGGGATCAATTATATCCACGTAATTACCAGTTACTCTCCACAGTTAAAATCTTCTGAGGGTGACAAGAATTTAGAAAAAAATCGTGGGCTGAAGGAGTTAAATGATAGCCAGTTAATTAGTCTGGATATTGTAAAAATAAATGTGTATTTTTTAAAAGAGCGCAGGCATGTTATAAAACACGGAAAGAGAGTTGCAGTTATTGATCTCATGGCAGATTTAATGTGTGTGTGTGTGTGTGTGTGTGTGTGTGTGTGTGTGTGTGTGTGTGTGTGTGTGTGTGTGTGTGTGTGTGTGTGTGTGTGTGTGTGTGTGTGTGTGTGTGTGTGTGTGTTATAATTTAGTATTTTTAAGTATCTACTGAAACTGAAAAATTATTCTGATATATTTGTGTAGCCTATCCGCCAGTCGATGTTTGCAGCCTTTATTTTTTCCTCACCTTCTACTGTCCATATGCATTATCCACCGACCCCTTGTCCATTATATTTGTGCTTCCTTCAGGCTCTTATATCCTCCCTACACCGGGCGATTTTATTCAGCTTGGTAAAGACATGTTGACGCGTAAGGATTAATAGTAAAAAAGTTCATTGAATAAGGTCTGTGATTCTCGTGGCCTTTTTTGTGTTCGCTTCCCAGGCAGGCAGCTTTAAACACACGATTACTGGCTGGTTCCTGTGCCACTTTAATACGTTACTTGTGTAGCTGATGCCGTTCTAAAACGTTCAGTACTTCCCCAAATTCCAATAAATGCAATGAAATTTCTCCATGCAAGACATTACCCTTTTGAGGCTTGGATTGCTCTCGACTGACCAAAACCATCTGGTGTTGGTCTTGATAGATTCTTTGGGCTACTAATAAATAAGACAAGTTTATTAAATGTAATGTTTTAATCTAACTTTTCTGGATTTTTCTAAGTTGAAGAAATCTATTGGATATGTTTTGGATGAGACTGATAACATCTACTTGACTGAGTGGGACTGGATTACCCCTTCCCTTCATGCCATAGGTGGAGGTGGGGTACCGTGGTTATAAGCATGTAGCAACTTGATGACACTTCTACCTGGCTATGGTACAGTGGTAGGCTGCCTGACTTTCATCTTATAATGTTTGATAGTGTCTGACAGTGTTTACATGAATGAATTATACATGTGCATACACCACAGCGAAAGAAAATTTCTGCAAACCATGTACTTTCTGTTCCCAGTAAGGCATATGATTCTGATAGAGTTCTCCCTCGTCCTTCTGTGCTGAGTCCACGCATCTGAAAGTGAACTGATATTGAATTTGCCTTCCTGATTTGTCTTGTCTTTTGGAAGCAGTAGGTTCTCTCTCTCTCTCTCTCTCTCTCTCTCTCTCTCTCTCTCTCTGTTTGTCTGTCTGTCTGTCTGTCTGTATGTATGTATGTATGTATGTATGTCTGTCTGTCTCTATCTCTCTCTTTCTCTCTCTCTCTCTCGTAGGCAAAAATGATGCTGGATATTGTGAAACGATGATGTGAGCGAGTGAATGAGTGAGTGAGTGAGTGAACTGAGGCGAGGGGCAGTGAATATTATTGTGAGAATGGACGAATAATTGATTTAGTTATAAAGCGTATAATGCAGTGTTGACCTAGTTATAATAATAGCGTATTGTGGAACTGATTGACACCTTATTTCCTTACCTGTCTGATAGCATATTTCATTGACTGACTGACATTATTTTCCTGTCTAACTGTCTGTCTTCCTTTTCGTGTACTTATTCATCTACCTACCTACCTACCTACCTTCCCTTCTGCCTACTTATCTACCTGCTTACCTGTAGGGCTGCTTGTTCCCTTCCCTCCCATCCTAACTGCTTTCATGTCTACCTACAGATACACCTACTTCCCTACCTACTTCTCTGGCTGCCTACATACATGGGTGACTGTTTCCCTACCTACCTGTCTACGTATCGATGTACCCACTGACCTACCTACTTACCTACCAGCCTACCCACCTACCTACCCACCTACCTACCTACCTACCTTCCTCCCTTCCTGCTTACCTACCTACCTACCTATCTACCTACCTACCTGCCTTCCTCCCTTCCTGCTTACCTGACTACCTGTCTACCTACCTGCCTACCTACGCACTTACCTGTCTGCCTGCCTGCCTGGCTAACTGCTTTAATAATTGATGCTTTCATGGCGTCGCATCAGCGGTGTTACATGGGGCAAAAAATTATAAACATAAATATCTGAAAACGAGAAGAGTACCAAAACTGCAGTGATAAATTAGAAACCATCCATTCACCGACTGTAGCACCAATGTATCTCCTGTTGACCATTGCAGTGAATAGCCTACCATATCAGAACGTAAATTTCGATAGGATGGACCTTTACCACCGAGCCATACGCCGCTCACTTGAACAAAGGGTAAAATTGCCATCTCTCCATCTCGACTATTGAGCTGTAAGAAGAGATTAACGCTTGATTATAGTGCTAGTCACGAAGAAGTGTCATGAAAAGGGTGTAGAGTTGCAGTATTGTCTTTATCTGCCACTGAGATACGTGAAACAAGGTGCAAAAAGAAAAAAAAACTCTCTCTATATTATTTTTACTCACACCAGGCCTAAAATTGACATCTCATTATAAATCCAGAGTTGTAACAATAGATTAGCACTCGAGTATGATGCTAGTCATGCAGAAGTGCTGTGTAAAGGATGTAGAGCCGTAGCCTTATCTTATTCTGCCACTGAACTACATGAAAAAAGCTGCAAAAGGACGATAATATCCGCCTACTTAAATTAACTGAGTTACGACGTACAGGTATATGAAAAGCAATGCAGACATAGGTGATTCACTTAGGTTAGGCAGTCAGCGATCCATGAACATGATTTATTGCTGATCCCGTGTGTGTGTGCGTGTGTGTGTGTGTGTGTGTGTGTGTGTGTGTGTGTGTGTGTGTGTGTGTGTGTGTGTGTGTGTGTGTGTTTGTGTGTGTGTGTGTGTGTGTGTGTGTGTGTGTGATCTATTATTTTTATACGAAGAATTTTATATAGTGCTTCCGGAAAACCCAAGTAGTGGACGTCAGGTTCTGTTCTAAATCCAGGGAGCGTCCTCTCACCGGGTAAGGAAGCTCCCTAACACCTCTTCCAAATCGATTTATTTTTGGATATGGCTAGTTAATATCTTCTTGTATGCTCTTGATTCAGAGTATGTAGTTATTGAAAGGATTTATGTAAAACAGAATAGGATATTAAGGTGCTCTAAGCAAAATAAATATAACACAGAACAGGACAGAAAGGTACACTAAGCAAAATAAATCGCCTAGGGAAAGGTATTGCGGAGCTCCTTTAACCGACGAAAATACGGGCCTCGATCATCGTGTATGTTTTTAATCATAACCAATAAAATGACCCGGCACGATTCAATGTTACGAACCCCTTGCTAATTGTCATAAGATCATGCTGACCAGGGAACAAGTTACTTTCATATAAATCGGATCTTTTTTTCCGTTATACCTCTTAATTCTGAAGACATCTGAGTGGTAATTAATGACATTCTTTTTTATCACTTCATATACGAATTGGTGACACGTTAATAAGCTTCTGTAGACTAGGTGCTTTTCATAGTTATATCTGTCTTCATTTATTCCCCGAACTGCGTCTCTTTGGAACTCTTCCCCAGATTACTATCCCCCAGACTTCAACCCACAGCCGTTCATGTCCAACTGTTGCCATTTTTTTAACGGATGAAGGACATCGTTAATATGGTGTATGGATTTTTTAAAATTCAATTTGTTTTTGCTTCCTCTGTTCAACTCCTGTAATAAAAATACAGTTTATAATTTGCTGTAAATCTTATGAACAGAAAAAAGTTTCTTGTCGATACCATTCTGGGAGATCACAAGGAATTCTGATCAAGGTTATTTATTATGGTGGGTGACAGTATTATTATTCCAGCTCTGACGAATGGAAGTGAAGCATAGAGCCTGTTGGTAGGACACAAGTCAGGAGTGAGAGCCGTGGAAGTGAGTTATAGAGGATGTGGAGCTGCATGGGGAGACAGACAGACAAAAAAGGAAGCAAAGATGTGGTGTTATGTGGATGTGATTGAAAGTATTAGGAGAAATACTTTGAAATGGTCTGGCCATATGAAGAGGGTAGAGAATGTGAGACTGACTAGAAGAGTGCATGTGAGTGAGGTGGAGAGGAAGAGGAGTAAAGGGAAACCAAGGTTGAGCTGGAGGGATGAATTGGAGAGATATAGAAGAGAGGGAAAGTGAGTTGGAGGGAGGCAGCCAAATGGTAGACGACAGGATGACGTGGATTCGATTTGTTTGTGGACATCCCTTTCGAAATTAAGGCACCCGAAAATAGATAGATAGATAGATAGATTTTCTCAAGATATTCTTGTATTTCCTTTCCTGTCACTTCATTAATCAACAGTTTACCATCCTCTGTTCCACAGAAGACAAATTATGGTGTGTGTGTGTGTGTGTGTGTGTGTGTGTGTGTGTGTGTGTGTGTGTGTGTGTGTGTGTGTGTGTGTGTGTGTGTGTGTGTGTGTGTGTGTGTGTGTGTGTGTGTGTGTGTGTGTGTGTGTGTGTGTGTGTGTGTGTGTGTGTGTGTGTGTGTGTTATTCTCTAATTTAAGAAAAGCTGTAGAGAATTCGTTTGGTACTGTTGCTTATCATGAAGGGCATTATCATCTGAGCTTATCACAAGACAAATGCTGTCCTTTGCAGTGTTCTTACTCCATATGTAAAAAAAAAATAAATAAATAAATAACAATCGATTACTTTTTTCTTTACATGAAATTTTTTGGTTCATTTTTTCTTACATTTTCCGTGCAGAGCCATTTATGCTTAAAAATACTCAACATCGTCTTCTATAATATTATGCTTTTTTCAGACATCTTTTAATTTCTTTAATATGCATTTACCTCCAGGCCGGATTATTATTGCCATTACTTTTATCTGAATGTTGGACTGAAACAGGGATGTGTCATGTCTCCATGGTTGTTCAGTCTGTATATGGATGGAGTTATAAAAGAGGTACAAGGTAGAGTAGTGGATGTTGGAGCTACCCTAATGAAAGAAGGCAATGTTTGGAAACTCTCTGTACTGTTGTTTGCAGATGATACTGTATTGTTGAGTGAAGACGAAGGGGAACTGCAAGGCTTGGGGAATGGGTTTGGGAGAGTGTGTAAGAAACGGAATCTAAAGGTGAATGTGGGGAAGAGTAGAGTTATGGCCTTTGAGAGAAATGAAGTTACTGCATGAACGGTGAGGTTGGATGATGAAGAAATGGAAAATATGAATGCATTTAAGTACTTGGGCAGTGTGATAAGTTAAGGATGGAAGTGTGGAGGATGAAGTGCTTGAAAGGGTGAAACAAGGAAGAAAGTTGTTGGTTCTCTGAATGCAGTGATAAGAAACAGGGAAGTCAGCATGGAAGTAAACAAATCGCTACATGATAGTATTGCGATACCTATTCTGAAGTATGGAAGTGAAGCTTGGATAAGGAAGTGAAGGAACGTTTTGGTGTGGATGTGGATGTGATAGGAAGCGTTAGCAAAAATGCACTGAGGTGATTTGGCCATGCGGAGAGGATGGAGAGTGAAAGACTAACGAGGAGAGTGTATATGAGTGAGATGGAGGTGGGGAGAGGGAAGGGGAGACCGTGGATGGGATGGAGGGATGGAGTGGAGAGCTATATGTGAGAGAGTGGGTGCAAACTGGGGGAGTGAGGTGAAATGGCAGGGGACAGGATGACATGGAGGCGATTTGTCTGTGGCCACCCCTTACACGATTATGGCGTCTGACAATAGACAGATACAGTAGATTGAGTTTTACGGGTAGTTCTCGTATTATTTGCTCTATAAACAGCAATGTGATTTTGAAATCAGCGAGAAAGAATATACAGTGTGTGTGTGTGTGTGTGTGTGTGTGTGTGTGTGTGTGTGTGTCAGAGAGAGAGAGAGAGAGAGAGAGTAACCGTCCATAATTATGCTGGGAGCTCCTGACCGTAAGAACCCACGTTGAATTCTCGGCCTGATCAGACCTTTAGACAAAGCCTGTTTCTCATTTTCCCAGTGTACCCAAAAGTACAGCTAGGGACCTGGCCGTAACATCGCCACTCCCAGCCGTATCTTGAGTGAATATTGTGACGCTGAGATATATAACTCCTCTGCGTAACAGCCCTCGCGCAGTCGATTAAGGAAGCTCCCCAACACCTCTTCCATAGCCAATCATTTTTGGATACGGCTAGTTAGTGTCAATTTGTGTATTGTTAATTGTGATCATGATGCTATCTGAATTATTAAAACAACTCAGAAGAGGTTAATAAGAAGTAATAAGCAACATAAATCTCTTAGGAAAATGTGCTAGGGAGCTTCTTTACGCGATGACAATACGGACCTAAGTCATCTTCCATTTGACATCCATAGAAGATTTTGTCCTTCTGGCAGGGACAAAAGTAGATATAATTATCCTGATGAGCGCAAGAAAAACAAGACGCGGTGCCGGGTACAGTAAACCCGCCCCTGGCATGCATTTTAGTGGTGAAGTATAAACACAACACGATATCTAGTCAGAGATGTCGTATATCAATTTTGGAGTAAATCGGTTGAAAATTGACGATTTTATGCCCATTTGAAATTTTAGGCCCGACCCAACTGACACTGACCCCCCTACCGCTAACTGGGGGGGGGTGCCCCCCTGATGTAATGAGGCATGTTATAGGATGCAAATTTGAAAGATACACCTTTAGGTTTTGGTTTCGTGTTGATATGACGAATTTGAAAGGAGTTATGGCAAAAAAAAAAAAAAACATTTTGGGGGGCCTAGCCTACAGCCTGGGTCTTGGCCCAATCTGGCCCAAAATTTATTCAGGTGATCAGAAAGTCATAGCCCATTATCGCTGTTACTGTAGCCAAAATTGCACCAGTAGTTTTCGAGTAAAGTTGCTAACAAACAGACAGACGGACAGACAGACGGACAGATAGACAGACAGACAAACAAACAGACAAACCGAATGAAAACAATACCCGTCCCCAAGCCCCTTCGGGGCGGGTACGGGTAACCATTATAAGAGAGAGAGACAGGGAGACAGACAGACAGACAGACTCAATTATCAGGGGAATCAAAAATGTTAAATCCGCTCATCATTTCAGGTTTTGGTTGTATGTTAAAAAAAAAAAAAAAAAAAACACACAGCTCAACTTCACCCCACCCCAGCCAGTGTGTATGGAGATTTACACTTACCACCTAAAAATACAGTGGTGTTCATGAGGAAGGATACACACCTACCCTTTTTGCCTGCCATAGTGTCCAATGTTGGTGATATACTGAACTATTTCGTTTACTGTTTGATGCACTGACGATCAGTGCACCAGCAGTGCACGCTACAGTAGATGATACAAGCAGGTGTGTATCCCTACTCATGAACGCGGCTCTTCCTGGCTTCAGACAGTGTTTCATGGGTCCAGCTCAAAACTGACTTTCTTTTAAACACTAGCCTTTCTTTGGACTCAGGAGAAGAATTAACTTTTTACCATCTAGCCAAGCAGAAAGCAGAAGGCGTGTCTGTCCTTAAAGCAATGCAGGGGAAAGTGTGAAAACTGCATTGATTTAATTATGTTTATGTCAGTCCTAGTAATTGGTATGAAATGACGGGACGGGAATATAGTAAGCACATCAGAGGACAGACTACCAACATCGATTTCTATTTCTTCCAGGGCTTGCGTTTAATGCCTAACTGATTTAAATTTATCTCTGGGGCTATGTTGTTGTTGTTTTTTTTTTTAATTTTATGTATGCCCAAGTGGTGTGCTGCGTTTCAGGTCAGGTCAGCACTAGTTAGATCAGATCTGGTTCCAGGTTTATCCTTGTTCTAATTCTTTAAGACTGAAAAAGTTATGTAAGATCAAAATATTACACATATTACTGGACGTGTATACCGAAGGCTATATTTTACCTAGGGATATGATCATTACAGCCATTGTTCCTTCAGTTAAGCTAGGTTAGGTTAGGTTAGGTTTGGTTTGGTTAGGTTAGGTTGGGTTAGGTTAAGTTAGGTTAGTTTTTTCCCTTGGTTAGGTTAGGGTTGGGTTGGTATAGGTTAGGTTAGAAACTGTTGAGTTGTCTGGCTATGCTAGATTAGGTTATTTTAGGTTTTACTAGATCAGAATGAATGACATCAGGTTACATTAGCTTAGTTTAATTTTGATTAGTTAGATATGGGTAGGGTAGGGCAGGTTAGGTTAGAGCCTGAAGATAAAGCAAGATACTGTATGTAAGCCGAGGTTACGGTAGATTAGGTAAAGATAAGTTAGGTTAGGTTGGGTTTGTGCAAGTTAGGCTGTTAGGTTGTGTATGTTCGAAGAGATGTTATAAAGTCTTTCTCACTTTATCCCAGGACTTGCATGTGGTAGATCTCGAAGACAGAGCAAGACAAGTTAGGATAGGTTAGTGCAAGTTAGATTAGGTTAGGCTGTGTGTATGCGTGAAGAGGTGGTATAACTTCTCACTCACTTATTCCAGGACCTTCACACAGTAGATCTCGAGGATTTTCGACACGGGGGCACGAACATCACGTCTCTTCGCCTGGTGGACCCCTACAGCCCCCTTGTACAGCGAGTCATCCAAGACTGGGTGTTTGGCGAGCTGCGATATGGCCGCACCCTCGACCCATCCACCACCACCCTACAGGTCAGTTGGCATTCAGCTCGTCCATTAATTCCCTGTACTCTTTTCATGTTAACTTGGCCTAAAATTGCCATCTCTCCACCTTGAATGCTGAGTTTTGACAGTAGAATATGATACTTCACTCTTTATACTCTAATTTGGCCAAAAATTACCATATCTTCATCTTAAATGCTGAGCTGTGATAGTGGGTTAACAGTAGAATATGGTGCTACTCATAAAGAAGTGCTGTGGAAAGGATGTAGAGCCACTGTGTTGTCTTACTCTGCCACTGAGCTACGGGAAATGAGCTGCAAAAGGACAAAAATATGTCCCAAATTAAGGTAAACAGAGGATTGTCCTAGTCACGAAAAAGTGCTGGCTAAAATAGGCAAAAATCGTAGTATCTGTAATGGGAATGATGGTAAATGGAGAGAGGTGAAAGAACTGACAAAATTTGCTTTGTCTCTTTGTTTTACAGCTAATTATGCTTCTACCTATTCTGATTTACAACTAATTTTCATTATACTTTTTTCTGATTTACAGCTAACTGCTTTACCTCTTCAGATTTACAGCCAATTTTGCCTCAGTCTTTTCTAATTTACAGTTAATTTTGCCTCAGCCTCTTCTTACTTGCAGCTAATTCTTCTTCTCCATTTTTTTCTGATTTACTGCTAATTTTGATTTTACCATTTCTGATTTAAAACTAACTTTGCTTCATTCTTTCCTGATTCGCGAGTTAATATTTTTTCCACTTATTCTGGTTTACAGTAAAGATAATTTTGATTCTCTCTTCTCTGATATACAAATAAATCCAGGTATTTCTGATTTACAAGTAATTTTCATTCTTCCGCCTCACATCCTCCCTTTTAGGCAGGAGCGAGAACGTTGAAACTATAGTCTTTGGTATAATTTTGCTCCACGTCTCAGTTGGTTTCAAGAATCATACTTTTTATTTTTTTATAATCTCTTGTTGTTTGTGGCATAATTCCGAGCATCACATTCAGCGTAAATCATTCGTTATGTTATTTCATCTAGTCTAGTATAAAAATTACGCCATATTTCCTCTTAAAGAATCCCTTTATTGGGGTTCACCATATTACATTTTTTTTTTTTTTTACTGGTAGCTAAACCAAGTGCCAAGACTAACTAATTACTCCCCAACAGTTACTGCAGGCTGTTGGGAAAAGACATTAGAGAGGCGTAATAAAGTCTGTAACAATGGGAGAATCTACAGCTGGACATTGACGCTAGGACTGCCGAATGACTGTACTTATGACTGAATATAACCTGCCTAAGAGTGATGACAGTGTGGCTAGACCCCTTGTACTCTAACTTAGCCTAAAATTGCCATCTCTCCCCTTTGAATGCCGAGTTGTGGCAATAGATTAACACTAGAATATGTTGCTAGTCAAGAAGAATTGCTGTGGAAAGGATGTAGAGCCAGTGTATTGTCTTTTTCCGTCACAGAGTTAGGGGAAATAAGCTGCAAAAGGACAAAAATCTGTGCCAATTCAGAGTAAAAGCATTATAATTATCAAGCTCATAGCCACATTTCACTCACACGGTAGTACCTCCCAGGGTCCATAGTAGCCATCCATCTACTGCCTCTTGTGTGTTAGTCTTCCATTTTCGTCCCATGACAAGGGTCAGGAACGCGATTGAAACCGGGTTTGGGGAGAGGGAATTTAGGCAAAAACGATAGTGATCAAGGCAAACCCCGCTACAAGCACAGTAACAGGATTTAAACATAAGGAAAAATTGTTTAGACACTTCCATAACTAATGTAAATCGATCCTACCTAATCTAAGCAATCCAAGCCTAATCTAACTGAACTTCACCAAAACTAACCTAACCTAACCTAACGTAAATAAACCAGACCTATCCTAACCTAACTCCCAGACCTAACCAGACCTAACAGATCTAACTTTTCACTCCCTTTAACCAACAGACCTAATCTAAACCAGAGACCCAACACAACCTGCCCTAACCCACACCATCACTGTTTTGTAGTATTTAATTCCAGTGTTTCCTGTGTGTAGTTTACAGACGATGAAGACCACAGTGACTTCGTAAAAAATGCTTGTGAATCGCTCGTGTGTGTGTGTGTGTGTGTGTGTGTGTGTGTGTGTGTGTGTGTGTGGCAATAAATAACAATAGCCGTCACTGCACCTGTCACATACGTCATCCATATCTCTTTTCACCAATTTCGAAATTCCCTATTTCATCTCCCCCACCCTCCATGGCAAGCACTGACTGGTTGAATGGAAGTATGGGAGTTATATCGGTCTCTCGTTTTATTTGTCTGCGAGGATATATATATATATATATATATATATATATATATATATATATATATATATATATATATATAGAGAGAGAGAGAGAGAGAGAGAGAGAGAGAGAGAGAAACTGTGGATATATATACTGTATAAATACATTCATTTATTCATTTATTTATTTATTTGGGAGACGGTGGTATGAACGTATCAAGGGCGAGCACATTACCCTAAACGAGTTTGAGCTGGGGTGAGAACAAAAGACAATACAGAAACACAAAGACTTCCCCTTCGTTGCTGCATTTACCAGCACTTTCAGAAACGAAAATGAATACGTTTGTATTAATATGTGCCATAAATATTACTAAGGACACTTCTAGCAAATGGTAAACTCCAGCACAGAGAGGCAGAATTTAGACGAAAAAAAGAAAAAAAGGGCCACTTGTAAGGTAGTACCGTTTATTAATCTATTTATTCTTATATTTATTCGTTTATCGTGCCGCAGGGGTGACAAAGACTCCATTAACCAGTAGAGCACGAGAGGAGCCTCCCACGCAGGATAAAATCCCCTGCATGAACCAAGAATATTTGAATACTAAGGAGGGACTGGTATTGGTGATGCTAATAATCTCTTGTGTGGCATACGTCTCATTTTAATATCAACATCACTAGCAAACGAAAAATCATTAACACTTCAGCCATAGCAGTTTTTTTCATTTTTACTTTAAATAGACCCAAATATCCGTCCTTTTGCAGCTTGTTTCACGTAGCTCGGTGGCATGATAGGGCAATACTTCTGCTTAACCACGTTACCATGGAGCTTCTTTCGTGTTTAGCGTAATATTCTAGAGGTAATCCCACAACTGAGCATTTAAGATGGAGAGATGGCAATTCTTTGGCCAAGTTAGAGGAAAAGGGGTATGGAAATATTATCCTCGTGTTGAAGAGGTAAATATTCTCTTTTATGAAATCAATATCGTTTTATATTAACATCAGTGAAATATAATAATGATATTAACCTTCCCACGATAAGACGAGATTGTATTTTATTATTTTTGTCCAAAGAGGAATTCATTTAACTCAGGTTTTTCTGAATGGAGGGGCTGGAGACAACTTTCATACTGGCTCGTATTCTTGTCGGTAAAACATCTTGAATCCAACAACTTAATTAGTGATAGACAATATTGTTTTCGCCACGAAAGATCCACCATTGACAAAGTCAATCTCCTAACTCATACCATCCATCAATCAATTGACCTACATGGAGAAACTCATGCAGTAGCCCTTGATATTTCTAAGGCTTTTGATAGAGTATGGCACCGTTCCCTGCAGTCCAAACTCCCTTGCTATGGACTAACGTCTTTTGTTCCTTTGATTTCCTCATATCTCAGTGACAGGAAAATAAGAGTAAAAGTAGATGATGTATATTCCAATTTCCACTCAATTAACTCCGGCGTGCCGCAGGGATCAGTTCTGGCCCCAACCCTGTTCCTGGTTCAAATTAATGATCTCTTATCTGTCACCCACAATCCCATCCATTTATATGCAGATGACTCAACACTACATAGTTCATTCACACTCAAAATCCCATTTACAAAGTCTAATATCTCTAACTCTCAACTCAGTACAGCCATCACCATAAATCAAGACCTATCTACGATCAATTAATGGGGACAAAATAACCTTGTCTCATTTAATGCCAGTAAAACTAAATATATACAATTTACTAATAGACAGATTTTGCCAGATTCGTATATTACCTTCAGTACTACTAATATTCCCATCTCCAATAGTATTGAAATTCTTGGCGTCTCACTTAACAATGCCCTCAGCTGGACCTCTCATGTTAGATCACTTGCTAAAACCGCCTCAAAGAAACATGGGTTAATGTACAGAGTCCGTAACTTCTTCACTGACGAGCAGTTAACTGTGATTTATAAGAGTCATGTGCGCTCTCAGCTTGAATATTGTTCACCCTTGTGGAATGGATGTGGAGAGGTTGCTTAAAACAACTAGACAAAATTCAGAACAAAGCTGTTAGAATTATTAACAACCCTGCCATTACAAATAAACTACCTCCCTTACAAGTAAGAAGGAATCTTGCCTCCCTTGCTTTATTTTACAGAAATTATTATGGCAAATGCTCTGTCGAAGTTGCGTCCATGGTGCCACCTCTCCATGCCTTCCCTCGTGCTACACGGGCATCTGGTGGCGCTCATGACTGGAATGTCACTCAGCCATATTGCTGAATTTCTGCCTATCAGAATTCTTTCATTTCCCATACTGCATTTCTTTGGATCTCGCTTCCCCAGACTTGTTTCCCTCCAAACTTCAACCTACAGCTGTTCAAGTCTAACCAGTAATCTGGTGTATGGATTATTTTTTTTATTCATTTGTTTTCCCTTCCTCTGTTCTGTTATAAAAAAAAAAAAAAAAAAAAAAAAACAGTACGGCGACATTGAGAGGATTTATGTAACACAGAAGAGGACAGTAAGGTGGAATTAACAGAATAATTCGCTTAGGAAAAGGTGATTGTGGGCTTCTTTAACCAACGAGAATATGGGTCTTGGTCCAGCTACTATACTGTTTTTACATTAACTTGGCCTTAAAATTAGCATCTGTCCATTCTGAATGCTTAGATGTAACAAGAGATTAACAGTAGAATACGATGCTAATCACGAAAAAGTTATTTAGAAAGGATGTGCAGCCGTAGCATTTTTTTTTTTTTTTTTTTTCGTCAAAAGGAGGGAAATCTGAGCCGTGTTAGAGTAAAAAACACAAAACAGAGGATTTTACCAAGCTAAAAGCCATTGTCTGACGGTAGGAAGTATCAGATGTAGGAAACGATATTTGATTGAAGTTGTTGTAGTGAAGTACGGGGAATCAAAGGTTTGGAAAGATATGTTAAAGACTTCAATACAATAACGTGACTGGTTTCCACGTTATTCGTAATTCCAGCAGGAGATATGATTGACGCTTCGAAAGATTAGCCTCATCAGAAGGGGTAACAAAGGATTGGTCTAAACTTCCACCTTGAAAACTCTGGCCCAAGTTGAAGAAGGCGTGTTTACAAGATACTGTTACAAAAAACCTTCATAGCCCCGAACCGCAGCAGGAGGCTAAATAATAATAATAATAATAATAATAATAATGATAATAATAATAATAATAGTCCATAGAGGAACATAGTAAGTGCAGATAGATGTATATATTCATCCTAAAAATATTTCCATAACGATATCATTGTTAAAAGTAAAACCATATCCTGTAATATTCCTAAACGCTCCTGGTTGCTAGGCGGATTACTTTTATTAGAACCGCCTTCTCCTCATTATCATCATCATATTCTTTTTTTTTTCTTCTTCTCCTCCTCATCATCATCCGCCTCCGCCTCTCCCTCCTTCTCCTCCTCATTATTATCATTATCGTCATTGTCTTCATCCTTATCCTCCTGCTCATCTTCAATCTCCTCCTCCTCTTCCTCCCCCTCCTCCTCCTCTTCCTCCTCCTCCTCCTCCTCCATCATTATCCTTCACCTGGAGAAAGCGTGCGCCTCGTCTACTCAATGGAGGGGGGGGGGAATACGTCATTAGTCTGAAGGGGCGAAGAAATCAAAACAAACTAGAATATGACTCATTTTTAAATCGAGTTAACAAAATCGCTACACTGGCGTATTACATTAATCAGAAAAATATACTTTTTTTTCCCTAACTCGGCTCAAAACTTCGTCCTTTTGCAGCTTATTTTACGTAGCTCAGTGGCAGAAAAAGACAACATTGCAGCCCCACATCCTCTCCAATGCACTTTTTCGCGACCAGTATCATAATTCTAATGCTAATGAATCAGAGAACTATATCATTTCTATAACCTGCCTAAGAATTTCGTCCCTTTGTAGCTTATTTCACGTAGCTCAGTGGCAGAAAAAGACAACATCGCAGCTCCACATCCTCTTCATTGTACATCTTTGTGACTAGCATCATATTCTAGTACTAATCTATTGCTACTAGTGAACTGTGAAGATGCAGAGATGGCAATGTTAGGCCATGTTAGAGTAGAAAGGCTGTAGCAAACTATATATTGAAGTTAGGCGTGATCTTTAGTAGCCAAGGGAGTTATGAAGGTCTGTGTAAGCCTTGCAGTTCAAAGATTTTCTTCTGAGCTGAATAAAACCGGCAAGAAAAAGCGGGAACAAAAAATAAAAATCCAGTTCTCTGTCTTTAGGAATTAATGTGACTGTGTTTATCTTACGGTAATTTTGTCTAGATTTGTGCCGTTTTGCAGTTTATTTAATGCAGCTCATTAGAAGAAAAAGACTATACTGTAGCACTGCATCCTTTCCATAGCGCGTCTTCGTGACTAGCATCATATTCTAGGCCTCATCTGTTTTTTACAAAAGAGTAGCATTACATCCTTTCCATGGCACTTCTTCGTGACAGGCACAATTTTCTAGTGCTAATCTATTTTACAGCTCAGTAGCATTACATCCTTTCCACTGCATTTCTTCATGACTATTACAGTTTTCTAGTGTTAATTTATTGTTATGATAGACCTCTATTCTATGTGAAGCGATGACAGTTCTAGACCAAGTCTGAGTATAATTCTCGTTCCAAGCACTTCTTCATGACTAGCACCATATTCTAGTGTTAATATCTTGTTACAACTCAGTATTCAAGGTGAAGAGATGCAATTCTAGACCAAGTAATAATTAAAAGGGTATACTAATTATTTATCAGTAAAAACCTGATATGATTCCCAAAATTTGTTCCATAATTTTTCCCTTTCCTTATGACCAGGTATTAGTAATTTTTTTTTCTGCTTTTTTTAGTTTTAATACAACTTGATGCCTTTGGGAAGAGGTTAATGAAGATCGTGTTAAAGATCACACCCACACACACCTACACACAAAGTTAAAAATACCTAGGTCTACTTAGCCTTTAACACTCGTGGAATAAGTCAGTATACAATGGATGGTGTTTATATTTGTGAGTGATGACGCATGAGAGAGACATACTGAGAGTCGTCGATAAAGGGTTACTCTCCTCCTCCTCCTCCTCCTCCTCCTCCTCTTCTTCTTCTTCCTCGCTTTTTCTTCTCATTCTTCTTCCTTTTCTTTATCTTAATCATCTTCTTCTTCTCTTTCTTATCTCCTTCTTCTCCTCCTCCTCATTTTTCTTGTTCTTTTTCTTCTCCCTCTTCTTCTTCTTTTTCTTTTTCTTCTCCTCCTCCCTCTCCTCCTCCTCCTCCTCCTCCTTCTCCTCCTCCTCCTCCTCCTCCTCCTCCTCCTCCTCCTCCTCCTTCTTCTTCTTCTTCTTAATTAGCCAGATAAATTTGGCATATTTTTATCCTTATCAGTCATGTGATAAGGAAGGTAATTACGTCCCTGCACATTATCTCTAATTGCTTCCATATATCACCACCGTTTATACGTTACTACATAAGCTCTGATTCTACTACTACCACTACTACTACTACTACCGTACTACTTCTGCTATTACTACTATTACTACTACTGTCGCTATCAGTTGCCTCAAGGACTGTGTGGGTAAGTTGAAAGTTGGACTACAAATGTGGGCGATTGTGTGCGTGTATGCGCCAACGCAAGATCGTGCAAGCAGAGTGAGAGAAGAGTTTTGGACAAATGTGGAAGTGTGCATGGAAAAGTTTGAAAGGAATGAGAGAGTTTTTTATTGGTGATATGAATGGTAAGGTAGGGAATGTGAAGGTGGATGGAATAGTTGGTGAGTGAGGTGTGCCTGCTGAGATAGATGAGAATGGCAGTGCTTTAGTGGACATTTGTGCCGGGAGGAGGTTGATGATAGCCAATACCCTCTTCAGGCACAAAATGATCCACAGGTATACATGGCGAGTGATGAGAAGGATGGGTGGTGAACTGAATGAAAGGAAGGCAATGATTGATTATGTGTATGTGGATGAAAGGATGCGAAGGTGTGTAATGGATGCAAGAGCATATAGAGGTTGGGGGAGAATCAAGATCCAAGTAAAATGGAGAAACAGAAGAAGGGAAGGACGGGAGGAAGGAGTAGATGTAAGTAGAGTGGAATGGTTACAAGAGGTGAGAAAAAGGCAGGGTATAAGAGAGAAGTGGAGGAACGATTTGGGTAATTATGAATTGGAGCAGATGGGGGACGTGGAAGGTGTGTGCAAGATATTCACAAAAGAAATATGTGCAGCATGTGATGTGGTGTGTGGGGTGAAGAGAAGACGAAAGGGGGTACAAGGAACAGCATGGTGGACTGAAGAGGTGAGACAGGCTGTGGCACAAAAGAAGAAAGCATATGATGGATGAATGAGAAATAGGGGCGTGGAAGAAGCTGAGAGACGGAAGAGAGAATTATACGTAGAAATGAAGAGGGAGGTGAAAAGATTAGTAAGAGAGAGTAAGAAGAGAGTGGATGAGGAATTTGGAAGCAATTAGAGTGTAAAGTGGGGGGACCGTAAGAAAATGTTCAGGAAAGAGATAAAGAGAGTTAGTAGGGGAATGAAAGATAAAAATGGTAGATTACTAGTGGAGAAGAGAGAAAAAGTGAGCAGATGGAGAAAACATTTAAAGGAGTTGTTGAACATAGAGAATGAAAGTAATGCGAGTATAAGTGGCTGGGGAATGGTTGGGAGAAGGAGAGAGGTGGCAAGACAAGAAGAAATCAGTAGGATGGAAGTTGTGGAAGCAATGAAGAAAGTCAAAATGGGGAAAGCCCCAGGAATTGATGGAATGTGTGGTGAAATGCTAAAGCATGGGGGAGAGATAGTAGTAGAATGGATGTGGAAGATGTGCAGATTGGCCCGGGAGGAAGGTAGAGTCCCGGAGGATTGGAAGTCATGTATAATTATTCCCTTGTACAAAGGGAAGGGGGGAAAAGAAGTGTGTGGTAATCATAGGGGCATTTGTCTTCTTAGTGTAATAGGAAAAGTATATGGCAGGATACTTATTGACAGGGTTAGGGAAATAACAGAGAAATTAGTTGGAGAAGAACAGGGAGGTTTTAAAAAGGGAAGAGGTTGTGTAGATCAGATACTCATTCTTAGCTCTTTAGTGGAAAAGTTTCTAGAGAAGGGAAAGAAGTTGTATGTGGCCTTCATGGATTTGGAGAAAGCACATGACAGGGTGGATAGACAAGGATTGTGGAAAGTATTAAGAATATATGGAGTAGACGTGAAGTTGCTGAATGCTGTGAAGAGTATGTATGAGGGTGCTAAAGCTGCAGTGTGTGTGGATAGTGAACTGAGTGAATTTTTCTATTTAAAGGTTGTGTTGAAACAGGGATGTGTCATGTCTCCATGGTTGTTCAATTTGTATATGGATGGGGTTATGAAAGAGATACAAGGTAGGACAGTGGATGTTGGAGTGGCCCTGATGAGAGAGGGCAGTGTTTGGAAACTCCCTGTACTATTGTTTGCAGATGATACTGTGTTGTTAAGTGAAGACGAAGGGGAGCTGCAAGGCTTGGTGGATGAGTTTGGGAGAGTGTGCAAGAAACGGAATCTAAATGTGAATGTAGGGAAGAGTAAAGCTATGGTTTTCGAGAGAAGTGAAGTCAATGAATGTCCAGTGAGACTGGATGGTGAGGAAAAGGAAAATGTGAGTACGTTTAAGTACTTGGGTAGTGTGATGAGTAAGGAAGGAAATTTGGAGGGTGAAGTGCTTGAAAGGGTACAACAAGGAAGAAAGGTTGTTGATTGCTTGAAAGCAGTGATAAGAAACAGGGAAATGAGCATGGAAGTGAAAAAGTTACTACATGACAGTATTGTGATACCATCTCTAACGTATGGAAGTGAAGCTTGGACCTTGTTGAAGGGACAGAAGTCAAGAGTGAGAGCAGTGGAAACGAGTTATCTAGAGGAGCCTGTGGAGTCACATGGAGAGACAAATGAGGATGTGAAGGAGCGTTGTGGTGTGAGTGTGGATGCGATAGGAAGCGTGAGGAGAAACACACTGAGGTGGTTTGGCCATGTGGAGAGGATGGAGACTGAGAGACTGACGAGGAGAGTGTATGTGAGTGAGGTGGAGGCGGAGTGAGGAAGGGGGAGGCCAAGGATGAAATGGAGGGACGGAGTGGAAAGGTATATGAGAGAGGGCTGTGTGAGTTGGAAGCAGGGCAGTGAAATGGCGGGGGACAGGGCGATGTGGAGGCGATTTGTTTGTGGCCACCCCGTATAATATTAAGGCGTTTGACAATAGATAGATAGATTATTATTATTAAGATTATTATTATTATTATTACTATTATTGCTATTATTATTGTTACAGTATAACACTAACATTGCCACTATAACAATCGCCACCACTAGTACGGCTTCTATAACTAATACTAATAGTACTGCTAATACTACAACTGCTACCACCAGTACTCATCATCATCACCATCATCTTCATAAAAATAATTCTCACTTTCCATATTTACCCGGTGCATGATGGGCTGCCTCATGCAAGACTGGTGTCACGCTATTAGATTTTTTTTTTCCAATTCTCGTCAAGGACAAAAAAAAAAAAATACGGTAATTGGCCTAATAAATTGTTTACCTCCTCTACGAATCACCGTTCTCCGCTGGCTAATGTACCTCAACTGAGAATGACCTGCTGTTTATCTGCTGATTGATGATTCTGGGTATTTTCGGCTACTGTATCACTGCCTCTGCGTCACACTTAGGGCATGTCTGTCAATTTCCTCCTTAGGTTAGTGAAATTTGGGGAGACCTGAAGTGAGAGTGTGCGTACGGGTTGTGTGATGTAGGAATGGCGAGAGGTGTTGTTGGGAAGGCGACAGGTAAGCTACAGGTTAATTAGGGCACAGGTGAGGGTGTGGGGTGAGGATAGGGGATATCTCCTCGTTTCACATCCTTAGCACCAAACCGTTCAAGAGTCAGCGTCCCAGATCGCAGTCCACCATCTCGTCCTTTTCCTTACAGTTCTTGAGCTTCTTGTGCTTCTTGGCAGTCTCTCCATTCTCTCCTCGGTGTGTTCCTCCCTCCTCTACCTCGCTCCACTTCTACTCCATCTCATTCTCCCTCTACCTCCCTCTACTTCTCTTCGGTCTGTTTCTCCCTCCACCTCCCACTTCCACCTCCATCATCATCCTAGCTGCCATCCCCTCCGCCCTTCTCATCACCGGCCTGCAACACCTCAGTCTCGTCTCCCTCATTTTCTCCGTCACACCCAGCGCCTCCCCCTCATCTCCTCGCTTCGTTATTTGCCCTTCCCTAACGCGCCAAGAATCCTCCTCATCAAACCTTCTCATCAAATACCCTTCTCTCTTTCCCATAGCCTAGCATTCAGGAGCACACAGTAACGCTGGTTTTATGATGGGGATAGATAGATAGGTAGGGAGATAGATAGGTAGATGGAGAGATAAAGAGATAGACAGATAGATGGATGGATGGACAGATGGGTATATAGACAGATAGAGAGACAGACAGATAATTCGACGGATGGATACAAAATATAAATAAATGGATACATACATACACACATACGTACATACATTCATTCGTACAGAGAGAGAGAGGGTGGTTAGAGATTGCCTTTTTGGTTCCCTTCAGCCCAGTGCCGTCGTCCTCATTGTAATTAAGCCCCTGGAAGACGGTTTTTCTCAGCTCACGGGGATTATTTTCGCGGTGGAAGTTGTTAAGAAGGCGATATCTAACCTAGCCATCCTGACAACCCTCCCTAGCTGCATACACAAACCTGGATGCACCAAAAATAGATCAACACATACATCATCGTAGTGAACGATGTTTTGTATTTAGAACTATACATGATTATTATTTTCAATTTTATAAAGATCCCTTGAAGTCCCTGTCTATATATCTATCTAATGTCAGACGCCTCAATCCCGTAAGGGGTGGCCACAAACCAATCGCCTCCATGTCGCCCTGTCCCCCATCATTTCACTGCCCTCCTCCCAGCTCACACCCTCCTCTCTCATATATCTTTCCACTTCATCTGTCTATCTCATCCTCGGCCTCCCCCTCCTTCTCACCCCCCTCCACCTCACTCACATACACTCTCCTCTTTAATCTCTCGCTCTCCATCCTCTCCACATGGCCAAACCACCTCAGTGTACGTCACCTAATGCTTTTTGTCACATCCACATCCACACCACAACGCTCCTTCACATCCTCATTTATCAGTCTGTCTCTCCACGTAACTCCACATGCTCCTCTCAGATAAACTCATTTCCACTGCTCTCATCCTTGTGTCTTTCCAACAAGGTCCCCATGAAGAAGAGTGGTTATTGCAGACTCATTAAAACCCACTTCATTTTTATATTCTTTTTTTTTTTTTTTTTTTCTTAAAGTCGTGTGGACGTATCAGGCATTAAAAAAAAAAAAAAAATTTTTTAGCAGCTTGCCTCTTCCCTATGGTGTGTGTGTGTGTGTGTGTGTGTGTGTGTGTGTGTGTGTGTGTGTGTGTTGCTATAGCCACAGTATTTAGATCAGACGAATTGGATCAGATTTATTTCTTCAGTTTGGAAAGATGAGATTTGACCTTCATTTCCCATCTATCAATCTATCTATCTATTGCCAGACACCTTAATCCCGTAAGGGGTGGCCACAAACAAATCGCCTCCATGTCGCCCTGTCCCCTGCCATTTCACTGCCGTAATCCCAGCTCACACACCCCTCCCTCATATACCTCTCCACTCCATTCCCCCATCTCATCCTTTGCCTCCCCCTCCCTCTACCCCCCTCCACCTCACTCGCATACACGCTCCTAGTTAGTCTCTCACTCTCCATCCTCTCCACATGGTTTTATTTCCTGCATCACTTATATATGTCTCTATACCCTTTTTACGCTAACTTGGTCTAAAACTGCCATCCCTCCATATTGAATGCCGAGTTGTAACAATACATGAACGCTTCAGTATAGTCCTAGTCACGAATAAGTGCTATGGAAAGGATGTAGAGCCGTAGCACGTCTTTCTGCTGCTCTCCTACGTGAAATAAGCAACAATAGAACGAAAATCTGGACCAAGTTAGAGTAAGAAGAGTATAGAAACACGAGAAAAATTATAGTGGCAGGACGATGTGACGAAATAGTTCCTCTGGTTAAGGGAGTTCTCTTTTTGATCCTGGTGTTGTGAGCTCAGTGAATTGGACGGTGGTGTTGTGAGCTCAGTGAATTGGACGGTGTTGTGAGCTCAGTAAATTTGTGGTGGTTTTCTGAGCTCAGTGCAATCGTCTACCGTTAGCCATACAAACAGGCAAATGAAGAAACAAACGCTTTTCGTGGAAGAAATTAACTCTTTCAACTACTCGTAAAGTACATTTACATATAATTTATATACACAATAATTTACATATAATTCCTTCCTGTCTTCACATAATTACCGTCTTCACTATATACCTTCTTTTTATTTTGCTCCTTCTTGCTGCCCCCAGACTCTTCATTCAGAATTGGAGACACTTTTGGAACTATCGTCACTGTATCAAGCCTTCTTTAATAACTTCACAGATGGATATCTCACTTCAAGCTTTATACGAAAAAAAAAAAGAAAAAAAGTCATCTGGTTGTTTACATGAGCCATTATGGAAATTCTTTAACCCAGTTCAAAACATATTGAAAAAGAAAAAAAAAATCGCCTGATCCATTTTCTCACAAAGGGTTCATCTGAGTTGAGTTGTTGTTTAATAACCCGGGTTGTTTAGGCAACCGCAGGCAAGCAACGTATCCAGGACCGTCCCGTCCTGTGATCCAATATTCTCTTCCAGTAGACAGCGTATCGCCACACCGAGGCGCGGGTAATAGGGTGAGCGTTTGGTTCCTGGATGGACGCCACATTTGTATTTCTCCGCCCATTTAATGGGGGCTCATAGTAGGCTCCACATCAACTCGTTATTTAGTTATATGGTTACCACCCAGCGTTTTAAATAGCTTCCTGGGTTGTAGGAAACCATTAGGCTTATCACTTAGCGTGGAGGCTCTTGAAGTGAAAAGAAGAGATATAAAGTGACACCAAAGAATGGGAAACTAGCGAGAGGGGAGGACAGACACAGAAAAAGAACGATAAACGTGAAGGAAGAAACAACACAACATCAGTACAATACAAAGCTGACATTTAGTGTTGGAAGACTTCTCCGTACTCTTCCTTACCATCTCTTCTTTGTATGGTTTGTTAGCATTTTAACTACGATGATTTCCGGTAATGAAAGACAGGGTGAAGACTGTATGTAACTCTTTTAGGTCGAAATATTGATCCTATGCCGATGGAAATGGTCTGTTAACAGCAAAAACAATACTAGAAACACAGAACTAAAAAAAAAAAAAAAAAGTCATGGAAGTGAAGGCTTGAAAGCTTCTATGGTCTCGTTATTCCTCGTATTTTCTTTCCACCACCGCCAGACAATTACAGCCGGATGAAAATTAGCCATAAGACCCTGATATGATAAAATTCCCCAGTATTTTTACCTTTTTATACCTCTATCAGCATAACCTTGTCCTCTACTACCTCCCCCTTACTATACGGGTTTTATTTTAACTTGGCCCAGGTGTTCGTCCTTTTGCAGCTTATTTCACGAAGCTCAGTGGTAGAATAAGACAGTGTTCTTGCTCTACTTTCTCTCCTTAACACTTCTTCGTGATCAGCACCACATGCAAGTTGAAGATGCAGAGGTGGCAGTTTGAGGGCAAATTACTGTAAAACGAATAGTTAACTTATCAATATTACAAGTTAGCTCCTTCCATTCCGATTATGTATTTATTTATTTATTCTGCTTATTTCTGCTATCTTCAGAGGATATTATTCAGGTGTATGAGTGAGATATAACATTCCTTAACACTGTCACAACTAAAAGTCTTTCTTAAATTGAAAATCTTTGGAGGTGATGAGAGGTAAATACATCAACACGCCATCATAAAAAGCGAGTTTATATTTAATTCGTATGTTTATTGTAGTTTTAGATAGCAATGAAATTTTCGTGAAGCTAGGAGGCTGTCGATTACCTGTTCCTTGCCAGTATATTCCTTTTACTTTATTCACTGGAAGCGATACAGTCAAACACACGCAGTATACAAGCTGCTAGTTCAGATCTCATTCTTTGATTTGTGTCGTATACCCTCGCGAGATGGTATTTTATTTTACTCGTGTGTGTGTGTGTGTGTGTGTGTGTGTGTGTGTGTGTGTGTGTGTGTGTGTACAAAATACTTCAAACAGTTTTCATCCAATTTTTAACCAGACCTGGTGGAAAGGTTGAGAAACAAACAAAGACTTGGCCTATTGCTTGAGGGGAACAACAGATCAGAGGTTAAGGTCACAGGGCCAGATCAATATTAGACCTGGCAAAGTCAATGAAATAGCTCTTATCCAATATTAAACCAAAGTCAGTGGAATGGTTTAGGTTAGGACAAGAGAGAAGTGATTCAATGTTGAGAACAATCAGTCAAAAATCAAGATCACAGAGTCAAGCTGTACCCGTGTGCCTGTGTGTGAACAATATATATAAAACCCGTGTGTTCCTGAGTGTGATTTCGACCAAACTTGGCGGAGGTGATGAGGGTCAATCAAGGCGTCGACGTATAGTTTTGAGAACGATGGGTCAAGGGTCAGGGTCACATGGTAAGGTCAGCATAAACAGCTTTATCCAAATTATAGTAAATATTGTGAGAGAGTTTTGGGTAAGGGGAGAATATGCGAGTTGGAGGCTAAAAACAAATGCCAATGTCACAGGGAAAGGTCGAAGATCAAGGTCACATGGTAAGGTCGACTTAAAGAGTTTAGACAGGATTTACATGTAGAAGGGTTCAGGGTAAAGCAAGGATGGACGGATTCGAATTTGACCGATATCGGGGAAGGTCACGGTCACAGAGCAAAGTCAAAATTTCTGACCTTAGACCTGTTGTGGGTAAGCGGTTGTTTCACAGTCACAGTTTTCCTTCTTCTTATTTTTTTTTTTGAGGGGGAAATAATGGCCGCATCAAAATTCCGAGAAACATATAAGAAAACAAGGAAACTGATGATTTTTTTTCCCTAAATCTAAACTCTTTATGGAGAGATTTGAGGCGGATATGTGTCTATACAGTATATATATATATATATATATATATATATATATATATATATATATATATATATTTGGATTTACGATAGCGAGGAAAATTTAGAGGTCAAAAATACTGGAATATTACCGGCATTCCAAGAGCATGCACTGCCTTAATACACTCCCCTAATACATTGATACATTCCCCTAATACACTAATACGCTACCCTAATACACTACCCTAATACACAACCCTAATACACTACCTAATACACTACCCCAATACACTTCCCTAATACACTTCCCTAATACACTACCCTAATACACAACCCTAATACACTACCCTAATACACTACCCTAATACACTACCCTAATACACTACCCTAATACACTACCCTAATACACTACCCCAATACACTACCTAATACACTACCCTAATACACTACCCTAATACACATCCCTAATACACTACCCTAATACACAGCCCTAATACACTACCCTAATACACAGCCCTAATACACTACCCTAATACACTACCCTAATATACTACCTAATACACTACCCCAATACACTACCCTAATACACATCCCTAATACACTACCCTAATACACAACCCTAATACACAACCCTAATACACTGCCTAATACACTACCCCAATACACTACCCCAATACACTACCCTAATACACTACCCTAATACACTACCCTAATACACAACCCTAATACACTACCTAATACACTACCCCAATACACTACCCTAATACACTACCCTAATACACTACCCTAATACACTACCCTAATACACTACCCTAGTACACTACCTCAATACACTACCCTAATACACTACCTCAATACACTACCCTAATACACTACCCTAATACACTACCCTAATACACTACCCTAATACACTACCCTAATACACAACCCTAATACACTACCTCAATACACTACCCCAATACACTACCCCAATACACTACCCTAATACACTACCCTAATACACTACCCTAATACACAACCCTAATACACTACCTAATACACTACCCTAATACACTACCCTAATACACTACCCTAATACACTACCCTAATACACTACCCTAGTACACTACCTCAATACACTACCCTAATACACTACCTCAATACACTACCCTAATACACTATCCTATTACACTACCCTAATACACTCCCTTAATATTCCTCTAATACGCTACCCAGATACACTCGCTTAATACACTAATACACTTCCCTAATCCACTAATACACTCCCCTGATACACTACTCTAATACACTAATGTAATAATAAATAATACAGATAATGAAAATTTCTGATATAAATACGAGTAATAAAGGCAGGCTCTGCATGTGTCTGTCTGTTCGTTTGTTCGTTTTTTTCCACGAAAACGGTAAAAATATTGACCAAGGCTAATTCTTTTTGCATTATGTCGAGGTCAGACTAGAGAGTCAGAAAAAAAATAGAAAAAAATAATGGTGATCGCGTGCTACGCGACGGCGTAAAGTTGTTAGAAATCGTACAAGCGAAAATATGTGGAATTTTTTTTTTTTCCGACTTTTTGACTAGAACTGGTCATTGTGGGCTCAATAACAGTATGAAAACGTAAATAATGGTATTTGCAAAGATTTTGTGATGGAAAGACCATTAGTTAGTCCAGCAGCTTTTTGCGAGTAAGCACTAGTAATAAAAAAAAAAATTATAAATAATGCAAATAATAAATAAGAGATCATTAATAGCGCCGATAATGAATAATTCAAATATCAAAATATACAAATAATTGCTAATACAAATAACTAATAACACAAATCATAACTTGTACAAATCGCTAATAATACAAATAATTAATAATAGATATCATAAATCTATCCCTGTATTTCCAGACGCCTTAATCTCGTAAGGGGTGGCCACAAACAAATCGCCTCCACGTCACCCTGTCCCCACCATTTCACTGCCCTGCCCCCAACTCACACCCCTCTCTTGCATATATCTCTCCACTCCATCCCTCCATCTCATCCTTGGCCTCCTCCTCCCCTCCTCTACCTCACTCACACTCTCTTCGTCAATCTCTCATTCTCCATCCTCTCCACATGGCCAAACCACCTCAGTGTGTTTCTCCTAACGCTTCCTATCACATCCACATCCACACCACAACGTTCTTTCACATCCTAGTTCGTCAGTCTGTCTCTCCATGTGACTCCACATGCACCTCTCAGATAAATCATTTCCACTGCTCTCACCCTTGACTTGTGTCCCTCCAACAAGGTGCAAGCTTCACTTCCATACGTTAGAGTTGGTATCACAATACTGTCATGTAGTAACTTTTTTACTTCCATGCTCACTTCCCTGTTTCTTATCACTGCTTTCAACGAACCAACAACGTTTCTGCCTTGCTGTACCCTTTCCAGCACTTCACCCTCCAAACTTCCGTCCTTACTCATCACACTACCCAAATAATTAATCGCACTCACATTTTCCAATTCCTCACCATCCAACCTCACTGAACATTCACTGACTTCACCTCTCTCAAAGACCATCACTTTACTCTTCCCTACATTCACCTTTAGACTCCGTTTCTTACACACTCTCCCAAACTCATCCACCAAGCCTTGCAGTTCTCCTTCTTCTTCACTCAACAACACAGTATCATCTGCAAACAACAGTACAGGGAGTTTCCAAACACTGCCCTCTCTCATTAGGACCATTCCAACATCCACTGCCCTACCCTGTATCACAAATAATACGAGTAACTAATAATGCAAATCATTAGTAATACAAATAATTATTAATACAAATAATAAACAATATAAATAAATAATAATACAAACAATAACTACAGTAACATAAATAATTAAAAATGAAAACAATACCAAGAATAAATCATACAAATACTGCAATACAACTAATAAACTCTAAAAATAATTAAAAACAAACTGCATATAACAGTCTGGCTCAACTTTAAGGGGAAAAGCTATAGGTATATTCTGGAAATTAGCCCCATACATCGGATGAGATGTTGTAATAATAATAATGATAATAATAATAATAATAATAGTAGTAGTAGTAGTAGTAGTAGTTGTTGTTTTTGTTGTTGTTTTAATTGTAGTAATAGTAATGGTAGTAATAGTGGTGGTGGTAGTAGTAGTAGTAGTAGTAGCAGTAGTAGTAGTAATAATAATAATAATAATAATAATAATAATAACAATAAAGCAATACAATACGCCACTCTAATAATATATTAAATCCAACATTGCTCCTGATGATGATGGAAGAAGGGGAGCCAAAAATGAAATCATCCACAATTTTTTTTTTACAGATGAGCAGACGAAGGAAAAGCAAATGGAAAAAATACATAACCAGATTACAGATGTCCTCCATTCATACAAAAAATCTATAACAGTTGGATCTGATCTGCCGTAGGATGAAATTTGGAGGGAACTACTCTGGGGAAGCAAGGAAACTAATCAGATATGGAAATGAAAACTTAGCAAATATTTCTATGTGTTTCAGTCGAGGTATAGACTTCATAGGCCGTTCCTGAGATCTGCTTGTCTTGTTGGTCACAAAACTTCACCTGTTACCACTTTGGCTCTCATGTTCATCATCTATATTGCATACATGCTCGGGTTATCTCATTGGGGACTGGTGTGGTTGCTTTAGCGGGAGTGTTTTATTATTATTATTATTATTATTATTATTATAGTTGTTGTTGTTGTTGTTGTTATTGTTTTTGTTATAATTATTGTTATAATTGTTATTATTGCTGTTTTTGTTTTATTATTATTATTATTATTATTATTATTATTACTACTACTACTACTACTACTACTATTACTACTACTACTACTACTATTTTCATATTATTATTTTTATATTTATTATTTTTACTAGTAGTGGTAGTAGTAGTAGTAGTAGTAGTAGTACAGTAGTAGTAGTAGTATCATTATTAGTATTAATAGTTGTAGTAGTAGTAGTAGTTGTAATATTTCTCAGTGAGTAAAGCCAGTTATAACGAAATTCAGATAATGAAGCTTTTCCCTTCCTGTGACTGGGACCGAATTCCCGTTCCTTCAGCCAGCACACTACGTCTGTCTTCAGTTAATTACCACCTCCTGTGTGACTGAAAAGGTTACCATCATATAAGCCATCACAAGAGAGATTCTTCTTCTTGCCTCTTTAGCTTTCTGTCTATCTGTCTATCTCTCTATCCATCTATCTATCCATTTGCCTATGTCCATCTATCACTACCTGTCTGTCTATTTATTTTTCTATTTCTTATTTTCATTTTGATTGGCGTTAGCGATTTTACTGCACTCAAAGGAAAACCTGGGCATCAAAAATTTTACGAATTATCACGAGTTTTTTAATATTTGTTATATATACTCCAAACTCTTACTGTTTATTTTAAAAAAATGTTAGAAGAGATAACTTGAGTGATGGAAACTTAAATTTGGTAAAGTCACAGTTTTGTTAATATATATATACTTTTTTATCATATACTAACCTTCTTATCTTATATTTCTTTTCCATTACAAAACTTAATGTATAGTAAAGCAGTTTTTTTTTTTTCTGTGCTAAGTTCCATGGCTGACCAGAGCAATAGTGACTTAGATAGACAATACAGTGTCTGAATTAACCTTGTTAGGGATGTTTGTGAAATGCCACACCGCTCACAGTGTTAATAGGTTGTGTTTTCTTTTTGTCGTTACAGAACATGAGTTTCCTGCAGGTAAGAAAACGCCCCCCTTCCCTTACCCACAAATTCCTGTTCTTAATGACCTTACCTGCCCTAGCCTCACCTACTATGGCCTCGTCTAACCCTACCTAATTTAAGCTCATATTACTCTAAGCCGACCTAACATGACCTTCTCTTGTAACCTTTTCTAAGCTAACCTAAGTTTGCCTAACTTAAGCTAACCAACCTATCTTGTTACCTAACTAAGTCTAGCCTAACCTGACCTGCCTGACCTGACCTAATTTGACCTGGCCTGACCTGACCTAACTTGACCTGGCCTGACCTAACCTGGCCTGACCTGACCTGACCTGACTTGGCCTGACATGGCCTGACTTGACTTGTCCTAATGTGACTCGGTGCAGCCCATCCCAGCCTCCCCTCATGTAATGAATGTAACTTAACCTAACCTTAGTCTAAAAAATCCTAACTTATCCTGACCCAATCAAACCGAGGCTAACCTAACATAACCTAATCTCACCCAATCAAACCTCTCCTAACTTTACCTGTTGAGGCCTAATTAAACCCAATCTAACCCACCCTAATGTAACCTACCCCAACCCAGCTAACCTAATCTAATCCGTCGTCTAAATTGATCTAACCAGACGGCTTAATTTATTCACACCTAATCTAACCAAAATTTACCCGTCTAGTTAAATTAAACCTTACCTGATCTAAGCTAATTTGACGTAATGTAACCCACTTGACCTGTGCTAGCCACACTTAGCCTAGCCACAAGCACGTCTGTCCTGCCCAACAGTTCTAACGCATAATAATACTCGCCAGTACCAAGAACAATAGCACGTTGATTGACATTTAACGCTCTCATAGTGGACACAACAAGTAAGCCAAACAAACCAGAGTGAGTTCATATTGTCAGCATTGATTTTTATCAAAACTGGGGCAAGGCCAGTAATTTATTAGCCCTCAGTGGATTCGGATAACTCTAGTATTTTATTTCAGCTAATGTTAAATGACTATTGCCGAACCCTCATCGGGACCGACCTAGAAGAGCTTGTGTCACTGAATTACTGACTTGTTTAGTTACTGAGGGACCCATTTGACAATAGCCCTTTTGAGTCTCCCAGATCCTCTTTGACGATATAGGTACCGTCCTAGAACCCAACTAGATGGTACGGGATTTGAGCCATATTCACAAATATTCTTAATGTTCATTATTAATAAATGCCTCACGATTCTGTATTGATATGATATGGAATTCGAAAAATAGCCTGCCCTATCTATCTATCTATAGCCAGAACCTTCAGTCCCGTAAGGGGAGGCCAAGAACAAATATCCTCCATGTCACCTGTCTCCTGCCATTTCATGCCCTCCCCCCAGCTCACACTCCCCTCTCTCATATACCTCTCCACGCCATCCCTCCATCTCATCCTCGGTCTCCCCTCTCCTCTCCCTCCCCCCTCCACCTCAGTCACATACACTTTCCTCGTTAGTCTCTCGCTCTTCATCCTCTCCGCATGGCCGAACCACTTAAATGTATTTTTCTTAACGCTTTCTATAACATCCACATCCATACCACAATGCTCCTTCACTTCTCATTTGTCAGTCTGTCTCTCCATATAACTCCACATACCCCTCTCAGATAACTTATTTCCACTGCTCTCACTCTTGACTTGTGTCCTTCCAACAAGGTCCAAGCTTCACTTCCATACTTTTGGATCGGTATCACAATTCTGTCATGAAGTGACTTTTTTACTTCCATGGTCACTTCCCTATCCCTTTTCGCTGCTTAAAAAAAAAAAAAAAAAAAAAAAATCTTCCTTGTTGTACCCTCTCACGGACTTCATCCTTTAATCTTCCATCCTTACTCATCACAGTACCCAAGTACTTAAGTGCACTCACATTTTCCATTCCCTCACCATCCAACATCGTTGTGCATTCAGTGACACTGCTCTCGAAGACCACAACTTTAAGCTTCCCTAAATTCACCTTTAGATTCCGTTTCTTACACACTCTCCCAAACTCATCCACCAAGCCTTGCAGCTCCCCTTCGTCCTCACCTAACTACCCAGTATCATCTGCAAACGATAGAACAGGGAGTTTCCAAACGCTGCTCTCTCGCATGAGGGCCACTCCAACGTTTACTGCTCTACCTTGTATCACTTTTATAACCCCATCCATATACAAGTTGAACAACCATGGAGACATGAGACATCCCTGTTTCAATCCAACTTTCAGACAGAAAAATTTACTTAGTTCACTATCCACGCGCACTACAGCCTTAGCACCCTCATACATACGCATCACAGCATTCAACAGCTTCCCACTTACCCTATATATTCTTAAAATTTTCCACATTCCTTGTCTATCCACTCTGTCATATGTTTTCTCTTAATCCATGACGGCCGCATACTTCTTTCCCTTTTCTGGAAACTTTTCTACCAAAGATCTAAAAATGAATATCTGAACTAAACAACCTCTTCCCTTCCGAAAACCTCCCTGTTCTTCTCCAACTAATTCCTCTGTTATTTCCCTAACTCTGTCAATAAATATCCTACCATATACTTTTCCTATTACACTTAGAAGACAAATGACCCTATGATTACCACACACTTCTTTTTCCCCTTTTCCTTTATTCAGGGGAGTGATTATACCTGACTTCCAGATAACCTATTGAATCTCTTTATTTATAACTTCTACTGTTCTTTCAGAGCTAAGATCCCAGAGTTTGAGTGTTCTAGAGTTGCCGAGAATTAATAAAAGAACTTAATAACGTAAATGCTGCCACCATTAACAATTTCTTGGTCTGAAACACGATTTTCCTTGCTTTTTTTTTTTCCTTTCTCTTTCGTTTTCTTTCTTTTTTTCTTTTACTTTTTTTTCTTCTTCGTGATCAAACAACATAGGGTTTTAGTCAGGTAAGAAATGGTCATGAAGTAGGTGAAATTGCTTGTTATAATATGACATTAAGCAACCCCATCAACCCAACGACGTATTTTCATTACTAGAGGGAGTGACGCAAAGGACAGCATGAGACTGGCAGTAGTAGGGTGGTGAATCAGAACACAAACTCTTATTATTTCAGGTCTATTAAAACAACATTAGATTTATTCACATTACTAGGTTGCTTGTGAAAATGTAACAAGTGTCATCCTCTGTATTTCCTTCTGCCTATGACCTCCAGTCTTCTAAACAGTGTCTCCTGGTATCTAGAAATGACCCTCTCTCTCTCTCTCTCTCTCTCTCTCTCTCTCTGGGCTTGCAGCCCTTCATTCCTTCTTCCTTGCATAAAAAAAAAATAAAAGTGACATTTCTCAACATTTGCCACTAGAAACGGTAAAAATAAAGGGATGTATTGAGCACCCAAACTGTGATATTGTGTTCACCATTAGCGCCACATCAGACTTATGCACATTACTGAACGATTTACCAAGAAGTTGTCGGCGTTACGTACGAGGCTTTTGTTAAAATTTCGCCAGCATGAACCGGAAAAAAGGCGCCAAATTTCGCCAGGATGAAGCGGGAAAAAAGCGTCAAATTTCTCCAGCATGGAGCGCGCCAAATTCGCAGCATGAAGCAGGAAAAAGGCGCTAAGTTTCGCCAGCATGAAGTGGGAAAAAGACGCCAAATTTCGCCAGCATGAAGCGGAAAAAAGCGCCAAATTCTGCCAGGGTGGAGCGGAAAAAAGGCGCCAAATTTCGCCAGCATGAAGGGGAAAAAAGGCGCCAAATTAAACACTGGAATTTTCTTATTATTGAAATTATTAAAGCCACAGCGGGTCTATGGACGCCGTTGAGAGCTTATGGAAAAATAAAATGTGTTACACCTTCCTTATTCTAACTTGGCCCAAAATTGCCACCTCTCCACCTTGAATGCTGATTTGTAGCGATACATTAACCCTAGACTGTGATGTTAGTCATGAAGAAGTGCTGTGAAGAGGACGTAGAGTTGTAGTACTGTCTTTTTCCATCTCAGGGGTTTGTGAAATAAGCTGTAAAAGGAAGAATATCTGGACCAAGTTAGGGTAAAAATTTAGTTAAGTTACTTTTGGCCAAATTCGTAGCCATATTGCTAAAAAATAGGTATATAAATAAAAAGTTTAGAAAGCGACGGACTGGCTACCGAAGCTGTTGGTCACCATCAGTGTTGCGGCAAACCTACAGACATCGCTGGAAACCTTATGGAAATGTAATAGGGAATAAAAACTCGCCACCAAATAGACAAAAAACACCAAATAAAGCAGGAAATTTGGGTTGTCTAAAAAAAAAAAATGCCGAAGGTACAACACTGGGAAGCCAAAATACAAACATTAGCAGGAACGCTTACTCCAACACGTTTCATTCTTGCTAATTTCCGATGAGTTTTTCACCTTAAAGAGAGAAATGTCCGGTTGTGAAAGACTTACTGGATTATTTGTAGCCTGTAACGACGTATATCCCTAGTGTTATTACAATCGTCTGGAACAGCAAAAAAAATGTACTTAAATACACTTAAATGTACTTAAAATAGGTCATCTGAATCAAGGGCTCGAATTCTCATCGGTTAAGGAAGCTCCCTAACACCCTTACCTAAGCGACTTATTTGGCTTATAAATCCTTACTCTCCTATTCTGTTATATAAATCCCTCCAATATCGCCACCCTCTGCATAACCAGCGTACAAAAGGATATCAGCCACCCATATAAAAATAAATCGCAAAGGAAGGGGTGTTAGGGAGCCTCCTTACCCGATAAGAATAAGGGTCAGGGAGTTAACGATTCTGGCAGCAGTTGTACAGTATTTGGTAATGTGTCGAATGCTTAGCCTCCTTTACAATGAATAATTATTTTTACTCTTGCTCAAACCACCACTAGATTATTATGTTCAGTCTAAGAAAGCCCACCAGCTGTTAAGGGGTTAATTAAGTGACTCCAGGCAAATAAGGAGTTAACTAAGTGAACGACTCTAGGCAATTAAGGGGTTAACTAGGAGAAAGACCCCCAGGCAATTAAGAGGTTGATTACGATAAGACCGCAGGCAATTAAAGGGTTAATTAGGTGAAAGATCCCATGCAATTATGAGGTTAATTAGGCGATAGATCCCATGTAATTAATGGATTAAATAGGCAAAAGATTCCAGGCAATTAGGGGGTTGATTAGGCGAAAACCCCAGGCCATTATAGGGTTAATTAAACGAAAGATTCCAGGTAATTAGGGGAATAATTAAGCGAAACACCTACGGCAATTAAGTAGTTAATTAGGCGAAAAGCCCCAGGCAGTTAAGTTAATTAGCCGAAGGACCCCAGGCAATCAAGAAGTTAATTAAGTGAAATATCCCAAGCAATTAAGGTGTTAATTAAGTGAGGCTCCAGGCAATTGAGCGATTAATTAAGCTATGGGCTGTATCCTCCAATGACCTGGTAATGTCGTAACAGGTCTTCCTTAGAAATTGTATCTGCAAATTACACCTCAGTCCTCCGTTCGTTATTAACGCAATTTGTCAAAAATAAAGTAAAATAAAAAGCGAATACGAAATAATTTTAAGATGTAGTTAGAAATAAATCGCTGGGAAACTTGTGCTGAGAAGTAGGCTATATCTTACCCTTCCATTCTAAACAATTTGTTTTAAATTGAGCGAAGTGGTCTGGAGACAGAAAGAATTTAATGTAAAACACGACACTGGACTGACTGAAGCAAGATTTAAGTGTGCGACTAAATTCCGATTACAATGAATAAAGAGGCCATATGCTTAAACATTAACCCGCAAAGTAGAGTGAAAACCCCCAACTATTGAAGGTCATTTATGTAAAGCCTGTGGTCATTAGGTATGGTTAGCCTGCATCCCATACTACACAGTGCAGTCAGCAGCCATATGGGAAAGACAGAGTAGATCCGCCACTGTCAACTACTTCAAAATTCATCGCCAAAATTTTGGAGCCTGCATCCCTTCTCAATTTCAGGGTTAAGAATACAGTACCATCCTTGGCTTCGAACCAGACCAAGCAGAAAATACAACAATGGCGCCCTACTGCTGGTGATATGAGTGAAAATTTGACACTGACATTTGACCTTGGCTTTCAACCAATAGTTTTCAAATTCCAGTTACTTCATTCTTGCCTAACCCTGAACAATTCCACCAAGTTTGTTCCCAAACGAATCAGAGCTGTTTGAACTAAAAGACTGATTATTTGACGATGCCCTCTTACTTTGTCTTTTGACTGATACTTTTGACAACAGAATCACTGCATCTGCTCCTTTACCTCGAATCGCTTAATACTGACTCGTCTAAATCGGATAAACTCCATGTCATATGACCTTGTTCTTTGACTTTTTTTTAACCTAATTTTCTCCACGGCAGTAAGTCAGTCTCCTTGGTGACCCTCAACCCTTCCACAAAGTTTAGTTCAGATCAGTACTGTTTTATCGATCTTATGCACACACAGACACATGCAGGTCAAACTTTAGTCTTCTGTAATCAAATCCCCTCGTTCTTGCTTTATCCTTAACACTTCCAGTACGTTTGATTTAAATCGGATCGGAACTGTTTCAGATGATCATGCCGTGTGACCTTGCCCATTGCTTGACCTTGACCTCTGCCGGTCCTCAAAATACAATCCCTTCCTGCTTGGCTTACCTTCAACCCTTCCACTTAGTCTGGTCTAAATCTGATAAAAGCTGTCTGAGGTGGCCTTTTTATTTCACCTTGGCCTTTGTCCTGATAGTCTAGAAAGGAATAAGACAAGCCTTTGTCTCGACATTCTCACCAAGTTTGGTATAAAAAAAGATAAAAACTGTTCCACTGATTTGTTCACACACACACACACACACACACACACACACACACACAGGTACAATAAAGTGTAGCAGGAACATACGTAATTGGAGTGAAGGGCTGAAGCATACATTTCTACCTCTAGGTCTTTCACAATAATTTGACCCATATTTTTGTTCTTTACAAGCTTATTTCACATAGTCCATTGGCGGAAAAAGACACTGGTATGGCTCTACATTCTTCCTATAGCACGTCTTCATGACTAGCATCATATTCTAATTTTAATCTAGTATTAAAAAGTAGCACTGAAGGTGGAGATATGGTAATTTTAGGCTAAGTTCGGTAAAATCAGCATAGCATCAATGAGGAATGCTGACTGAATTTTGGAATGAAAAACCTGTAAATGCAGTGGAATTATGCGCAGTATCTGATGGTGGTTTAGTGGTTAGAACAGCCTCATCGGGGTGACGGCCTGAAATACCTGGCCGCCAAGACGAAGCTGGGTGTTTATCGTGATGCCACTGTGGGATGTACGCCAGTCATCTACTCGTCACCTTTGAATACGATTTTGTAACATTTTACTTGATTCTTATCACCACACGATACTTATATTCAACTCACGAAAGGACTCAAAAATAAACAGATAAGTAAATAAATAAATAAATGAATGAACAAAAAAGGGTTTACCAAGTTTTTTCTAATTCGTCAGCCTCAAAAAATTTCTCCAGACGTGACTGAAGTTGCTTGGGTTGATATGACACTGACTGTGTGCAAAGCTTCATGTGATTTGCACGCTGTTTTTAATCCCGTCAGTCCGATGGGCTAGATTTATTTGTATTATCTATTTATTGATTTATTTGTTTTGGAGTCATCGGGTGATTTTTCTAGTCAGTCTTTCTTACTTGAAAAATCAAAAAAATACCTTCATTCACGCTTTTGTTTACCGGCTACTTTCCTATGCTGAGATGGGATTCTCATATTTACTATCCATTCCCTGCCGTAACTTAGAAGCATTTTTACAGGACGAACTACACTAGGGATGATTTTTCACTCCCTTCCCTGATCATCCTACAGAAAAAGTTATAACCTGCTGTCATTTTCGTCTCGTAACTAAGATGTTTTTATGAAGTTAGGACACAAGGCAGGGGAAGATTCGACTGCCTCCTTGTCCCACCTGCAAATCAAAACCATACTTACGACAGGGAATTGATCGTAAGTGCGTTTATGTATCCTTTCTCAGCTACTTTCCTTTATAGGTTATTGAAAAAAAATAATATAAAAAGTCACCTCCTGGGAATTGAAATCATGAAAAGCCGTCATCCCATCTGGGGCGTTGTAACTATTTGACCATCTGGCGCGTTACCTCATTGAAATCCATTAAATATTCCTTGATCTTTATTCCCAGTCACCTCCACACGATTTAGCTTGGTTGTAAGACTCCTTAACTCCTCTGTTAAGGACCCTAGCACCTCTTCCTAAGCGATTCATTTTTGGATATGGCTGGTTAATATCGTTTGTACGCTTTTCTTGCAGGGTATGGTGATATTCGAAGGATTTATGCACCGCAGAAGGGAGGAAGGTGTAACAAACCAAATAAATCGCTTAGGGAAAGGTGTTGGGGAGTGTTTCCTCAACCAATGAGAAAACGGGCTAGGTACTTAGAAGGGAAGGGATCAATTACAGCTCTCATTATCGTCCTTAATTACCTTATTGCTCTCCCGAAGTGCAATTAAACCCTCTACAGGAATGAAGCAGTAACTGAAGACCTGCCGTGTATGAGGGAGGCCGGCGTGTGGTGGGAGGAGGGGTGAGGGCCGGGTGCTCATTCAGAATCACGGGTAATCCTTGTGACTGAAATATTACTTCACCTCTCTCTCTCTCTCTCTCTCTCTCTCTCTCTCTCTCTCTCTCTCTTTCTGGCAGTCCGTGTGTCCTTTGGGTCGAAAATCCCCTCCCAAACCATCTCACTTTCTCCCTTCTCATCTTAACTCAGATTTTTCATCAACATATCTTTTCATACCTCCAAGTAAAAAGGCCTTGACTAGTAATCTCTCTCTCTCTCTCTCTCTCTCTCTCTCTCTCTCTCGATTCCTCAAATACAGTACACTATTCCGTTTATCTCACATATTTTTGTCAGATTTTGTATTCACACAAAGATCCTTCATTGATTCTCAGTATCTTTATTCCCAGACGAAGGTGGCCTTACTGTATATACCAGTAAAATGTACTTTGTGAGCGCGTGACGAGCGAGCGAGCGCCATGTTATCACAGTTTCCCTCTGATATATAAAGACTTGGTTATTGATGAGATGATTAAAGCCAGAAATCGGGTGTATTCCCTTGATTATTTCGCTATCAAAGCAAAGAAAACGTTAATACAAAATTACAGGCGGAATTTCCAGGATGTAATTGCTACTTCTGATGTCAAAAAACACAGTGTTACGACGGAAAATCTTTTTGACATTGATTTTGTCAATGAGGCATTGACTGGTTAGAGCCGAACGTTCCCTTACAAAACTCGAGATTCCAAGTTTCCCCTCCGTTTTATGGGTGTTTTTTTTTTTTTTTTATAACAAAGGCTATTAAATGAATGATTATATGTGGAGTGAATCTCAACACTGCTTCACGTATTAGTAAAGTTATTAGCTTCTGCTTAGCGTGATGGTCAGGGTAGGGCAAGGCCGCTCTTTCCAAACTTAACTGAGAGACAACATCGCTCGCTCGCTCGTAATAATGTGTGAACTAAACTTTGCGCCTCAGCGACTGTCACATATTTTTACTGACTCAACTTTTCTCTCTTAGATTACTCACGGAATCAATTTTCCACACTTACATTCCTCACTGAATAAAATTTCCCGTCAGATCCCTCAGTGCGTGAGAGGCCTGAAAATGAGTTGTTTAGAAGATGCATGCGGAGTTCCATAGAGAGACATATAGACAAATAAGGATGTGAAGCAGCGTTGTGGTGATGATGAAAAGCATAAGGAGGATGACCTTGAGATAGCATGACCATGTGGAGAGCATGGAAAATGATAGATTGACTAGGGGAGTGTGTGTGAGTGAGGCTGAGGAGGAGAGGGGAAGGGGGAGGCCGGGGATTAGATGAGGGGACGAAGTGGAGAGGTGTACAAGTGATGGGAACGTGAGTTGTAGAGAGGGCAGACTGACGACGTAGGACAGTGTGACAATGGCAATTTGTTTGTGGCCAGTCCTTTCAAGATGAAGGGGTCTGGCTGTTGACAGATAGATCCTTCGGTGAATCTACTTTTTTTTTCTTTTCCGTTCAAAGACCCATAATTGATTCTCATTTTCTCGCCTACATTTATCAAAGTTTACATTTCCCTCAACCAACTCCGTCACTGACTAATTTTTCAACTTTTCGCATATACACAGTAACTCTATTTTTTTACAGTAAGTCCATTCAACTGTGATATGCCGGTGGACTGAGAGACTTGAATTGGTATATAGCTTAAGTACATAGGGGGAGTAAAAGAAATAAAAAACAGATGTGAAAAGGGAGTGGGAAATGTAGAGACACAGGGAAGAGAAGTGGGTAGTGTTATGAAGGCCTTGACCCTATGCAGAAGTCTAAGTGTGTAGACTGTAGGGGGTGTTTTAGTGTTCACATGAAGTTATGGGTAAAATATCTGATATTTCATTAGAACGAAAAGTCCAGAATAAGAAGAGAGAAAGTGCGGTTACTGGGGAATGTGTGAAGGGTGTGTAGAGTGGATAGGATTGGAAGTAACGTAATTCGTGAAAGACGTAGAGTTAAGAATTCTGTTTAAAATATGGTTGAAGACAGTGCGTTTAGATGGTGTGGCCTCTGGAGAGAATGTATGCAAACAGGGTGAAAATAAACGTATACTCGTATATGAGTGAGACTGCAGATGGAGGATGCGATATTACGTCAAGAAGATGCGGTGGATGAGTGGGTAAGCGAGGTATGGAGGAGGAGGAGGCAAGGGAACTGACAGAGGATTAAGTTGGCTGGATGAATTGTGTACGAAGCAACACATGACAGGTGTTTGACTGTATCAGATAGGTAATGTATGTCGCATCTATAAAAGAAAAAAAAAATGTGCTGATAGTAAAGCCTGTGATGGGGAGTCAGGATTCCGGAGTCTGCATGGCGAGTGAATGGGTGTGTGGCCGAGTTTACTCGATATGTTCTGTCCTTATCGTACATTCTGTTTCTTTGCTTTCTGGACCCTAATACATCTCAGCCTTAGGTCCCAGGAGAGGTCGGGATAATGATAGTCTTAATGATAATGATGATGATTCCCCATTGATTCTATTTTTCACATCTACACACTAATGCTAGTTTTCACACTTATAGCCTCCAGTGAACCTGTTTGTCTCTAAATCTCCCACTGAATACATTTTTCACATTTAGACCCCTCACTGATGCTCCGTTCCTCACACTTTTCACCGCAGACTGAGGTGGCCCTCATGTACGACGCGGTGCAGCTGTTCGTCAAGGCCCTGGGTGACCTGGATCGCTCCCGCCGCATCGAGGTCTCACCCCTTGACTGTGACGGAGCCTCGCCCTGGGTCTACGGAACCTCACTCATTAACTATATGAAACTGGTGGGTAGTCATGAGAAGTTTGGTTGGATAACATCACGTACAATTCCTGCCAAGTGTTCCATTTCCATTATTATTAAACAGTCTCAAAACCATACCATGATACCCATTAACCTCTTGGATGCAAGGACTGTTTTTCAACTGTATTCTTGCCATTTACAGATGATATTACTCTGCCACTATAACTGAACGGGTTACATATAGCCTTCATTAACCTCATCATTGCAAGACATCTCCCTGAGCTTAGTAAAATCGTCAGGAACCAGCAAGAATGTGTGTAAGAAGATGTCACTGGATTGAAGGGACTAATGTTCAGGCAGACTGGTTGGGTTAAATTATCGTCTCGTTGGTTATCGTTGGTTGTTTTACCCTGAATCAAAACCATAACAGCACGCAATCAGATTTTTCCAAATAACCAGTAATATTGAAGTGGACTGGAGGGACTAGAATCTTAGTACCCGTCTTGGGTTTTGACCAAATGAATCGAGATAATGCTTGTCTGTCAACGTGAATATTACTGATCAGCTTAGCAATATTTCATTTGGTCCTGACAGAGATGCGAGGCTATGCAAACGAATTACTGACTGCAGCTCTGCAGTCGTGGGTCAAAGAGTCCGTTCACTGTTTCATTTTAACCAGTGCTGGAGGACGTCATAGCCAGGGTATCACACCAACGAAAACTTATTAATTATTGATAGTTCTGACTGAACCGCTCCTCGTGCAATCTAACAAGACTCTGTACTAACACCGTGATGCTGGACAAATTGATATACTCAGTTTTGTGACTCATACCATCCATAAGTCAACTGACCAACATGGAAAAACCCATGCAATGGCCCTTGATATTTTGAGAGCTTTTGACAGATTGTGGCACCGTTCCCTGCTGTCCAAACTCCTTATCTATGTCCTATTATCTATTGTTCCTCTGATTTCATCATGTCTCAGTGACAGAAGATAAGAGTAAATATAAATGATGTATATTCCAATTTCCACTCGACTAATGCCGATGTACCACAAGGATCAGTCCTGGCTCCATCCCTATTCCTATTCATGTTAATTGTCTCTTGACTATCACCCATAATCCCATTTACTCATATCCAGATGACTCAACACTTCACAGATCCTTCACACTTAAACACCCATTCATAAAGTTCAGTATCTCTAAATTTCAACTCAGTACAGCAATTTCCTTGAATCAAGATTAATCTAATATCACTGAATAGAGACAAAATAACACTGTCTCATTCAGTCTTGGAAAATCAAATATATACAGTTTACTATCAGACTGTTGTTGCCTGATTCCTACCTTGCCTTTACTCTAACCAATACATCTTTAAAAGTACTGAAATTCTCGGTGTTTCACTTAACAATACCCTCAGCTGGACCTCTCATGTTAAATCACTTGCTATAATCTGAAAGGGCCATGTGCGCTCTCAGCTGGAATATTGTTTACCCTTGTGGAGTGGATGTGAAGATGTTGCACCTCCCCTACAAGTATGAAGGAATGTATTATTTTACAGATACTCTTATGGCAAATATGCACACGAAGTTGCATCCATTGTGCCACCTCTCCACGTCTTCCTCCACGCCACACGGGCATCTGGTAGCACTCATGATTGGACTGTCACACTGCCATATCGCAAAACTTCTAACATAATTCACTTATTCTCCGAACTGCATCTCCATGGAATTCGCATCTACAGAATAGTTTCCCCCCAAACTTCAACCTACAGCAGTTCAAGTCCAACTGTTACAGACTTTCTGTGAATGGGGGACACCTGTAATGTGGTGTATAGACTATTTTATTTAATCAATCTGTTTTTCGTTTCCCTGTTTCGTTCCCTAAGAGAGAGAGAGAGAGAGAGAGAGAGAGAGAGATTCGCTCAGTGTTAAACTCAGGCACCAATTTCCTGTCTCCCACACGAAAAGGTACAGGTTGGTCAAAAGTTATGGATAGCCACTCTGCCACTCCGACCATTTTTCACCTACAATTCCTTGCCTGCACAGCGCCTTGTTACCCATATTTGTTATTCCTCCCCAGCGTCAGAGAGTATCCTTCCATCTAATACTCATCTACTGTAAGGATCATTTTGCTCTCACATTAAAGTATTCAATATAATCTTTTCCATCACCACATCTGGCAGGGAAGAATCAATTTTCTTTTGTCCATGAGACCACATTTTCTAAAAAATAAAAACAAATGCTATATGTGCATTTTTGATCAGCTGTGGGACTTTTGTATTTTCTAGTACCTATTGAAGATTATACCAGGTATTTCTCTTACTATAACAATAAGGGTAACCTTGTATCACCTGAAATGAACTGGATGATCTGAAATATATCCCAGTAATAATATTAATAAAAATAATAATAATAATAATAATAATAATAATATAATAATAATAATAATAATAATAATATTAATAATAATAAAATTATTATTATTATTATTATTATTATTATTATTATTATCATTGTGTTGTATTAGAAGTAGTAGTAGCAGTAGTATTGTATCATTACAATTATAGTCGCAGTATTAATGTTAACCTTCACATTACAGCTCAAAATAATGAACTGTATTAGGAAGCTTGGTTTTGATCTTCTCAATATAACTCCCCATGGATGAAGGTGATTAAAAAAAAAAAAGCAGTAGTAGTAGTAGAGGTAGTGGTGGTAGTGGTGTCAATGTTTACAATTATCATTATTATTGTTATTATTATTATTTTATTATTATTATTTTTTTATTATTATTATTATCATCATCATCATCATCATCATCATCATTATTATGATTAAAAGTAATGATAAAACTATGCGCGAGAAGCAAGAAGGGCTCATTGTGAAACCAAAGATCACCTGGATAAAGACAATTGTTTAAAGTATTGTTATGGGAGTATGGTTGCAACCCTGTTTAGGTCAGAATGCCACAGCTAACCTCAGCAAACGAATCTTCCATAAATAATATAAAATGGATATTATATACAGGCATCATTTACATCTGCATCTCTCTCTGGAACTCGCTTCCCAGAGTTGTTTCCCCCCAAACTTCAACTTCAACCCACAGCTGTTCAAGTCCAACTGTTACGGATATTTTATGAATGGAGGACGCCAATAATCTGGTTTACGGATTTCTTTTCATTTGTTTCTCCTTCCTCTGTTCTGTTAAAAAAAAAGAAAATCTGTTACCTCAGCAGGAATGTGTGGGTCGTGAACTAGGTCATTCAGCTCAAAGTTAAGGTGATAAGAATGACCATCCGCCCCTGTGTTGTAGTGTATTATGTGAGCAATAACCTCCTTACCCTCCCCTAAGAACAGCTTTTGGAGGAGAGTCTTATTATAGTGCATTTACCAACTACATTACCAGGGGTCCATTGGCTGGGTATTTGGTTACAGTTCAGAGTAGCAAAGTGTTAATGGACTGCATATTATTGACCTGTTGCTTAGTGAGGAGTCATCTGAGGATAGCAATGCAGTGTGTTAGTGGTGGATGGCACTACCTACCACAGATACCAAGGTAATAATAATAATAATAATAATAATAATAATAATAATAATAATAATAACAGAAATAGTAATAATCTATCTATCTATCTATCTATTGTCAGACGCCTCAATCCCGTTTGGGGTGGCCACAAACAAATCGCCTCCAAGTCGCCCTGTCCCCCGCCATTTCACTGCCCTGCTCCCAACTCACACACCCCTCTCTCATATACCTCTCCACCCCATCCCTCCATCTCATCCTCGGCCTCCCCCTCCCTCTTCCCCCTTCCACCTCACTCACATACACTCTCTTCATCAGTCTTTCACCCTCCATCCTCTCCACATGGCCAAACCACCTCAGAGTGTTCCTCATAACGCTTCCTATCACATCCACATCCACACCACAACGCTCCTTTATATTCTCATTCGTCAGCCTGTCTCTCCACGTGACTCCACAGGCTCCTCTTAAATAACTCATTTCCACTGCTCTCACTCTTGACTTGTGTCCTTCCAACAATGTCCAAGCTTCACTTCCGTACGTTAGAGTTGGTATCACAATACTGTCATGTAGTAACTTTTTCACTTTCATGCTCACTTCCCTATTTCTTATCACTGCTTTCAAAGAACCAGCAACCTTTCTTCCCTGCTGTACCCTTTCAAGCACTTCACCCTCCAAACCTCCATCCTTACTCATCACACTACCCAAGTACTTAAACGTACTCACATTTTCCAATTCCTCATCATCCAACCTCGCTGTACATTCACTAACTTCACCTCTCTCAAAGACCATCACTTTACTCTTCCCTACATTCACCTTTAGATTCCGTTTCTTACACACTCTCCCAAACTCATCCACCAAGCCTTGCAGCTCCCCTTCGTCTTCACTCAACAACACAGTATCATCTGCAAACAACTACAGGGAGTTTCCAAACACTATCCTCTCTCACCAGGGCCACTCCAACATCCACTACCCTACCTTGTACCTCTTTTATTACCCCATCCATGTACAGATTAAAGAACCATGGAGACATGACACATCCCTGTGTCATAATAATAATCCATCCATCCATCCATCGTCCAATTCTACGTTGTCCCATGAGAAGCATGGGAGCCCTGCGCTAGGCAAGTTGGTCCTGACATTTAAGGTGATAGTGAAATAATAATAATAATAATAATAATAATAATAATAATAATAAAGGTTCAGTATGGGAGTGTAATTATTCCATTAATTGTACTGGTGGCTTTCCTAGAATCATGCACCATCCTAAGTGCGTTGCTGTAAAGCCCAACAAAATGGTTTACTGGCCTTAATACGGTGGCGCACTTTACTTAATGTGCGACTACTGGGCAATCGTAATTACATTAGTGGAGAAGTACTGTGGTAAAAGGGTTAAAGACGCCCATATCCCATCACTTGATAGCGTAAAATAGTCCCTAAGTGGTACGTGGTGGCGACCATCATCCACTCATTTGATATAGTGCTGCCTACTTCTTCCTTCACCTTTATCGTTATTTTCTGTCTGTCCTCCCTTCTTCCTATTTCTTCCATCTTTCCTGTCACTTTTTATTACTCTTCTTTCCTTGTCAGGTGGCTTTACATTGAGTGACAAGCCTAATGGTTTCCTGTAAACCAGGAAACCATTTACAACGCTGGGTGGTAACCATGTAACCAACCCTTACTGTATGTGTTCCGTGTTCCCTACGTGCCAGCAAGTGGATTGATGGAGGGTTAGCGCCCCTCCCCGTAAAACAACTAACTCAAAGACAAACGGCCACCCTTATGGGGTTATGGCGTTTGGCTAAAAACAGATAGATAGTCCTTAAGTCCAGATTAGTCACCTGCTGGTGCCAAAAATGCATTGAATAAGAGTGTTTCGTTTAAAAAGTCTTTATCCAATCGAGTTGAGTAGGTTATGTCATTTAAATATTAGTTCTGTAGAAAACAAGTGAATGAAGTATTGCCACGCATACAAAGTCCCCTACCCGATGATAACCATACATATAAACTCATACAATGTGGGTATGATAGCAGTACGTATGTACTGTGTACACAATTTGGGTATGTAAAAACCTTGACCTTGGGAGTACAGTAGATGGCTGATTGTTGCTCGCCACACACCCTCATGGTATGGGGAATAAGTGTGTGAAGTTCTATCCAAATCTGTCCATGCATGTGCAAGTTACAGAGCGAACACGAAATTGCGGGCGGACTGACGTACGCATTGACGGAACCGCGGAGACCTCTAGTCACTGACTAGTTTGACCGGTAGAGGACTAATAAACGATTTTATTATGCTAAAGAGACCCCTCGTGGCGCATGAGTTCATGAAGGTTGTATCAGTGCCTTCCACTTCGAAGCTGAAAAAAAAAAAAAAAGTCCACAAAAAAGTACGGTAATAATTGCAGAGCGATTTATAAACATTTCCTCTCATAATCTGTTGTGGAATTAATAGCGATAAATGAACTTATAATGAGTACTTGCCATAATAATCTTGGTTTGCACTGCACAGGTTCAGGTGAGTGGACTGACCGGGCTGATTAAACTGGACGCAGAGGGCTTCAGGAGGGACGTTACCCTCGACATTGTGGAGCTTACTAAGGACGGCCTGGAGCGAGTTGGCAGGTGTGTGTGTGTGTGTGTGTGTGTGTGTGTGTGTGTGTGTGTGTTTCATTCTTGGTCGGCATGCTGTACCTAACCCCTTCAGTCTGATAACTTTTTAATTCTCTTTTGCATCGTAGGATTTTAAACAACATATGGAAAGAAACCAGGTAATGGAGAGGTTAAGGACGTCTACATTTAACACCTCAAGTTTTATCAGATTGAAGTATTAATAAAGAGAAAATAAAATCGCTTTCAGGCAGTAAGGATAACATGATTAGCATACATGGCGTCACTGTTTTAGAGGAGTTAATGTTACTGTATAAGATTTTGACCAGACAGCATACCCGAGATTCTTGTGCATATCAAATTTGTTGCATTCCCTCATGGTTATAATTTCCTTCCACGTTGCAAAACTCTACATATATAAATAGACAGATAGACAGATAGATAGATAGACAGAGTAAACAGGATAGTCCACATATTGCACATCTCATTTTTCGCGTGTTGCAGGGGCTTCGTGATACTTCTAATTATATACACACCCACTAAACGTAAAAAAAAAAAAAAAAAAAAAAGGTATGAAGTGTGAGAAATAGTATCAGAAGTAGAATTTATTGTAGGCACTGGTAACGCTGACTGAGATGTCCCTGAAACTGACGATAATTGGGATGTGTTCGTAATAAACTGTACCCCATTTACTCTATCTTGGCCTAAAACTGCCATCTCTCCATCTTGAATACTGAGATGTAACAAGAGATTAACACCAGAATACGATGCTAGTCATCAAGAAGTGCTATGGTACTTGTGTAGGGCCACAGCATTGTCTTTCTCTGCCACTGAACTCCGTGACATAAACAGGAGAAGGACAAAACTCTGGGCCACGTCAAGTGTAAGAACTGATCTTCGTGCCGTTATCACCGTCGTCCCTAACCTTTCGCCCGAACCAAGAGCACCTTTGGATTTTACAGTGCCTCCGAATAGCTACTGGGAGCTTGCCAAAATGGGGACGTCTGCCTGTGTTGATGCGGTAGTGTTGGTAGTTCTGGGTGGCCAAAACATAGATGTAGTAAACTACTCGTATTAGGAGGAATGACACCTCACCAACATCACCCTTATGTTGAGAATATGTAGAAATTGGAACGTGATGAATGCGGTGATTGGTCTGGCTGGAAAATCCACTTCACACAACTCACACTAATATATTCAGGAGTGACGAAGTTCGTCTCAAGGCGGCAAAATAAGAATTAGAACGCCTATTGAGTGATGGGTTGGTTTATTGACGTGTATAGCAATAGTACAAGGACATAAGGTATTTTCTAAACGGGGTGTTTTAGATTTATCAACAATATTACATCGGATATTTAGTATTAAAATCTTCATGAAATTATGCACTAGATAATTATTCGTTTATTTCTTTCGGGTCCTTTTTTGTGGAGTCTCCAAAAGGCTGCGAAATAAATTGCGTTAAGTTATCTTGTATTTGGGTAAATTACAGTTTCTTAATAGTGTATAAATATCATGTATGTTCTTTACTGGATGTGTAAATTTCTCGGTAGTATTATTAAACATTGATAAAAAATGTCCATAAGACAACAATTCTTTCTTTTTAGTTCATTAGGGTCCATATGCTGGGGAGCCCCACCCTCCCCCAAGAATGTTCCAATAATGTTGTGGACAGCCTGAACTTGGCCTCCGAATGAAGGCCTTGGAAGGCTGGATTGGGGAATGAAGGCCTCTGAAAGGTGGTTGGGGGAATGAAGGCCTCTGAAAGGTGGTTGGGGGAATGAAGGCCTCTGAAAGCTGGTTGAGGGAATGAAGGCCTCTGAAAGCTGGTTGGGGGAATGAAGACCTCGGAAGGCTGGTTGGGGGAATGAAGACCTCAGAAGGCTGGTTGGGGACAACAGTGAGACCCAAAAAGTGTGTTCAGTGATGCGTGGGCTGTCGTGGACGGCATGTGGATAACTATGAACATGACCCTTAGTTACAACCTCTCCCTCCCATCTCCGTTTTCTTTCTCTGCTATTTCAGGTGGGACCCGATCAACGGCGCTAACTACACTAGATCGTACAGTGATGTTCAGCAGGGCATTGTGGAGAGCCTGCAGAACAAAACACTGATAATAACAAGTGTTCTCGTAAGTACATTTTATAAGAATTTCCTCGTTACAGAGTAGTTATTCTCTTTTTTTTTCCATCATAAAATAATTTACAGTATTTTCTCATAATTTTAGTTACTGCTTTTTAATTTCTTCGATTTTTTTTTTTAAACATTAGGCCCACCCGTAATTCGAATTTTTTAACTTTAATCATGAGTCATTTTTTTTTAGGGTCTCCTTGGAAATATCTGTAAACATTACCCATCAGTTATTTTTAATATTACTTATATTTCTTAATTATTTCCTTGTAAATTACCCTCTGAAATTCATTTATTGTTAGGCATTTGTTTGATTTCTTTTGGAGGGAGGGGGGAATTTCTTGTCACCCCCAAACGATTTTGTCAATTTTGGAAAGACCATTTGTAGTAATGGAGTTAGAGAGACTAGTAATCTCCCCAGGATTTTACTTCTTCCCCAAAGCTAAATAAATCGTCTGAAAGTAGTAGGAATAAAATTACTCTCATGACACTGAAGAAGTATTTGGTGTGAGTTATTTTCCAAGAATTTCTCATATTTATTCATTTATTTTTATTTTCATCATTGCTACCGGAACTTTTTTTTTTTTTATCTCTTGTGGCAAGGGCGTGATTGAAAGATGTATCTGATCCCTCTAATTTGGCAAAGCGGTGGTCTGATGGGTAGTGCAGAACTGCAATGAACTAGGCTCGATTTAAGTGACGGTCAGATTCATGGACAAACTTTGTTTTGCCTGTCTCTGTTCATCCAACCTTACTATACTTGCTCATTTCCTTTCTCATTTCGTTTTTCTTCCTTCTTCCAAACATTTTTTATTTTGGTGTCAAATTTCTCCATCTGTTCATTAAAAAAAAAGATGCAGTTGTTTACTAAACAAAGATACTCAGACACCAGAGCTTATAGCTTTAGGCCAGCTATATGGGCCAATGATCAGGCTATACAGATACACATGTTTAGTTCAATGTAACAACACCCATCATTAGAATTTACCAGCTTCTGCGAGAGACTAAGGACAATCACCTTTCCAGTGGTAGAATTCTTTTTGCGAATGTTATTTTTCATTCTTTGCGAGTGTTGGCAGACTATACTTTCGAGCTGATTGCTGTTACACCGTGGTTGTTGTAGTCTAGTGTAAAAGTTTTTTTCCTTACTGGTGTGTTTAATGAAGGCTGTAATGTAACTCATCCATGTCAAACAGATGTCGCTCCTTAAGTGAAGTCATCTGGAGAGTGAGAGACTGATCACTTCTGTGAAAAATATTTAGAAGTTATGGTAAACAAATCGGGGCCCTCTCTCTGGGCACCAAAATGTGAAATAATTCTGGTATTTCCTAATAAACAACTCGTAGGTCGTTACTTGCCATAAAGTTGTCCTTAAGTAATTCAAAACAAGTCTCATAGGGTTAGGTGAACCGTAACTTAACTTTAACTCACCTGCATTAACTATTTATCTTCTATCTCTCAGCTAATCCCCCCTTGAACTGGCCAATTGGTAAAGGTTATTAAGCTAGTGAAGAGGGAATGCTCGACAACCGATGACGATGGGGCTGTATAGCTGAAGTTGCTTGAGCAATCAAGCGTCCTTTAGGTGCTTATGTACAACGTGTTAGCTTGACTATGACTACGAGCAGAGTGCATGAACGTGGCAGACCCAAGTTCCTCATAGAAACGTGGGTTCCCAACTACTAATAAATTACAGTACTAAATACAGTTAGATTACATCATGGTATGTACAGGGCGAATCTAACAAATTAATCTTAGTTTTAATTAAACTAAAGTTAAACTAAATATTCCCTTTAATTCCACATCAGCTTTGCACGAGGATCTTTTCATCCTCGCCACGTCATCTAACGCGCAGACGATGTTTAGGTCAGTGGAAAATTCCACATAATTACATGTATTTACAATATATAGTTGTCCACGAGGGTTAAACGCAGTAGCATCTAATTTATCAATAACAAGAATTAATAAAGAGAACGTACTTTCTGGGTTATAAAAACCGCTTGAACTGTTAACAATGGTCTCTAGTTTTCCTCTGCTTTTAAGCAAGGGCAACTATACCAAATGTAGAGAGCGCAACCGCTCTGGGGGAAAATATTTCCCACAACTTCAATATGGTGACATCTTAACTCTTTATCAGACTGAAAGGTTAAACAGAGTGTCGATTTCACAATCATAATGGGGCTAAAACACATTTTTGATCTACACGATTCTCATTTATCTATCTATCTATCTATCTATCTATCTATATATATATATATTGGTAGTAGTTGGGGGCGCTCACCATCCACTCACTCGATGTAATGCTGCTCTCGGGTGTCTGCTCTGTCCTCTCCGCCATCCTTCTTTCCTTCCATCTTCTTCTAGCTTTCTTTCCTTCATTCTTTCCTCGTCCTTCTGCCTACGGGTGACTTTACACTCCCTCTTCTGTCTTTTATTCCATCATTCTTTCCTCTTTCTACTGCCTATGGGTGACTCTACACTGAGTGACAAGCCAAATGGTTTCCTGTACACCAGGAAACCATTTACTACGCTGGGTGGTAACCATATAACCAAATTTTGGCACCTGGTGGTTTATTGGGTAATTATTATGCTCCAATCGGATTGAGCCGGTGAAGGTTTTTATTCAACGGGTGGTTGGGGTTTAATGCTCACGTAATGCCACTCAGGGATGAGTGAGGTTGGTCACTCTCATCTTAAAGGTCAGGACCATCTACCTAGCCCCGGGCTCCTACGCTCCTCATGGGGCAATGTAGGATTGGATGATGAATGGATGGATATATATATATATATATATATATATATATATATATATATATATATATATATATATATATATATATATATATATAAATTGCCAGACGCATCAATCCCGTTTGGGGTGGCCACAAACAAATCGCCTCCAAGTCGCCCTGTCCACCGCCATTTCACTGCCCTGCTCCCAACTCACACCTCCCCTCTCTCATATACCTCTCCACCCCATCCCTCCATCTCATCCTCGGCCTCCCCCTCCCTCTTCCCCCTTCCACCTCATTCACAGACACTCTCTTCGTCAGTCTTTCACCCACCATTCTCTCCACATGGCCAAACCACCTCAGTGTGTTCCTCATAACGTTTCCTATCACATCCACATCCACACCACAACGCTCCTTTATATCCTCATTCGTCAGCCTGTCTCTCCATGTGACTCCACAGGCTCCTCTTAAATAACTCATTTCCACTGCTCTCACTCTTGACTTGTGTCCTTCCAACAACGTCCAAGCTTCACTTCCATACGTTAGAGTTGGTATCACAATACTGTCATGTAGTAACTTTTTCACTTCCATGCTCACTTCCCTGTTTCTTATCACTGCTTTCAAAGAACCAGCAACCTTTCTTCCCTGCTGACCCTTTCAATCACTTCACCCTCCAAACCTCCATCTTTACTCATCACACTACCCAAGTACTTAAACGTACGCACATTTTCCAATTCCTCACCATCCAACCTCGCTGTACATTTACTGACCTCACCCCTCTCAAAGACCATCACTTTGCTATTCCCTACATTCACCTTTAAATTCCGTTTCTTACACACTCTCCCAAACTCATCCACCAAGCCTTGCAGTTCCCCTTCGTCTTCACTCAACAACATAGTATCATCTGCAAACAACAGTACAGGGAGTTTCCAAACACTATTCTCTCTCATCAGGGCCACTCCAACATCCACTACCCTATCTTGTACCTCTTTTATTACCCCATCCATGTACAGATTGAACAACCATGGAGACATGACACATCCCTGCTTCAACCCAACTTTCAAGAAGAAAAATTCACTTAGTTCACCATCCACACGCACTGCAGCCTTCGTACCATCATACATACTCTTCAAAGCATTCAACAACTTCCCATCTACTCCCTATATTCTCAACACTTTCCACAATCCTTGTCTATCCACCTTGTCATATGCTTTCTCCAAATCCATGAAAGCTGCATACAACTTCTTTTCCTTCTCTAGAAACTTTTCCACTAAAGATCTAAGAATGAATATCTGATCTACACAACCTCTTCCCTTCCTAAATCCTCCCTGTTCTTCTCCAACTAATTTCTCTGTTCTTTCTCTAACTCTGTCAGTAAGTATCCTACCATACACTTTTCCTATTATACTAAGAAGACAAATGCCCCTATGATTACCACACACTTCTTTTTCCCCTTTTCCTTTGTACAAGGGAATAATTATACCTGACTTCCAATCCTCCGGGACTCTACCTTCCTCCCAGGCCAATCTGCACATCTTCCACATCCATTCTACTACTATCTCTCCCCCATGCTTCAGCATTTCACCACACACTCCATCAATTCCTGGGGCTTTCCCCGATTTAACTTTCTTCATTGCTTCCACTACTTCTATCCTACTGATTTCTTCCTGTCTTCTCACCTCCCTCCTTCTCCCAGCCATTCCCCAGCCAATTATACTCGCATTACTTCCATCCCCTATGTTCAACAATTCCTTAAAGTGTTCTCTCCATCTACTCACTTTTTCTCCTTTCTCCACTAGTAATCTACCATTTTTATCTTTGACTTCCCTGCTAACTTCACTTCCACCCTGTCTTACTCTTTTCACCTCTTTCCAGAATATTTTCTTACAGTCCCTCCACTTTACACTCAAATTCCTTCCAAATTCCTCCTCCACTCTCTTCTTATCTATATATATATATATATATATATATATATATATATATATATATATATATATATATTGCCAGACGCCTCAATCCCGTTCGGGGTGGCCACAAACAAATTGCCTCCACATCGCCCTGTCCCCCACCATTTCGCTGCCCCGCTCCCAACTCACACCCCCCTCTCTCATATACCTCTCCACCCCATCCTTCCGTCTCGTCCTCAGCCTTCCCCTCCCTCTCCCCCCCTCCACCTCCCTCACATACACTCGCTTCGTCAGTCTTTCACCCTCCATCCTCTCCACATGGCCAAACCACCTCAGTGTATTCCTCCTAACGCTTCCTATCACATCCACATCCACACCACAACGCTCCTTTATATCCTCATTTGTCAGCCTGTCTCTCCGTGTGACTCCATAGGCTCCTCTTAAATAACTCATTTCCACTGCTCTCACTCTTGATTTGTGCCCTTCCAACAACGTCCAAGCTTCACTTCCATACGTTAGAGTTGGTATCACAATACTGTCATGTAGTAACTTTTTCACTTCCATGCTCACTTCCCAGTTTCTTATCACTGCATTCAAGGAACCAGCAACCTTTCTTCCTTGTTGTACCCTTTCAAGCACCTCACCCTCCAAACCTCCATCCTTATTCATCACACTACCCAAGTACTTAAACGTACCCACATTTTCCAATTCCTCACCATCCAACCTCGCTGTACATTCACTGACTTCACCTCTCTCAAAGACCATCACTTTGCTCTTCCCTACATTCACCTGTAGATTCCGTTTCTTACACACTCTCCCAAACTTATCCACCAAGCCCTGCAGCTCCCCTTCGTCTTCACTCAACAACACAGTATCATCGGCAAACAACAGCACAGGGAGTTTCCAAACACTACCCTCTCTCACCAGGACCACTCCAACATCCACTACCCTACCTTGTACTTCTTTTATTACCCCATCCATGTACAGATTGAACAACCATGGAGACATGACACATCCCTGTTTCAACCCAACTTTCAAAGAGAAAAATTCACTCAGTTCACCATCTACACTCACTGCAGCCTTAGCACCATCATACATACTCTTCACAGCATTCAACAACTTCCAATCTACTTCATATATTCTTAAAACTTTCCACAATCCTTGTCTATCCACCCTGTCATATCCTTTCTCCAAATCCATGAAAGCCGCATACAACTTCTTTCCCTTCTCTAGAAACTTTTCCACTAAAGATCTAAGAATGAATATCTGATCTACACAACCTCTTCCCTTCCTAAAGCCTCCCTGTTCTTCTCCAACTAATTCCTCTGTTATTTCCCTAACTCTGTCAATAAGTATCCTACCATACACTTTTCCTGTTATACTAAGAAGACAAATGCCCTTATGATTACCACACACTTCTTTTTCCCCTTTTCCTTTGTAAAAGGGAATAATTATGCCTGACGTCCAATCCTCCGGAACTCTACCTTCCACCCAGGCCAATCTGCATATCTTCCACATCCATTCTACTACTATCCCTCCCCCATGCTTCAACATTTCACCACACACTCCACCAATTCCTGGGGCTCTCCCCTATTTAACTTTCCTCATTGCTTCCACAACTTCTATCCTGCTGATTTCTTTCTGTCTTCTCATCTCCCTCCTTCTCCCAGCCATTCCCCAGCCACTTATAAGTGCATCACTTCCATCCCCTATGTTCAACAATTCCATAAAGTGTTCTCTTCATCTACTCACTTTTTCTCCCTTCTCCACTAGTAATCTACCATTTTTATCTTTCACTCCCCTGCTAACTTCACTTCCACCTTGTCTTACTCTCTTCACCTCTTTCCAGAACATTTTCTTACAGTCTCTCCACTTTACACTCACATTCCTTCCAAATTCCTCATCCACTCTCTTCTTACTCTCTCTTTCTAGTCTTTTCACCTCTCTCTTTCTTTCTACATATAACTCTTCCGCCTCTCAGCTTCTTCCACGCCCCTATTTCTCATCCATTCATTGTATGCTTTCTTCTTTTGTGCCACAGCCTGTCTCACCTCTTCAGTCCACCACGCTGTTCTTTGCACCCCCCCCTCCGTCTTCTCTTCATTCCACACACCACATCACAGGCTGCACATATTTCTTCTGTGAATATCCTTTACACACCTTCCACGTCCCCTATCTGCTCCAATTCATATTTGCCCAATCGTTCCTCCACTTCTCTCTTATGTTCTGCCTTTTTCTCATCCACTTGTGACCTTTCCACTCTCCTTGCAAATACTCCTTCTTCCCGTCCTTCCCTTCTTCTATTTCTCCATCTTGTTTGGATCTTTATTCTTGCCACCACCAAGTAGTGGTCAGAAAATCCACTACCCCAACCTCTATAAGCTCTTGCATCCATTACACATCTTCGCATCCTTTCATCTACACACACATAATCAATCATTGCCTTCCTTTCATTCAGATCACCACCCACCCTTCTCATCACTTGCCATGTATACCTGTGGATCATTTTATGCCTGAAGAGGGTATTGGCTATCACCAACCCCCTCCCAGCACAAATGTCCACTAACGCACTGCCATTCTCATCTATCTCAGCAGGCACACCCTACTCACCAACTATTCCATCCACCTTCACATTCCCTACTTTACGATTCATATCACCGATCAAAATCACTCTCACTCCTTTCAAATTTTTCCATGCACACTTCCACATTTGTCCAGAACTCTTTTCTCACTCTGCTGGCACGATCTTGCGTTGGCGCATACACGCACACAATCGCCCACATTTGTAGTCCAACTTTCAATCTTACCCACACAATCCTTGACCCAGCTGATCTATACTCTCTGATGTTCTTCTTCCATCTTTTACTCACAACTATACACACTCTTTCTTTTGCCCTCTCATTCTCACCTACTCCTGCACATATACCCCATCCATACTCCCATTCTCTCACACTTTCTCCTCTCCTTTTAGTTTCAGTTACTCCACATACATCAACTTTCGTACCCTCAAGCACATGGACAATCTCTCTCTCTTTCACCTCATCATTCGCACCTCGTACATTCCACGTTCCGATTACCATGTCCTTTGTCCGGTCCTTGGTCGTCATCTTTTGGTCAGTCCTTGTCCGAGGCTTCTTGTTCGTCTTTTTAGTTAGTTGTTTTCCGGGGAGGGGCACTAACCCTCCGCCAACCCTTTTAGTCACCTTGTACGACAAGCAGGGATACTGGGGGAGTATATTTATATATATACAAAATGTGTGTGTGTGTGTGTGTGTGTGTGTGTGTGTGTGTGTGTGTTTGTACTAGTGTTAGCCCGTAAAATTTTCCTGGACTAATAATAACCTTTCCATCACAGAATGTTTGCAAATACCAATATCTTTTCCATACCGTTATTGAACCCACAATAACCATTTCTGACCACAAGGTCCAAATAATGAATTTCCCGTATTTTCGCTTGTCCCGATTTCCGACAAATTTGTTTCGTTGTGCGCGATCGCCAAAATTATTAGGTCCGCCAAGGAGGTTCGTTTGTCTGTTTGTCTATTAGCAAGATTACTCAAAAAGTTATGAACAGAATTTGTTGAAATTTTTTGGAGGGGTAGGGTATGGTCCAAGGAGCATTCTGTTATATTTGGGGGTGATCCGGATCATGATTCGGATCCATGAATTTTCAAAAGATCCTTTACCATTGCGGGATAATGGCAATTTCATCATTTTTGCTTCTCACTCCATCAATAATGTCCGCAACGCTTGCACAGAAATTACAGGATGCAGATGGGGTATTGCTCAGTTTTGGCGGTTAGTTTGTAATCTTGGATTGCTCCTGTTTGGTATTTTGCTGACACTCCCTGGACCTACCTCGACCTAATGGAAAAAGAACTTGGTCGTGAAAAAAAAGAAAAGAAAAACACTTGCACACACACACACACACACACACACACACACACACACATACTCAGCATGACTTTATATATATATATATATATATATATATATATATATATATATATATATATATATATATATATGATGTAAAAAGACTCGTTAGACGCGATAAGAGGAAGCTATATGATGAAAAGGCAACAGAGACAGAAATTAAATTAAGTAAAAATGACGGTCAGAGCACAAGAGCAGCGTACCAGGCCATAAAGGAGTTAACTGGGACTGAAAAGAGAAGGAAGGAAATACCTGTACGAGATAGAAATGGTAATTTGATGGCTAAAGATTTGGATATAAAAGGAAGGTGGAAAGAGCACTTTGAATCTGTTCTAAATAGACCAATCCCAGCTGAAGAGGACATTTTGCTAGCCGAGAGAGATTTGCAGATAGAAACAGGGGATATAACCTTGGAAGAGGTAGCAAAATCTGTAAAGGAGTTAAAGAATTTTAAGGCCCCAGGAGAGGATGGAATATTTCCTGAAATGCTTAAGGTGGAAAATGATGAGTTGATGAATGCGCTTTTGAAACTTTTTAATGTGGCTTGGGATAATGGTGGAATTCCAGTGGAGTGGAAAAATGGAGTGATTATAAAAATCCCCAAAAAGGAGATTTAAGTGTGTGTGGAAGGTGGAGGGGGATAACTTTGACACCTGTAGTTGCAAAAGTCTTTTCCAAAATCTTGTTGAACAGAATAGAGCCAGTAAATGATAAAATTTTAAGAGAAGAACAAGCGGGATTTGGAAAGGGTCGAGGTTGTAACGATCAGATTTTTATTGTAAGGCATCTAATGCAACAAGCTAATGAGATGAAAATGCCACTTAGTGTGTGTTTTGTGGATTTTGAAAAGGCGTTTGATAGTGTTTCACGTGGAGCTGTGTTGAGGATTGTGAGATTCTATGGTATACCAGAAAAGATTGTAAATATTATTAAAAGCCTGCATGAAGGTACTTTTTGTAAGGTAATGGTGGCTGGTTCTTTGAGTGATCCATTTGATGTCAGGTCAGGAGTGATTCAAGAAGGAGTTCTTTCGCCATTGCTTTTTGTTTTGGTTATGGATTATGTTATGAGAAAGGTTGTAATGAGAACAGGCGCAGGAATTTACTGGAAAGAAAATAAGAAGCTGATGGATTTGGACTATGCTGATGATACTGTACTGATTTGCTGGTTCCTTGAAAGCAGTGATAAGAAACAGGGAAGTGAGCATGGAAGTGAAAAAGTTACTACATGACAGTATTGTGATACCAACTCTAACGTACGGAAGTGAAGCTTGGACATTGTTGGAAGGACACAAGTCAAGAGTGAGAGCAGTGGAAATGAGTTATTTAAGAGGAGCCTGTGGAGTCACGTGGAGAGACAGGCTGACGAATGAGGATATAAAGGAGCGTTGTGGTGTGGATGTGGATGTGATAGGAAGCGTTATGAGGAACACACTGAGGTGGTTTGGCCATGTGGAGAGGATGGAGGGCGAAAGACTGACGAAGAGAGTGTATGTGAGTGAGGTGGAGGGAAGAGGAGGGGAGGCCGAGGATGAGATGGAGGGATGGGGTGGAGAAGGTATATGAGAGGGGGGTGAGTTGGGAGCAGGGCAGTGAAATGGCGGGGGACAGGGCGACTTGGAGGCGATTTGTTTGTGGCCACCCCAAACGGGATTGAGGCGTCTGGCAATAGATAGATAGATTTACGAGATGCAGAGGGTGCTTGATTGTCTGGTGGAGGAAGGAGAAAAAGTGGGATTGGTAATAAATTGTGGAAAGACTGAATTTATTAATATGAATGTGGAGAACCAAATCGATTGTGTAATTGGGAATAATGTGGTGAAGAATGTAGAAAACTTTAAATACCTGGGAACGATGGTATCATCTAATGGATCATTAAACAATGAAATTGAGGAGAGGATTAGACAGGCTTGGCGAGCTGCTGGAATGTTGAAATCTGTTTGGAATAATAATATGCTTTCGGTACATACTAATGTGAAAATTTACAAGTCCATGGTTAGACCAATTTTAATTTATGGGCATGAGTCATGATACAGTACAATTGCAAGAGATCAGAAAGTATTAGGATCTGAGAATAAAATACTGAGAAGGATTCCTGGGGTAAAGTGGCAAGACAGAGTTACAAATGAAAGAGCAAGGGATTTTAGAGAGTGGAACCAGTTAATAAATATGTGAGACTGTCTCGCTGGAAGTGGCTGGGGCACATGTGCAGAGAAGAAGGCAGTTTAATACAGAATGTGCCAGAGTGGACTGCTAGAGGAAGTAGAGGTAGAGGTAGGCCGAGGGAAACCTGGTTGAGGACAATGAAAAGAGAAGCAGGAGAGGAGTGTTGGTGGGACCTGAAGGAGATGGCAAGAGACAAATATTGGTGGAGTGAGTTCATCAAGGCCCTATGCATCCCGTGGGGTGCCACAGGAAATTATATATATATATATATATATATATATATATATATATATATATATATATATATATATATATATATATATATATATATATATCGGGTATTCATGTTTATTTATTTATATTTATATTGATATAATTATATGTGTGTTCGTATACTTTGGCAGCATTTTTTTTCCTGCAGACAAATCAGATTGAAAAATACAACACCTGCTTTTATGATCTTCCAAATACTATCAACTTTCCTGAAGGCAGGTATATGCTCCTGGCTTAACCCGCCCCGTCCCGTCGACGTATGGGTACTTTGCAACATTTTGCATTTGCCAGTCCCGACAACGTACTGGTACGTCGTGCAATTGCAAGGTCCTTAATTTGCACAATTTTCAATTTTTGCGTGTGATTTTTCATATGTATACACGGGACATCTTCCTCTATTCCTCTACAAGATGCCAAGCAGGTAAAATGCCTTACACCGCATACACCTCACCCCCCCCCATTGTCTCGGCAATTCACCTGTTACCAGTGACCTGGCCAATAAAGACATTCAGGGCCAGAGTGATTCCCCAATCGAAGACAATGTGGAGGACAAAGTTTACATAGGATTAGAGGAAGAAACAGTCAGAAATGATTATCAGGTAATGTGGCAAAAGAAGGTCAGGAATGGTGATGAGTTAGTGAGTGAAACAATGCTTATAATGTCTATATTATTGTTTGAAAACCAATATACTCTCATACTACATATATATTCGTACCAAATAAATAAATAAATACCGTTTATGAGTGGTGTGGAATAGTTATCCTTCCATAGAACTCGTTCTCTTTGCATCCAGCCTGATAGAAAACCCTGTAAGGTAAGGAGGTACTCCTACCTGTATCGAGTATTTTAAACCTTAGGTGAGCGATTTCTCTATGAATTTTCGATGTTTCTCACCAAAAGCGGAGGTTTTAGCCAAAAAAAATTTTTTCCAAAAATGCTCGGGACTGGGGGGTGTCGGAGGTGCGAAAGTGCTCGGGACGTGACGGGTTAATACCATGATACTTCTACCAAAAGGCATTAGTAAAACACGTGGAGAAGGTATTTTCTTGTATTCACGACGTTTCGTACACTATGCACATTATTGAGTGACTGAGTCAAGATACAATGAGTGGGTATATATACACTTTGAGTGGGTCAGGGAATCAGGCAAACAACCAACAGGAAATGAGGTGAGGGATAGACTATGTTGGAGTGGGGGGTGTTGTAATTAACTAATGGGAGTCGGGGGAATATGAAGCATGTCGTCATTCCACTCCAGATTTCGTGTCTGGAGGAACAGGTTGGGATGATGGGATGATCACGAATTTGAGTGTCTTGAGGCCTGGTTGGTTTGACACATCTTCTGATAGGCTGTTACATCATCCTTTCCTCTGTTTTGTATTCAGGATGCATGTGGGCTTTGTTAAGTAATTTTATTCATTCCCTTTGCTAGTTTGGTCTATTATCGATTGGTTGGTACCATTTCTCTGTTTCACTTTTTATCACCACATTATCATCTCGGCTGCAATGCCTGTTGTTCACATGGACCTGAGTGGCTCTTTCTACCTCTTGGCGAGTGACGCCCCAACCACTTGAGTGTGTGAGTGACGCCCCAACCACTTGAGTGTGTGAGTGATGCCCCAACCACTTGAGTGTGTGAGTGACGCCCCAACCACTTGAGTGTGTGAGTGACGTCCCAACCACTTGTGTGTGTGAGTGACGTCCCAACCACTTGTGTGTGTGTGAGTGACGCCCCAACCACTTGTGTGTGTGAATGCCCTGCTAACGTTGGCCCTGACTGTGGAGCCACAGACACTATTGCAGGCTCTGTCAACTTTACCAACTAGACCCTGTTGGGAATCAAGAAAACTCCTTAACCCAGGCCTTTATTGGCAGGTCTTCTCTAAACCACGCCCAAGGCATAAACACTTAGAGACTGAGATTCGCCTAGATGACATCCACCGTCTCAGGAGGGAAAGAAAAGTGAATATGGATGAAGGCCTCCATGCTGAACAATTGAGAGGGTCAAGGATAAGTAGGGGAAACAACCAGAGCAAAATACTTGAGAGGAGGCATAGAGAGGCAGCCAAGAAACAGAGAAAATCCAGCAATCACCATCCGCCATTCTGATAAGACCACCACCTATGTCCTGCTCCCTACAAATAATTATCTTTTGTATATGGACACCATCCTGACCATCGACACCAAATTTGTGTGTAGAATTGTGGATGCCATCAACGTCAAAATAGGACTGAAACTAACGAAACTTGTAGGGGACTATGGTTTGGACTATTGTTAAGGCAATGTAAAAACACACGAGCCACTGAAACCCCTCAGACCCATAATTAAATACCTACGCCAACACACAAGCCTGCCAAGAGGCTAAATGAGCTGCTGACATCCGTCGTCCCAGGTGACTACAACCTGCCCTCTGCTAGTGACTTCCTTGACCTCCTCAACAGCTTCAACCCTGAAGACGTGGTTGCGTTTCCTGATGTGGAAAGTTTATTCAGGAACGTCCCCCATCTCCCTCAAGAGCACAATGACATGCATGAATGAGATTTACCCAGAAATGATGTCCCCAAACTTGACCTACCGAAGATGACTCAAGAAACATTAGGCCTACTGAAACCTGCACAAATGAAGCTCCTTTCATCCCTCCCCGTGGAAGGATGAGGCAGAAGGATGGAAATGCTATGGGCTTCCCCTTAGGAGTCCTCTTCACCATCATTTTCATGGGGTTGGTTCAAATAGAGGTTTTCAGTGTCAACAACCTTGACCTATATGCCAGGTACATCGACGACAGCTTCATAAAGTTTAGCAGCGAAGAAAATTTTGGAAGTTTGAAGAAGAAACTGCATATCTCTGGGCTCCATTTTACTATTAAACCCCGTGTCGACAGCAGCTCTCCTTCCTGGATTACCTTGTCCAGCAGAACCCCAGCAGATTCCACGCAAGCATATAAACAAAAGCAACAAACCCAAGATAGTGTCTTAATGGAAACATTGATTACCCCCAGAGATACAAGGACTCCACTGTCAGGGCCTATGTCAGCAGGGCAATCACACACACCAGTGGTTGGGGTGTCACTCACACACACCAGTGGTTGGGGTGTCACTCACACACACCAGTGGTTGGGGCGTCACTCACACACACAAGTGGTTGGGGTGTTACTCACACACACAAGTGGTTGGGGTGTCACTCACACACACAAGTGGTTGGGGTGTTACTCACACACACAAGTGGTTGGGGTGTTACTCACACACACCAGTGGTTGGGGTGTTACTCACACACACAAGTGGTTGGGGTGTTACTCACACACACACAAGTGGTTGGGGTGTTACTCACACACACACAAGTGGTTGGGGTGTCACTCACACACACAAGTGGTTGGGGTGTCACTCACACACACCAGTGGTTGGGGTGTCACTCACACACTCAAGTGGTTGGGGTGTCACTCACACACACAAGTGGTTGGGGTGTTACTCACACACACAAGTGGTTGGGGTGTCACTCACACACTCAAGTGGTTGGGGTGTTACTCACACACTCAAGTGGTTGGGGTGTCACTCACACACACAAGTGGTTGGGGTGTTACTCACACACACCAGTGGTTGGGGTGTCACTCACACACTCAAGTGGTTGGGGTGTCACTCACACACACAAGTGGTTGGGGTGTTACTCACACACACCAGTGGTTGGGGTGTTACTCACACACTCAAGTGGTTGGGGCGTCACTCACACACACAAGTGGCTGGGGCGTCACACACTCAAGTGGTTGGGGCGTCACTCACACACTCAAGTGGTTGGGGGGTCACTCACACACTCAAGTGGTTGGGGCATCACTCACACACTCAAGTGGTTGTGGCGTCACTCACACACTCAAGTGGTTGGGGCATCACTCACACACTCAAGTGGTTGGGGCGTCACTCACACACTCAAGTGGTTGGGGTGTCACTCACACACTCAAGTGGTTGGGGTGTCGCTCGCCAAAAGGTAGTAAGAGCCACTCAGGTCCATCATCTCTCCTCCTCTTACTGGCTCCCTTCAACCTCTGTCTCTTCGCCGCACTGTTGCATCTTTATGTCTTTTTTTTTTTTTTCGTTATTTCAATGGTCACTGCTCCTCTGAACTGTCTGCTTGCATCTCTCCATCTCGACGACGGGTGCGTAGTACCCGTCTAGCAACAAACTCTCATCCCTTTTCTGTCCAGCTCTCTAGTGCAAGAGTTAACCGTTACTCCCAGTCCTTCCTTATGCAACAGGTCAACTCTAGAACTGTCTCCATCTGTCAGTATTTCCCACTTCCTTTGATCTCCAGTCTTTCAAACGCTGTGTCCAGGCATCTCGAAATGAACGGATCCTATATTTTGCTCTCTTTTGTATCTTTTGTATTGTTTTTTTCTTGGAAGGAATGGTTTGAGGGCTCCCTGCCTAGGTTCCTGCTTTCTTGCATTAAAAGAAAATACAGCATGCCCACTCATTGTGCCTTGACTCTCAGTCACTTGACAGCGTGCACAAAGTACGGAACGTCGTGAATACATGAATTAACATTCTCTACGTCTAATGCCATTTCGTAGAAGTATAATGGTATTAAGCCAGGAGCACACGTCTGCAGTCAGAAAAGTTGAATGTATTTCGAAGTTAATAAATGCAGAAGATGTATTTTTCAGCCATATCTATCTATCTATCTATCTATATCTATATCTATCTATCTATCTATCTATCTATCTATCTATCTATCTACACATACATACATATATCTATATATCTATATCTATATAGATAGATAGATATATATATATATATATATATATATCATCATCATCATCCGAACCTCCTTTCCCACCCAAGGACAGGGTGAGGAGTAGCAATGTCCAGACAGCACAAACTTGCCCAGTCCAAATAGGCCACATTTCCATTCACTCATCATTCAAGCCCCCGGAGTCCTGGCTCTACCGAATGCGCCAAAAAACATTCATCACATTCTGCAGCTTCACATAAACCTATACGATTGAGTCAGGCCGGACACTGCCATGCTCACAAGGGGTGCCAAAATCCTTGATCATTCATTTCTCCTCACAACATTCATCCAGCCAGCTCGATCTCTTGTAAGTTCCCTAGCCTCACCGATTTCCAAACCTCTCTTCCTCAAACACTCATCCACCATATCTCTCCACCTTCTCCTTGGCCTACCTCGCCTCCTCCCTCCTTCAAATTCGCTCAGGTATACCTTATTCACCACTCTGTTGTTATCCATTCTTTCCACATGACCATACCATCTCAGGACACTCTCTTCGATTCTGGTGTCCACCAACTTCCTCACTCCACACCTTTCACGAATCACACTATTTCGTATCCTATCCACCCTCTGTACTCCACATACATTCCTCAACAGTCCCATGTCCACTGCTCTTACTCTTGACTTTTCATTTTCATGCCACACCACAGTCTCACACCCATATGTTAGAGTTGGCACTAACACTCCCTCATGTAAGCCTCGTGCAGCTGCAACACTCAAGCCTCTGTTTCTTATCAAAGCCTTCATTGCATATACTGTATAGATAGATAGATAGATAGAGACTATATATATATATATATATATATATATATATATATATATATATATATATATATATATATATATATATATATATATATATATATATATATATATGTATATATATATATGTATATGTATATATATATATATATATATATATATATATATATATATATATATATATATATATATATATATATATTCGTGTGTGCGTGTGTGTGTGTGTGTGTGTGTGCGTGTGTGTGTGTGTGTGTGTGTTTGTGTGTGTGTGTGTGTATATAAATATAATGAGAGAGAGAGAGAGAGAGAGAGAGAGAGAGTGGGAGAGGGAGAGGGGGGGGGGAGAGGGGAGATACGCGCTTGAGCTGGGGCTGATGGTCCATATTTAGCATATCTCTCTGGCTCCTGGAGTCCGCCAGCGTTTGAAGTTTTCAGGTGTACTGAGACACCCCTGACAAACACTACCAGAAGCTGCACACGGAATATGAGCATCTGTAAACCATTAGGTAGGGACGCTCACCATCCACTCACTCGATGTAGTGATGCTCTCGGGTGTCTGCCCTTTCCTCTCCTCTCTCTTTTCCTTCCTTCCTCTTCTGTGATTCTTTCCTTCATTCTTTCCTCGTCCTTCTGTTTACGGGTGACTTTACTCTCCCTCTTTTGTCTTTCTTTCCTTCATTCTTTCCTGTTCCTTCTGCCTATGGGTGGCTCAACACTGGGTGACAAGCCAAATGGTTTCCCGTACACCAGGAAACCATTTACTACGCTAGGTTGTAACCATATAACCAGATTATGGTGCCTGGTGGTTTAGTGGGTAACTTCGGCACTCCAATCGGATTGAGCCGGTGAAGGTTTATATCCAAAGGGTGGTTGGGATTTATTGCTCACGTAATGCCACTCAGGGATGAGTGAGGCTGGTCACTCTCATCTTAAATGTCAGGACCAACTTGCCTAGCCCCGGGCTCCTACGCTCCTCATGGGGCAATGTAGGATTGGATGATGGATGGATGGATGAAAACCAGTACCCTCCCCGTGGTTTACCGACCAAAATCCTATGCAAATCATTTCTACGGTTGTTTAGTAAGGACACAGTAACCTCCTTTTCACCGTTTTCGTACACTGTGGATGTCTTTGCCCACTCTTGGTTGTCTAATTTGTCTGATGTTAGATGCAGTAGATTACTAGAATTGCTACGACTATGGAAGGGTTAATTTTATCAGTCCTGGAAGGCTCCTATGACTCACTCTAAGCTAAATAAAAAACCATATCTTAATAACTGAAATAAATTACTCGAGTTATCATAATCATCGAAAAATTATGTGTGTGACAAGGCCTGTATTCTCTTTCAGTAAGGAGGCTCCCTAGCACCTTTTCCTTGGCGATTTATTTTTGGATCCGGCTGGTTAATATTATTTTGCACCTTACTTATGCAGAGTATGGCCTTATTAGTATGACTCAAGCAACACAAAAGATGATGGTAACGCATTGCAAGCTAACTACATGGCTTAGGAAGAGGTGCTAGGGAGCTTCCGTAACAGAGAATGCTGACTAAAGTGTGTGTTGGGAAGAAGGCTTAGGTGATGAGTTGTGGGTGAACTTGAATAATTTTGGTCCTATGCACGTCTCAGTCTGCTATCCACTTTACCTACGCTCATGTGTTTGCAGGCGAGGCTATTACACAAGGGGTAAATACATGATATATTACAAATCTCTCTTGTTCGCCGTCATGCTGAATGATTGGATTAGAGAATGCGATACTACACCACTAGGTAAATTAAGAACAACAATAACAACAACTGTAATATTGATGATAATAATCATGATTATGATACTGATTATTTTATTATTATTATTATTATTATTATTATTATTATGCTGAGATATCGGAACGAAAGAGTGGAGAACTGTTGGTCAGCGTATGTCAGGGCGGTTCTTGTTCTTATCACAAGGCACACATAACCTACCATAGTTAACCACAACAGACACTCCACCTGCCACACCTATGGAGGCATTAGACTCGGTGTTATTACACCCGTATGAGCAGCGCGAGGGGATTATATATTTGATCCTGTTTGCCTTCATGTCCTTCTGTCTGTTAGCAAGATTATCAAGGAAGACTTAGATTGAAATCCATAGCCTTTATCATTATGATTTAGAACCATGAGTGGATTAGGTCAGAGTTTTGGTCGAAAAAAGTCGTAGGTTATTGGCCATGCAAGATCAGCTCAAAATTTTTGATCCTATTACAACCAAGCTTGGTGGAAAGGTTGAGGGACAGGATTCAGTTTTGTGAACTGAACGATCAGTCTCAGGTATAGGTCACTGGGGATGGTGAATGATTAGACCTTTTAAATCAAATATGTCAGATTATATGTGAATCACACTTGATGCAAGGGTTTAAGGTTTAGAAAGGATAGGTTTTGTTCTTCTCTTTCCAGAAACAGAGGTCAAAGATCAAGCTGACTGGGTAAGGTCAAGTTAAATACATTTCATCTGATTCCACTCAAATTTCGTGGATGTGTTCAGGGTCAGATATGTTTGGGTTGACTCGATTTTGAAAGCAGTTAGTCAAAGGTCAAGTACGCAGGGCAAGATCAAAGGTTCGGCTTTTAGATCCTTACACGTTATTTGTGGAAGCCTGTCGTGTCCAACCATGTTCTCATCAGTTTCAAAACATGGTGACGAATCACACGATAAACAGTAGGTCACAAGCAAGGAAGGTGCTATAGTAATCAAGTCTACAAGATTATTTTTTAAACAATTTTCCATTACCATATTCCAAAACCACAGATGTCCATTGATTATGCTAATGAACGGGCCTTTAGAGCAACTGCACGGATCGAGTATTGCATTCTCTGAGTGCTTCTTTTTGTCTGCTGTGGCATCGTCACGATCCATCAACAACCATATCTTTCGATGTCGAATAGTTATAAGAAACATTACGTATTTTACACACATCACTGATTCTTTAACATGTTCATTCAGAATGAGTGTGAGACCTGTGATGAGCCTGACAGTACCGAGGAAGAACACCATCAGTCGACTGAGTCATCCCAAAACACTCTTGAAACAGACAGCGTGAATGGTGTCGCAGACTGTAATACCACTGAAATACAGTCTGATGGGTTGTTAGAATCCATGGCTGAGGAAGTATATCAGGCGTTGTATGATCTTCGTCAGCAATGTGAGGCAAGGGACGAGAATCATGCCTTTGGTGAATTTATTGCCAGGAAGATCAGTGACCTTGGTACGCCTTACGCCAAGAGCACAGTGCAGCACCTTATACACAACATCCTATACCAGGCACAGCTGGGCCTCTACGACACGCCCACAGAAAGTGCTACCCAGTCACAGAAGCCACCTACAGATTAGCCAAACTACTTGTACTGACTAAATGCATCTGTTAAAACAAATGCAGGAGTTAACGGTGATGATTTAAGTGTGGCATTTCCCCGGTTCACATTGGAGATCGTGGTATATGTTTGTTGCTCGTTATAGACAACCAGTTCTGACGTTCACTTTCGCCGTAAGATCCACGGTGATTGGCCTTATAACGCTCTACTACTAATGGAGATGGGAAGAGGTAGTAAACTTTCCTTTCTTCATATCCAAGACCCTAGTGATTATTTCCTGAACAGACCCTTCTTTAGTCGATAGTTATAGATCCACTTATACTTAATTAGCTAGCCACTCCTACCGTAAAAGCTTATTAGCCAGTTACCTCCCAATTTTCAATTTAAAATAAGCCGGTAAGGGAGAGGTGTTAAGGAGCTTCCTTACCAGACGAAAATACGAGCCATAGTTGCACAGTGAGTAGAGGTCTCAGGTCGGAGGAGAGAGTGTAGTAACCCGCCAGTCTGAATCCACGAGGTGGCCGGAGTTCTTTTAACTAAATGATGCCAGGGACGTAACGTGGTCTCCTGTGATTTGATTGATCTGGACTACGGTAGCCGAGCCTCGGATCCTCCTATGTCTCCAGAAAAATAAAACACGATTAGTTGAGTTCAGTCTTGTAGGCCGGAAATATTAATTGTCGCGATTTGGCCAACCACAGGTGGGTCCTGGTATGTAAATTTCTGGTATGTATTTCTTATTCAAGTTATGTAAAAGCCTCAGTTCCCATATAACGTATGTTATGTACACAGTTTGCATTAATAAAACAGATTACTGCATAACACCTTGTTTTTCCATAACCCGTTACTCAGGCTGGTCAGACTCCCGAACAAGGTATCCCTAATTATCCAACAGAACAGTTGGGGGAAGGGAGCATATTTCAGTGTTGTGTGCCACTGCCCAGGGGAAAAGAGGATCTTAATGACCGACCTGTTGTCAACGTGCGATAAAATGTCATAACCTTTTGGATGTAACTTTCCACTTGTAGAAAACAGAGCGATTTCACGAAGGAAATGTATTAGAGTTAAGTGGTTAGAATGAAGAAAGGAAGACCGAGGAAAATACGGAAAGTTTAAATCATTGCTACCCAGAGTTGGCATGCATGGAATATTCCTGGGAAAGCACTTACATCACTGCCCTTTGTCTGTCAGCTTATAGTCGCAAAGCTCATCAGATTCAATCTTTTAGGTCCCCTCTCCATTAATTTTCAAAAATGGCCAACACCATCTTCTATGTAGGACTATAGATACAAATCATTTAACCCCATTACTTTTGGTAACGTAATTTTTAGCTTGATATTGCAGTACCTGATGACTTTATTTGGCTTTGGAGTAACCTCTCTTGGTGAGGTGGATTAATAGGACTGAATCAAGACCCTACGGCTGGAAAGGTTTATACTAAGCTGAATAAAATCATCAGATGTCAAGAAACTGGTGAAAATACGGCATGGAACAGAAGAGGTTAAAAGGAGGGTTATTTACCAGAGGGAAGGGTGTCTTAGGGTCGTGTTGCAGGTGGTTTCGGGATCTTTCTTAACACATATTTCAATCGACTTATTCTGCACAGCACACGTGAATATCATCTTGTATGTCATTTATGCAAACTCTGGCGATATTTACACCATATAGAACAGACAGCGTTCAAAGTAATGTTGAGGTATAATATGCACAATAAATCGCAAAGTTAGAAGTGCTACGATGCCTCCAATGCCATCTACTCGTATAATAAGGCCGCCAGTGGGAGCGTGGTGGGTCTGAATTCCAAAGAAGCTTGACGTCCACATCTATGATGAGAGGTTTGGGAGATAGAGCGATCTATGAGTCAGTGCACAGTTAACCGTGTCCCAGCTGCCAATATACTGGGTTGACAGACTGTATGGTGGTAGGTGGTGGGTGTGCTTGTGGAGGAAGGGAGAAGCGGATGTAGAACCTCGAAAACCATTCGGCTGTACCGTTTCCATGGATGTGCAGTGTATGTATAATACTCACGACCAAAACTGGCAAAACTACCAAGCCGTGGCACCCACACGCAGTGATAGGGAGAGGAGTGGGGGACTGAGGGACGTTGAACACTGAAGGTCAATAGAACTGGGCTTTACGAAATCCTGTTGTGAGAGTAAAACTTCATAAACCCCAAAAAAAGTAAAAAAATCCAAACCACTGAAATACAAGTTGTGTTCAGGGTTGGGCAATGCTGCAGGAAACCGATGGAAAGTATAACCTCAGTGATTAAAAGCTCAAGCATTACTTAAGGCCTACTGAAAATGTGCAAAAATTTTCACAGCAAAAGGTGTCCCACTTATATAAGGTGACCAAAAGCTACGATGAGCTGGAGTGGCAGGGTGGTAGTGGGGGGGAAGGGTTGGGGGAATGTGACCCCAAACCTTAAAAATCAATATTCACGGACTTCACTTTAGGTTTATTGCACCCTCATACGCAGCCCTTGTTGCTCAGCAGTTGCCCCCCATTCCGGTTGTCCCCCGCCCCCCTTGTTCACAAGATTTGGACCCCTGTAATTTTTTTCCTCTTTACAAAAAACGAAAATCCATCTCAAAGAACTAAGATTTGAGGCCATAGAGGGTATCCAGGAGGAATCACAGAAGGTCCTGAACAAGCAGATGTTCAAGGACTTCCAAAACGCGTTCTGATCGTGGGAGAAACTCTGAAATCGATGTCTGCACGCCCCAGGAGACTACTTTGAAGAGGATGGTGGTGAGTAGGACATGACCTAAGTCTTTTTCATTCTTTACTAATATTTCAGGATTTGGGGGGAAGCACCTCGTAAGTCGCCCCCATATGGCCTTGGCCTTTGACCCTTTCACCTAGCTGCCCTAATCAGTTCATCATCTCCTCATACTGTCTTACTGACAAAAGTTTGGTAAAAACATTGGGTTCAGGAGATATCGTGCCTAGAAAAGAGATATGGATGAATGCACCCACCCATGCACACACATAGAGACAGACCAATCACTTAATACATCCTCCACCATAGGAAGGCAAAGGCATAATAATAACTAGAGCAAATTGACCCGAGATGACAACACCCTGCCAGCCCCAGCTGAATTGGGGTCAAAGTCACTGAGAGTGAAAGGAAATTGGGTTAAATGAAGTTTAATGACTTAATAATAACACTATTACGAAAAGAAATGGCAGTTTCTGATATTTAAAACTTTAAAATTTGATCGGCCTTGAGTTTGTCTTTTCAAGGTCATTCAAGATCACATATTATGGTGCCAATATAATCTCCATATATGACTTCCTATTAGTGATTAATAGTAACCATGTGCCTATCTCTCAACCTTTAGGCTGATTTAAGCAATCAAAATATGTGTGACCTTGACTTTGACCTTTCAAGGTCCTCTAAACTCAAATGTAATGATGTCAACAGAATCCCCATATATGACTTCCTATTAGTGATTAACAGGAACCATGTGTCCATCTCTCGCCGTTTGCCTCCTATGGCACTTTGAAAAATTTGCTCCCCATCTTTATCACTGGGCCCCAGATCTGGGGCCCACAGTTTCACCCTTAACCCTGGTGGATTTTCACCAGAATCGAATCACTTCCTCAGTTCTACATACCCAACAGCTGTGCAAAGTTTGAAGATGATCCGTTCATTGGTTCAAGAGTTAATCGATACACAGACTCACAAATAAAGAAATAAACACCAACGATGACATACATCCCTTCCACAGTGAACTGCTGGCGGGGTGAATGAAACGCCGAGAACTCTGGCCCCGAGTTGTCGAAGCAAAGTGTCGCTTGGTATGCCTCTGTCAAGCCTTGTGTACAGACTCACCATACAATCTCCATGACAGGGTTCATTGTGGGTTGAAATGAGACTCAAGGTAAACCAAGTTGACTCCTCATAACCTTGATCTTTGACCACTCGACCTTGCTGACCTAATCAGTTCATCGTCCCTTCATACTATATCACTGACAAACTTTGGTCAAAATCCATCGCAGGCTTCAAGAGATATCCTGCCTACATCCATACGACCTTGACCTTTGATCCCTTGACCTTGCTGACCTAATCAATTCATTGTTCCTTCATAGTGCATCGCTTATGAAAGTTTGGTCGAAATCCGATGCGGGGTTCTGGAGACATCATGCCCACAAAGATAAACTGAGTCGACCTCACATGACCTTGACCTTTGATCCTTTGACCTAGCTGACCTATTGAGTACATCGTCTCCTCATACTGGATCAGTGACAAAAGTTTGGTGGAAATCCGTTGGTGGGTTCAGGAGAAACAGCCCACAAGAATGTTACAGTTGTATGGACCTACGTTTGCACGCATGCACACACGGACTGATCAGTCAATGCCTCCTTCATCACGGGTGGGCGGAGGAATAGTAGTAGTAGTAGTAGTAGTAGTAGTAGGCGGTGGCTGAATCGGTAGAGAGGAGACCTGCAGTCCTAATGGACCCAGGATCGAATCCTGGCTGGGGCAGGGAACAGTTTAAGGGTTTGAATTTCCTAAAAGCAGATTTTCCTGATCTACCAGATGACCCGCCGACATGTCGTAAAAATACCCCCGCTAATAGCAATACACCAGTCTTGTATGAGACAGCCCTAGCATGTATTTAATATGGATGGTGGGTGTTACGGCCAAAGTGGTGAAATGTGGAGGTGTAGGAGGATTACTAGGCCTTGGGATAGGTTACTGCCCCCAGGAAATAGGCCCTGAAGCCTTTGCCCAGACTCGAACACGTAAAAAAAAAAAATAATAATAATAATAATAATGATGATGATGATAATAATAATAATAATGATAATAATAATAATGATAATAATAATAATAATAACTAGAACACTGTAATATTGTCCAAGGACAATTCTGATCAAGAAAAACTTCCCACAGCCACTGCCTAGCCTTGTAGCCCCATTAGAAGCCGACCTTGAGGTCAAGGTCAGTGATGTGCATGTCATCTTCGGTCATCACAGTCTATTAGTCCACCAAGTTTGGTGGCTCTAGCTGTACATTCTTCATGGAAAATTAGGTGACCCGGAATATCCGGAAGAGTCTCTGTTTTTGGCCCCAGGCGATCTCAGAGAATGATCAGCCGATTGCAAACATACAACTTTCCGCAAGGCAGCCACCTTAAAGGATCTATGACCTTCATCTCAAGTCAAGGTCAACTATCTTGTACATGTCACCTTAGGTCATCAAGGTCTTTAAATGAATTAAGTTTTGTGGCTGACTTTATTTTTTTATGGAAAATCAGGTGACGTCCGAAACATCTGGAAAAGTCACAGTTTTTTAACCCAGACGATCTCAGAGAATGATTAACCGATTAGAACCATATTCCTTTCCGCACTACACCCGCCTTAAGGCTATACTGTAAAATTTCAGCTTCCTGGCTTAAGCGGTTCTTGAGATAGCGTGGCTAACTCACTTTTCTGTCATCCGGTTAATTTTCGGCGATTTGGGTGACGAACTGCCACCATATTTGGCCAGCTGAAATGACCAAGTTTGAAGGCTTTTGGCCAAATATCCTTTTAAATATTGCAATTTTAAAAGAAGTAAGAATAATAATGATAATAATAACAAGAACAATAAAACTTCCCACAGGGATATGGGAAGTTTTAATATTTATAACAGTGCCATTCTTTTCCTAGGCAGCCCCCTACACAATGCTACGCGAGACCTCTCTTCCCATGAGCGGCAACGACCGATATGAAGGCTTCTGTGTGGACCTTATCAACGAGATCTCCGACATACTAGGCTTCAACTTCACAATCAAAATAGTAGAGGACGGACAACATGGAAAGTTTGACGAGAAGCTGAACAGGTGGAATGGCATGATTGGCGAGCTGCTGAGCCAGGTGAGGGGAATATGCGATGGATTTGCTAGGAATGTAATCTGATTTTGGTAGGAATTCAAGTTCGTTAGAAAGCATTGTTAGCTGACGTTAGAGCATGGAAATTTTCTACGAATAATTGAATAGGTGAAATGGCATGATCGGCGAGCTGCTAAACCAGGGGAGGTGGGAATGTTGGCTGGATTTGGTAGGAATGTAATTTGATTTGGTCTGGAAGGCAAGCTGGTTTGAAGGGCTGATAGCTAATGAAAATGGAACATATAAAGTTTATGACGAGAAGTTGAATAGGCGGAAGTGAGTGATTGCAAAGCTGCTTAGTTCGGTGAGGATGGAATGGTGACAGGATTTGGTTGAAATGAAGGTAAAAAAAAAGAATTGAACCTTACCATTAGGAATGTTTGTTACTGAGACTGGAATGGAAGAGGATGGAGATGGTTAAAAAGAAATGCAACCTGACCTTGCTACGAACGTGATGCGATTTGGTAGCATTTTTATATTTGCTAAAAACTACGGCAAGAAAACAAATGTCAACAGATTTTGGTAGGAAAGAAGGGTTGTGAGGTAGGAGAAGGCATTTTATATAGAGGAGGAGAATGCTATGGTAAAAAGAGTGGTCTTTTGATGGGAATTGAAGGTGGTAAAAAGGACTGTGTGTTGCTGATTTGAAACATGAGAAATCCTTATCAAAAGATGAACAATAAACAAAGGCATGACAGCGACACTGCTGAGTCAGGTGAGGTAGGAATGTGGTAGGAATGCGAGATGCTTTTGGTATGACTAAATTTATTCTGGTAGCAGTATAAAGAGATGAGGTAGGACTGGATGGTTGTTTGACAGGGAGAGCGTACGTAACCTTGATAGGAATATTCAAGAGAGTGTGGCCTTCTTGAGGTAGGGATGTTGAGAGGTCTTGGTGGAAATGTAGGTCTGTATATGAACAGTAACAACAACAAACAACAATAATATCAATAACAATACCATCAGCACCTTCATAATCAGCAACAACACCAATAATTATAATAATAATAATAATAATAATAATAATAATAATAATAATAATAATAACTGACTATCGGATGCGTTTATGTGAAGTTACAGAATGTAGTGAGTTTTTTTTTTTTTTTGGGGGGGGGAGGGCGTATCAGTTAGAGCCAGGATTCCGGGGGCTTGATTAATGAGTGAATGGAAGCGTTGCCAAGTACACTGCGCAAACTTGGGCTGTCTGGACTTTGCTACTCTTCACCCTGCCCTAGGGTGGGAATGGAGGTCCGGATGATGATAATAATAATAATAATAATAATAATAATAAAAATTGCAGTAGTAGTAGTAGTAATAATAATAATAATAATCATCATCATCATAATAATCTCACACAGAAAGCAGACCTGGCCATCGGTGACCTTACCATCACCTACGAAAGAGAACAAGAGGTTGACTTCACCATGCCGTGGATGAACCTGGGTAAGATAGAGAAGGATAGATAGACGGATGGAGAGACGGATAGATAGGATAGATAGACGGATAGATAAGCGATAGATAGAAGGATAGATAGGATAGATAGACGGATAGGAGGAGAGATAGATGGATAGATAGGCAGATAAACAGATGGACAGATAGTAGGATAGATAGCGGATAGATAGGCGAATAGACGGATAGATAGGAGAATAGATAGATGGATAGATAGGCGGATAGATAGATGGATAGATAGATAGACGGATAACTAGGCGGATAAACGGATAGATAGATGGATGGATAGGCGGATAGATAGACAGATAGATAGATGGATAGATAGGTGGATAAATAGACGGATAGATAGATGGATAGATAGGCCGATAGATAAATGGATAGATAGACAAATAGATAGACAGATTGACAGGCGGATAGATGGTTGGATAGTAAGCTAGATAGACGGATATACGTGGATAGCTAGCTGAATAGACGGATAGATAGAAGAATAGATAGACAGATATATAGACGGATAGATAGGTGGATAGATATACGGATAGATAACCGGATAGATAACTTGACAGTCAGATAGACAGGAGAACAGACAGACTGATAAGTAGCTAATAGACAGATAGATAGATAGATAGAAGGATAAAGAGAACGATAGATAGATAGACAATAAGGTAGACGGATAGATAGAAGGATACGTAGAAAGATAATTAGAGGGATGGATAGGCGGATATATATACGGATAGACAGACGAATAGAGGAAGGATAGCTTTATAGTCAGATAGATAGAAAGACAGATGGATAGATAGATAGATAGACGCATAGATAGGATAGATGGATAGATAGATACAACAAAGAACAGACATAGGTGTAGACAGACAGACAGACGGACAGATAGCGATAGTACATTCATTTTATCTGGCGTAAGTGTTCGTCTTTAACAGCTTATTTCAGGTAGCTCAGTGGCAGAATAAGACAATACTAAGGCCCTACATCTTTCCCATAGCACTTATTCGTGATTAGGACGTATTCTAGTGATAATTTATCGGTACAGCTGAGCATTCAAGATGAACAGATGGCAATTGTACGCCTGAAGTGAATAAAGTAATTACATAAACGAGTCTATGCAGCTTACTTGTACCGTACCGAATAGGAAACAAACCCGTTATGTATTTATATATTTTTATGTATTTATGTATTTTATTTATGCACGAGGTTTGTCCAAAAAGAAACCAAGCTTTTTAAATAGCGCACCAACTACTGTACAGTACCTGGATTAACGTGTTCACGACGGAGCGCTTTGTGGCGAAATCTTGAACATAGTCTGACACTAGCCGCATCACGCTATGTCACTTAGCCATCGGGGTACACGTGCCTGAGTGAACGTGTGTTTTGTGCAGTTGGCGAATTTTCTTCCATCTCTTCCATTGTCTGAAATCGGCGAACTTTCAGGGTGGATTTCAACTGGGGCGGTGGGGAAAGAGTCCGCAGGGGCCAAATCCGGTGAGTAGGGCGGACGGGGATGATAGTAGTTTGTGCATCACCAAAAAGTCAAGGATATGGGGGGACGTGTGAGCAGGTGCATTGGCATGGTGCAGCATCGAGATTTTGTTTGTCCACACCTCAGGCCTCTTACTTCGCACTGCCTCCCTCAAACCCTTCAAGACATCCAAATATAACTCTTTACTGACCGTCTGACCACATGGAACAAACTCGTGATGAACGACGCCCTTCCAGTAAAAACGGCGATCAACGTCACATTCACATTGAGCGACTCTGGGGTGATTTTATTGGTTGCAATGATGATATTGTAACCCACTGGGAAGACTGCCTATCTGTTTAGACATCGCAGCCGTACACCCACTTAAAAGCTTTTCCCAGTCTGAAACAGAATTTCAAGCAAACACGTTGCTCTGCAAGATTCTTCATTGTTCAGCCTGCAGCAGATCGCACTAAACACGGTCACTCAAGCACGTGTACCTCGACGACTAAGTGATGTGGCGTGATGTGGCAAGTGTTAGACTAATGCTCAAAGTTGTCGCCACACAGAGCTCCCGTCGCCATCACGCTATGCCGGCTCGTTGGCTAGCTATTGAAAAAGTTTGGTTTCTTTTCGGACAGACCCCGTATTCTATTCAGCTTTGGAAAGACGGCCTGGTATTCAAGACATTATGAATTCTAATACCTTCTTTCAGTGTGATGACTTTTATATCAATTTAATCATCCAAGATCCCTATAACGTCTTAGAAATTTGAAAATTTCTCTCGTAGTGAAGAAAAATTATCTTCTCAAAGTCTGCACGTATACATAGTGTGAAAATCAAACCATCTAAAAAACACACTATTAGGTATTAGGTTTTCATTGTATTTCACCAGTTGTATAGCTCCTTCACACGAAACTTGAAAGATGTTTGTGATGATTTTGCTTATATCATTTTTAGACAGGTTTTAAAGCCTAGGACAGTGTCACAGCAAGGAAGAAGTTAGTGAAGGCTGGGCCCTAAATATCGTCGGTTAAGGAAGCTCCCTAACATCTTATCCTAAGCGACTTATTTTGCTTATTACACATTACTGACCTCTGTGTTACATCAGTTTTTCTAATATCACCATACTCTGCATAGATAACGTGCAAAAAGATGTTAACCAGCCATATCCAAAAATAAATTGCTAAGGAAGAGATGCTAGGGAGGAAAACAGCAAAGTTTTAGCATACCATTAAACCTCGGTCCTGGCACTGAAGGGTTTACAAGCAAGATCCACTGAGCCCTCTTGTAATTAATTCACGATATAAACGGATGATTTTGTATTTGTCTTCACAGGCATCAGCATCCTGTACAGAAAGCCGATGAGAAAAACACCGAACCTCTTCAGTTTCCTCTCGCCTCTGTCCCTGGACGTGTGGCTGTATATGGCAACCGCTTACCTGGCTGTCTCTCTCTTGCTGTTCGTTTTGGCAAGGTAAGAAAACAGCAATTAATGATGTAGGTGTCTGTCTATCTGCCTGTCTATCTATCTGTCTGTTTATCTCCCAATTCATATATCTATCTGTCTATATACCCGTCTATCAATTTATCTGTCTTTCTATATATCTATCTATCCTATCATCCTCTCGCCTTTGTCCCTGGGTGTGTAGCTGTATATGGCAACTGCATACCTGGCCGACTTTCTCTTGTTTTTTGTTTTAGTAAGGTAAGGAAACAGAAATTAATGATGTAGGTGTCTGTCTGTTTGTCTATCTATCTGTCTATCTATCTATATGCCTCTCTATCTGTTCTGTTTATCTTCTTTCCCACCTACGTATCTGTTTATCTGCTTTCATCTCTCTCTCTCTCTCTCTCTCTCTCTCTCTCTCTCTCTCTCGGTTGCGTCCTCGTATTTTCTCAAAGCAATTAAGTCGTCAGCAAGGCCGTTAATGTTTATTCCTACCCAATCGCAATTTAATTTCTTGCGTGGCGTCCTCTAGGCATGAGTTAGCAGGTAGATAGACAGACAGACAGACAGACAGACAAATCGAGTGAAAACAATGCCCGTCCCCGAGCCTCTCCGGGCGGGGACGGGTAATATGAATAAGAATAAACACAACACTATTGACAAGAAGAATATAACTCACCACTGGCATGGTGAGTTATAGTAATAATAATTTAAAATAATGATGGAACCAAAGATCTCCACCTATTGTAATAAGTGATCAGTGATAATAGTTATTTTTATTATTATTATTATTATTATTATTATTATTATTATTATTATTATTAACTAATAAAACAATAATAATAATGACTAATAAATTAATAATGATAATGATAATAATAATAATAATAATAACAACAACAATTACTATTTCCCTGTACAGGTTAAGCCCATACGAGTGGGTGCCTTCAATGTCCTGCCTGGAGGACAACAGCAAACTAGAGAACCAGTACAGCCTCAATAACTCCCTCTGGTTCACGATGGGCAGCCTCTTGCAGCAGGGCACGGAACAGCAGCCTAAGTAAGTGGCTGGTTCTCTGTCTAACTCACTGGACCCTGTGATGTAGCTCTGTTAATTCTTTTCTTGCCAAAGTGGTCATAAAGAACTTGCGAGAGAGATTTCAGAAACTCCAGGAATATAGATATAGAATTTATTAGTCCCTTTTTTTAGGTGTATATTATGCTGTATAAAATTTGTCTGGAGAATTGGAGAACTTGAGGATACACGGATGAGAGTCTTATCCTTGCATCATTAATTTCTTTCAACTTTGCATAAATTTCCATATATATTTTTCTGCTTTACCATCTTGTTGAAGTCCAGTGTAGTGTAATAATTTCCAGTACAGTTTAATCACGAAGAATATTTGGAAAGCCTCATATATTTCCAACACTTCAAGGAATGTAAGTCAAAGTGCCTGCTGACAGTTTATTATTTTTATCCAGTGTAGCGTAATGATTTCCAGTACAGTTTGAATATGAACACATTTGGAAAAGTCTGTATTTTCTAATACTTAACAAAAGTCAATCTAATTGCCTCCTGACACTTTTTTTTTATACGTAATCGATCTCATGACTCTGCCGATCTGGAGTCTTCCATACAACTGTACAATAAGCACTGAAGGGCCATTGCCTTTCCCGCTTCTGATGCCGTGGAGTTTGATAATCAGTGTGTCAGATCAACAGCCGTCGACACTGATCAATTTATTTAGCCAGAGATCAATGACTGAATTCCACAGTCCATGAAAGGAGAGGCAGACGAAGTGATAGGGATTTAGCATCCAATTGTGCTTACGCCTACCTCATTAATATGATGTGAAAATTACTGTGAATTCAAATGTGTTGGTTCATCTCCCATATCATGAGTTTTACCGCCATCCATATTACCGCAAGCAACAAAAATGTACGATGTAAAGCTTCCTCCTTGGTTTTACATATGAAACACGGATGACGAGGCTTGAAATACTGGACCGTATGAGAATTTCCTTTACCCAAGTATTAGACTATGCCGTGCCACTCCTCAGGGGAAAGGTAATGTGGTATCAACGTGGATCCCTTTTAATGAGAGTATCCAGCCACACCAGATGTATGGAACATTATCATTTAGGCTCAGTTTTATCAAGTGTGTTTTAATATCCCTTTTTTGTTAACTGTGCTTACCTCAGTAAAATCTATTGAATGGTAACATGACTACAAATCTAAACCTGAATTCTTACAAGACTGTGTGGGGGCACGGTGGCTCAGTGGTAGAGCATCAGGCTCGTGATCGGGGGACTGCGAGTTCGAGCCTCGCCCGGGACTGCCGTGCCGGGAGTGGTAGCGCGCTCCTGTAACCTGGCGGGGCTATATGATCCAATACATGGTCTAGCTCGGGGGAACGCCATTTCTCCCATTTTACAAGACTGTGTTGACCTGTATCTTGCCTAAATGTGGTTTGTCTTTACAGTCAGTATTACCGTAGAATGAATTCGAATCTACATCAAAATGCAGACTCACATCCGAATCCAAATCCAGATTTAAATATAAATTAATCTTGTATGTGTTCACTCATGTCATGGCCATAATGAGGGGGTTCTCCCTCATTATGTACAAGATTCTGAATCGAGTTCAAAACTGAATGGAATCGGAGCCTGAACCTGAATACTAACAGGGCTGTATCGACATGCACCGTGTCTTGACATACTTCTTCATTCTTATTAAAAAACTCGGCCTGATTCTGAATAAGGACCCAGTCACATGTGAATCTGAATTTAAACAGTCTGAATCATAACAGAAATATATTGGTTTGTATCATGGTAGGGATGTGGTGGCTCCGTAATCACTACCAAGTCCCTTCAAAATCCCTACAAATTTTTTCTTACCCATATCAGTTTGGGAATGTAGCTGTGATTTAATCCTATATGAATTTTTCCTTCACAGTCAATCTAGCTGCCTTCCATGTAGCTAAACATACGCCAATTAGACCCTTGCATTATAATCCTAATCTCTATAGGTTGCTTAGAGCCGTATCATTGCTGGAATATGGTAGTTTTTTACTTCTGTTATGGACCTGAATTTAATTTCGATTATAATACATTCAAACAGAATAAATATCTGTACCATGAATCATTAAAAAATTTCATCTGAATGTAAATCCTTCCAGAGAATGTCAAACCGTACCATTATTATGTGGTTTTTCTTCACACTGACCAAGACCTGTACTGCCACGCTGGCCATCTTCTCTGTGACTCTGCTTAACCCAATAAATCACGTGAATCCAAATATGAATCTGAATACAAAGTAGATTCCTTACAGGGCAGTTTCGACCCGTATAGTTGCCGGCATGTGGTGGTTCTTCACACTCATCATGATCTCCTCATACACTGCAAACCTGGCCGCCTTCCTTACCGTGGAGAGGCTGGAGTCGCCAATCGAATCCGCGGAGGACCTAGCCAAGCAGACCAAGATCAAGTATGGCTCTCTCTATGGCGGGTCTACCTGGAATTTCTTTAGGTAAGGAGGAACACACGACTGTTTCAGATCATACGGTGAGACGAGCTATTACGTGCATTTCAAAGGTGAAGATCTGCAAAGGACACCCAGTTCTGTCTTACTGTATCTCTCATTGTGTAACTAAGCAGGTACCATGGATGACTGATAAGTTCATGACCTAAAATAGGAGATGAGCTACAAAGTTTTCAGTGAATGTGCGTGCAGTTCAGTATACTGGATGATTACACATAAACTTCGAAGGCACTAACTCGAGTTGTTCTTCTGTTACACATAATTAAACCTTGACATTCAGTGGTTCCTGATAAAATGGAAAACATCAACTGTCATGCAGTGATCTGCTCGCTTTCGAGGTTTGGTTACCTATAACAGAAGAGCAACTCATGTTAATAACCTCGTATTTTCTGCTTAATCATCCAACAAATTGAACTGCACGCACATTCACTGAAAACTCTTTAGTTCATCTTCGTCCTTAGGACACGAACGTATCACCCATCGTGCTGTATGGCCTGGTAATCTTGAACTAAGCCTGTGTTAGTCAGATAATAAAAACAAATCTGTAATCTTGTGGGCGTAGGAGAATTAACAAGATTTACTTAGTGATTTTATAGGCATTTTGCACCTTGATACTTTCTGGCTCTATATTTTCTTTGTAATTTTGATATTGTTTGCATCAGTAATGTATAGGAGAGGTTTAATGTGCTAAACAGACAGCTATAATCGAGGTATCAAGAAGTCTGCTAAGCCAGCGAGAGGACACACAACCACAGATGTCTGCTTTGGCTGGAATTGAAATATTGTGTTTTATCACTAAACCTACAGGACTGGCCAGTCTTGACCTTCCTTTAGTTACCTGCCAGTCTCTTGTTTTCCTGCCACCCCACAATACGACTGATAACATGAAACTAATGATAGTAATAAACAATTATTATAAATAACTAATTATAATAGTAAAACTGATAATAATAATCAAACACCGTCTATTGATATTATCATTATTTATATTCATTATTATTATAATTTTATTATTATAATATTTGTTATTGTTATAATAATAATAATAATAATAATAATAATTATTATTATTATTATTATTATTATTATTATTAGCGTCATTATAACTGTAATTCACCAAAGGGGGACGACCACCATGTGGGAGTAGATATAGTTTCACTTTGAAGACGTTGACTTGTGATGCATGACTTTCATATCAAAACCTGTCGTGTACGTGTTCAGCAGCCACCAGCCTATTAAAAATTGTTCCAGATCAAGGCATTAGGATGTTTAAGCTGGAGTAAACACACACACACACACACACACACACACACACACACACACAAATCGTACAGTCAAGCAGACTAATACACACCTCTTGCTCTGGCAAAATTATACGTGTCAAGTGGGGTTGGTGGAGGATTAGTGCCCCTCCCTGTAAAACAATTAACTCTAAGCCCTTGACCACCCCGTTTGGGATATATGGCGTCTGGCAGTGGACAGCCGTGGGTTGAGCGGTAAAACACGCTTGTTAGTAAAGACCTTGACTAACACACAAGAGTTCGAAATAATCCACAAATAACTGCTGTATTTTTTATCATGTGAATTGGCCAGGGAGGTAAGGTGGAGTCCCACCCCTGAATGATGGCAATGGCGATAGCTTAGTCTTGGTCCTGAAGGTGTTATATGGAATTTGCTGTCACGATTTTTAACCTCAATAGTTCGATAACGTACTTTGTTTTATTCTTGCTCACCCCACTCGTCCCTGGCGGAATTACATGGCTAAGGGCACATTTTTCGGTCAGGAATAATTAGGCATAGTCTTCAGTATCCATCTCACTACTACAGATCCTTCCTGTACCGAGCAATATCGCCTGGAATAACAAGAATTAAATACAAATACTTCGTAGAATTGAAAAAGTTAATAACAATACTAATAATGGTAATAACATGGATCCTACCTCCTCCACACTGCTCCGTCCAGCACGTCCAAGCTACCTACCTACCAGCGTATGTTCAGCTTCATGGAGTCCCAGAACCCCAGCGTGTACACCAGATCCAACGAGGAGGGCGTCAAGAGGGTGCTGAAGGGCGACGGACAGTATGCCTACATGATGGAGTCCTCTAGCATTGAGTACATTACAGAGAGATACTGTGATTTGACGCAGGTCGGCGGTCCACTCGATTCCAAGAGCTATGGCATTGCACTACCGCCAGGTGAGGACTTGGGTCTCTCTCTCTCTCTCTCTCTCTCTCTCTCTCTCTCTCTCTCTCTCTCTCTCTCTCTGTGCCATTAACTATGTCCTTTTTTCTCTTACCACTCTGCCAATACCCCCTTCATATCGATACCTTTGTATTTTATTTGGATTTTTATTATTATTATTATTATTATTATTATTATTATTATTTCTTTTTGTTTCTTTGGGAGGAAAGATGAGAGGGATGGAAGGGTTATATTTTGTTATTAACCTTTTCAGTGCAAAAGATGTTTCCTGGTTTGATAGAATCGTTTAGTAGCTGTAGAACTGAAGCGGTGGTTGACTGGGACGCCTTCACGGGGTGGCTCTGATAAGGTTATGAGCGTGTCTCAGCTGCCTCCTTTTCCACCTAAAGGAAGATGTTGGGCTACAGAGAAAGGATAACTTCAGCCAGCAGTCCACCGCGTTCTCGGTTGGATGAAGCTGGGGCAACAATATGGATGAAATAAAGAATAGGTCATGAATGAGCTAATGGCATCAATTCTTGTGTTTTTACTGTTTTCTATCCAACATGGCAAAGGTCTAACTGAATCATGCCTTCCACACACAGACACGTCACTACACACTCACATAGGCCTTTCACACAGAGGCACACACAAGCAGATACATACAGATACACACAACCACAGTAACACACAAACACACCGGTACACGCAAATAAACACATAAGCACAGACAAACACAAGCCTTACCACACACAGTTACAAATACTGTAGATACACACAAGCATAATAAGACACAACACACAGCCACACACAAATAAATACATAGAGACACACTGACAGACAAACACAGGCTAATACCACACAAACAGTTCCACACAGGTACACACAAGCACAATGATACACCCTGGTACGTACAGTCATAAGAAAAACTATCGATACCCCCAGGTATGTTCGATGCAAAACGAACGTTAGCTGGGCTATGTGGGCGGGTTCTTGCTGTTCGCCCCTCCCTTATCTAGTGTTGCCATATCACAATCCCATTACAAGAGTTGGAATAATGAGCAAGAATGAGCCATATGGCGTGGAAATATATAGGACGTGTTTGCGTTACCCAGAGCGCCCCGCCAGGGATTAATGATGAAACTCACCACGTTTATTAGTGTCCTACTATTCACCACTAATTATCTATAGAATACAACAAATAAATTATTTTGAAAGGTATTAAATCCATAGGCATCGACTTTTTTTTTTTTTTTTTTTAATGATAGTCTAGCAGAGGTGTACGAGATCATTTGTTTGCTTTAGATGGGTGGTTAAATGTTTCAAATGGATGCTTCAGAGTTGATATGGATGGGGTGTGGTATATCCATGTTATGCATTATGGAGACGTCACAGTGCACGAGGGGCTATAATCGGTCTACATTAATTATATGTAGAACGCGATACATATCATTATTACACTGAAATTTTCTAACTTGGCTTGTATCGGCTGAATTACTATCATACGTCTAGCATGGGTGCACATACTTACTGCTCGTCTGCATGTGTGTTGCCGACCCTACACCATTCTGTTATATTTTTATTTAATGAATTCGGTGCCGGATAACAAAACGTGTTGTCTCTATGCACAGAGGCCAAACGATCTAATTAGCTTTTATTACCTCTAGCACAAATTCTAATATCTGTCTCACATAACCGACATTGACGGGTTTACGGCACAAACGTTCCTGTCCCGTCATTCCACAACACTTCGTCGATGTGTCATAGTGCATAGCTCTGAAGGGTAACGATGCTCTGAAGGGTAACGATGGTTTTTCTTATGACTGTACACACAGATACACAAACGGATACACAAAAGCAGAGAAACACAGGCATATTTACAAACATACAGTGCACAGTCTCACGTCAGACCTACCCACAGACTTCATTACATTCCGTCACATGACACCACCTGGGAATTAACACCAATTACACCACATCGAGATATGCTACGGCTCTCACTCACCGCTGGGATTATGGTATTAACTCTCACACTCAACACCAAGCAATTTTCTTCAGCTGAGAGTAAGTCATAGGAGCCTGAGTTTTAATACTGATACCATTAACCCTGGGAAGTTCAAGGCTGCTTTGTTAATTATCCTGTACTGTACTGTTTTGCTTAAAGCTAGACGATAATATTCAACTGAGAGTGAGTCATAGGAGCGTGAGAGTGCTGGCAGGGGTACGTTTACGAGAGATCAACGTACACTGCTATCTCAGGACCCATATCCTCATATTACTTCTAGCTCAAGTGATGGGTCGAACTCACCACGTTACGGCCAGCAGTTCATGTCGTCACCACTTGACTATTGTCGGTTTGTCTTCATCTGAGGGAACGTGGTCACTTGCACAACCTGAATACTAAGTCGCTATTGTGTGAAATTATGAGGTACAAATGAGCCTCCTTGCGTAGTTAACAAATCGAACCCTCACTCTATCTACTGGCATTTAACTGAGCTGTAAGGGGTTATAGATTTTTGTCAGATGAAAGCATGCCTCCTGTGCCACATTATAAACTACCATCAGCAGTAGTCTGTGATAGTCCATTGCAGAACCAAAACCTTTCATATTTCTTCATTCTGACCTATTGGATGTTAACCTGTTGCAGCCAATCCCAATAAATTTGCAAGCGTTGTCACCCTTCTATCTTGGTCCCTGTTTCTTCCTCGCACTCCATCTTTTGGTTTTCACGCAGCCATCCTGGTTATCCATCTCTTATCTACCGTATACCATAAAGACGTGACTGACCATATCCATATCAGTCCTATCTATATTGGTGATTATATCCTCTACTTTCGTCTGTTCCCTTATAACTCTTTGCTGTGCCCACCACAACCTTTTCCACTCTTTTCCTGATTCCGTCAAAGTTCACGTTCTCAGTATATTATCAGATTCCTCATTTAAGGCCCATAAGTTACAACAGGAAGAACATGGTGTGTATAAAGGAAATGGAGTTGGCCATATGGAAAGGATGCAGAACAAGAGACTGACCAGAAGTGTGTATGTATGTGAGGTAGAGGGAGGAGGGAGGGGGAGACCTGAAGATGAGATGGAAGGATGAGGCGAAGAGATAAATGAAAGGGGTGTGAATTGGAGGAAGGGCAGACAAATGGCAGAGGACAGGACGACATAGAGGCGATTTGTTTACGTCCATCCCTTGCGAGGATTAAGGCGTTTGGACATACAGATAAAGATATATAGATTTAAAGAGCTAGACAGATAGATATAATTATGGATACATGAAAATATTGTTTACTGTTAAAATACAATTGTTCTAGCCCGACCTGGACCCGCTACAGGTCGAGTCAAAGCAGCAGTACCTTCAAAATACACAACTTTTCCATGTGTAAGCACAATTCTTCCATCTGAGCAATTTTCGGTACTGTGAAAACAAGAGTCACTGATTCTCTCTCTCTCTCTCTCTCTCTCTCTCTCTCACACACACACACACACACACACACACACACACACACACACACACACACACACACACAGTTGCGTCCTCGTATTTTCTCAAAGCAATTAAGTCGTCAGCAAGGCCATTAATGTTTATTCCTATCCAATCCCAATATAATTTCTTGCGCCGCGTCCTCTAGGATGGAGGTGAAGGCCTGAATGAAGGGTGCTTTCTGGTAGAGCGCCTTTTTCTTACTGGTGTTTTTCTGGCTGTATCTTGGGGCATTATGGTAACAGTGCTGTCTCTGTGGCTATCTCCTTATATTATGAAAGGTTTTATTTTTTACACCATGCCCACCGAAATGCTCATGAATTTCTCCTAATATCATGTAAGTTTTTTTTTTTTTTTTACACCTTCTCCTCGAACTGCACCCTATGAATTTCTCCTAATATCGTCATGTAAGTTTTTTTTTTTTAACACCTTGTCCTTGAATTGCTCATGAGTTTCCATTAATATCGTTATGCATAATATTTTTTTTATACCTTGTCCTCGAATTGCTGCCATCACTGCCACTCCATATCACGAATCAAATGCCTTTTCACAGTCAATAAATGCCAAGCCTAAAGGATTAATTTGGGTGTTTTCTTAGTGGCTTAGGTAATGACTTAAATATGGGTTGGGTCGATAGGAAATCTCACTTGTCTGGTTTGTATCAAGTGGTAAGTGGGGGCGCTCACCATCCACTCACTCGATGAATTGCTGCTCTCGGGTGTCTGCCCTTTCCTCCCTTCCATCCTTCTTTCCTTGCATCCTCTTCTGTCTTTCTATCCTTCATTCTTTCCTTGTCCTTCTGCCTACGGGTGACTTTACACTCCCTCTTCTGTCTTTCTTTCCTTCATTCTTTCCTCTTCTTTCTGCCTGTGGGTGACTCTACACTGAGTGACAAGCCAAATGGTTTCCTGTACACCAGGAAACCATTTACTACGCTGGATGGTAACCATATAACAAAATTTTGGCACCTGGTGGTTTAGTGGGTATTTATTGCGCTCCAGTCGGACTGAGCGGGTGAAAGTTATTTCCAAGGGGTGGTTGGGGTTGATTGCTCATGTAATACCACTCAGGTATGAGTGAGGCTGGTCACTCTCACCTTAAATGTCGAGACCAACTGCCTAGCCCCGGGCTCCTACTCTCCTCTTGGGGCAATGTAGGATTGGATGATGGATGGATGAAAGAATAATTAGACAGGATAGAAATTTTGCACAAAGTCTGAACACAACAGGAAGAAAATTTGTGGAGGTGCTCAGGTAGGTCGGGAAGGTGTCTGCTGTACGGAGAGACGTTGTATCAATCCCAGCTTCTTGTGGGGTATATCATGAGAGTCCGAATTTTCATGAAGCGGATTTCCCAAATGATGAGGAAATGAATAGGATGAGATAGACGGATGGAGTGGAGAGGTATAGGAGAGAGGGGTGTGTGAGCTGGGAGCAGGGCAGTGAAAGCAGGGCGACATGGAGGCGATTTGTTTGTGGTCACCCCTTAAGGAATTAAGGCGTCTGGCAATAGATAGATAGCTGGATAGATTTCCCAAACCTTGAACAAGATCTACCGGCATGTCGTAAAAGCAACCTCACTACCACCACCACACCAGTCCAAAATGAGGCAGTTCTAGTATGTACAGTATTCAGTATGGGCGGTGGGTATTAGCGCTGAAGTGTTAGCATGGAAATAATGTGTGGTTCATATACGGACTACTGGGTTTCAGGTAAAGGACTGACACGATTACGCCGAGATAATAAAACACACACACACACACACACACACACACACACACACACACACACACACACACACACACACACACACACACACACACACACACACACACACACACACACACACACACACAAAACAACAACAACAACAAAAACAATGAGGCTCGTATGCTTATTCTTAACTGGATCAAATCACCTGACGTTAGCTACAATAGAATACCAGAGTTGTCGTGAACTTTGAAGGGTGAGTGTCAACAGTGCCAATAATCCCAGGTACTTAAACACACTCTCTCTTGAATAAAACCGTCTGATATTAGCTGGAAAAATAATAAAACAAGAACGCGACCGTGAGAATGTTAAGACAGGAATGTATCCAGCTGCGCCGCGTGGAATTCATCATGATGCCTGAGACGTTGATGCCGCATTATTACTCAGTTTGTGAACACTTGCTCTGCATTAATTTACCCTCCAACACGCACGACACTGATGTTGAGGTACAGTCAGCATCAAAATTTCTGTCGCTCCTCCTGTTCTCTCCACTGACTTCGAAAATCAATGTGGTGAATTCGCAGCAACCGACACTGATGACTTCCTTTGGCTTCAATGTCAGAAGTGTCGTTTGCTGCAGGTCCATCACACAACATTTTAGTTCCTGGAGATTTAGTCAGGAGAGGCGACAGGGATTTTGATGGCCATTCACTCAAAAGCAAAAATAGGTATCCCCCGTGGAAGTCCTTGCGTTATATATGGGCGGATGATCAAACATACTAGTCACATAAACGTATTTCAGTTATTCCCAGCAACAGTTTCCTTCCATCACTAGTAGATGCCACTCCCTAATACACACGAGATTTTTTCATTGTTCGAGTTGAATTTGGGATTCACTGTATAATCCTCTTGCACTGTGCGTGCATTCTTATAGCCATATGCTTTAACATAGGTCTTTAAAAATTTTAAACATTAAACTCCGAGAAATCGGGTCCCCAGCTGTCAACGCAAAGAGCCGCTTGGTATGCTTCCGCCAAGCCTTGCATACGGACCCGCCATACAACTTCCATGACCTTGATGACCTAATCATTTCATCGTCCCTTCAAACTGTATCACTGACAAAGGTTTAATCGAAATCTGTCAATGAGTTAAGAAGATACAGCACCCACAAAGATAAACTAAGTCGACCCCATACGGCCTTGACCTTTGAACCTTTGATCCAGTAAATTACCTCCTCATAAGTATCACGGACAAAAGTTTGGTGGAAATCCGTCAAGGGCTTCAGGAGATATCGTGCCCAGAAGGATAAACTAAGTCGACCCCCAGTCCCTCGAGTGCTCGGCGTTTCGTTATGCTTATAGCTTTGCTCTGAATTTTTCCACTTGTTTTAATGCAACCTTTTCATATCCACTTCACAAGGGAGAGCAATATTCGAGCTGGAAGGGCATATTACTCATGTAAATTATAATTAACTACTTGTCAGTGAAGAAGTTACGGATTCTGTACAATAATCCAAGTTTCTCTCACGCGATTTAGCAAGTGATATAACATGGAAGGTCCAACTGAGGGTACTGTTAAACGAAACGACGAGAATTCTAGTGGCTTTAGAGATAGAATTATTGGTTGCATTGAAGGTAATGTAGGAATTAGGCAGTATCTTTCCATCAATAAACTGGATACATTTGTTTTTTTCTAACATTACGTGAGATAGGGTTACTTTGTCCACATTCAGTGATTCTTGCTTTCGAGTGTACATTTATTTACATATTGTCCAGCGGTGGGTTAAGGTACGATAGAAAAAGTCATTAATTTAGTAAGGCATGTCGGTAAGCTTCTTAGGCCAACGGCAATACAGTCCCACAGGAAGAATTATTAATCTCTCAACATGAGGTGCTATAGTTGTTTCACGCTAACCTGTCCTAGATTTTCACCCTTTTTCAGCTTATTTCACGTAGCTCAGTGGAAGAAGACAATAATATGGTTCTACATTCGTTAATAGCACTTTTTCGTGACTAGAATCGTATTCTTTGATAATCTGCTGTTACAACTCAGTGTTCAAGATTGTGAGAAGGCAGTTTTAGGCCAAGATACGGGAAAAAAGATATAGTAGTTTGCTAATTCAACGGAAACACAGCCCCACATTACGAAAAACAAATCACTGAAGAAGGTGTGCTAATAAGCTTGCTGTATATATATATATATATATATATATATATATATATATATATATATATATATATATATATATATATATATATATATATATATATATATATATATATATTACCCAACAAAGAAAAAAATAAATCAATAAGTAAGAGGTGCTGTTACGTTTCCTAAGTGGAAATACAGTTCAGGGCCCAGATGCACGAATAGATTTATGATCAGGTCTCTGTAGTAACTGTGACTCGTTTTCTTCGCAAGACGGACAAGAACAGTGCAAAATCTTCCTCTTCTTCCTTCTTTCGCAAATAGGAGTAAACTGTAACACCAGTCGAGCAGGGCAATACTCCCAAGGTGGATGGAAAACTGATGACAGGGAGAGCTGGAGCTCCATTTCATCAGCCCTCGGGACTAGTTCCTGACCATCCCCATTTGCTGAACTTTTTCAGTGTCTCAGTAACACAGACAGTAGGCCAGCATGCTCTCCAGTACAAGTTTCTCTATCAACGCCAAACTACATGCACAGAACACACCACACTTCTTTCTCCAAAATTCAAACAACAAATCATGCCATCTCAATACATAGCGTCGGAGTCCCCAGGGGGGGGACCATAAATGCCCCCACCATCCGCCCCTCTCCCGGTGACGACTCGAGCTGCCTGGAACCACTGTCTGACTCACTTCTTCATTTCTGCAACATTCGGGGCCTTTCATCTAACTTTCGCTCTGTTGAGCACCATCTCTCCTCCTCTAAACCTCACCATCTCTTTCTAACTGAAGCTCAGCTGTCTGAGGCAACTGACAGCAAACCCTTTACTGTATCCTCCTACTTTTTTCTATACTCATTTCAAAGCCAAAGGTGGCTGGTGTGTATATACACACAACAACTTATCTTGCTCTCGTGTTCCTGAACTTGATTCTTCTGAATTCCCTACACTCTGGCTTTAGCTCTCCTGTCATTCTCTGACTAAATATATCTGTGCTGTTTACTTATCCCCTAATTCTACTGACTGTCAAAAATTCTTCGACTATCTTACTTCGACGATGGAATACATTCTATCCATTTCCTCTTTGTCTGAAATCTCCGTTCTAGGAGATTTCAGTGTTCACCACCACCTTTGGCTCTCCTCTCCTTTCACTGAACCACCTGGTGAACAAGCCTGCATCTTTTCTATCCTTAATGACCTAGAGCAGCTTGTACAGCACCCTACCCGTATCCCTGACCGCCCTGGAGAGAGTTCCAACTTACTTGACTTCTTCCTTACAACTAATCCTTCTGCTTAAACTGTTAATCATTTCTCTCCGTTGGGCTCCTCCGATTACAACCTTATCGCCTTTACCTGCCCTATCGCATTGGTGCGGCCTGTGGACCTTCCAAAGAAACGTCGTCTGTGGCATGTTGGAGCTGCAGATTGGGAGGCCCTCAGACAGTACTTCTTTGATTTTCCCTGGAATGATTATTGCTTCCATGGCCGGGAGCCATTTGAATGTGCCTTGTGCATTTCGGAGGTTATTTTCTCGGGCATGGAAGCATACATTCCCTTCTCATATCCTTTGACTAATGTAAAAAAGCCTTGGTTTAATCGCACTTGTTCTAATGCTATCCACAACAAGGAGAGGGCCTATAAAAGGTACCGGAGACAACCCACCCCTGAATCACATTTTTTTTTATGTTTTCTGCCCGGAATCGTGCTAAGTCTGTCCTTCGCTCTGCTAAATATAATTTCATCTGTACTAAATGCTCTTAACTCCCAACTGGAATTCTTCCTGCTCCTTCTGGCACCTTGTCAAAAACCTATCTAACAACTTTACTTCATCATCCTTCCTTCCTCTTTTCTACTCTGCTGGTTCTGTACCTATTTCTTCTATTGATTAATCAGATCTCTTCACTCAGACTTTCTCCAATTCCACCGGTGCTGTTCCTCCATCACTTCCCCCCCCTCAGACTTCCTCATGGCTGACATTAAAATGTCTTCAGCTGATGTATTTTCTACCATGGCAGGCCTCAATACTAACAAGGCATATGGGCCTGATGGAGTCCCACCTGTTGTTCTCAAGAACTGTGCTTTTTTGCATACACCCTGCGTAGATAAACTCTTTCGCCTTTGGCTATCAACTTGTACCTTTCCTTCTTGCTGGAACTTTGCTCTCATTCAGCCAGTCCCAAAGAAGGGTGACCATTCCCAACCCTCTGACTATCGTCCAATTGCTTTAACATCCTGTGTCTCAATAGTTCTCGAGTCAGTTCTTAATAGAACAATTTTGAAGTATCTTTCCTGTCAAACCTTTTTTCTGATCATCGGTATGGGTTCCGTCAGGGACGCTCCACTGGCGATCTTCTCACCTACCTTTCAGACTCCTGGTCATCCTCCTTTCGGGACTTTGGCGAAAGCTTTGCCATCCCACTTGACATCTCAAAGGCTTTCAGTCGAGTCTGGCATAAATCTTTAATTTCCGAACTGCCCTCTTACGGTTTCTATCCTTCTATCTGTGCCTTCATCAACAGCCTCCTTTCTGGTCGTTCTATAGCCTCTGTTGTAGACGGCCATCGTTCTTCTCCTAGATCTATCAACAGTGGTGTTCCTCAGGGCTCTGTCCTAACACCAACTCTCTTCCTTTTATTCATCAACGACCTTTTAAGCTGTACGTCTAATCCTATCCACTTATGTGCTGATGACTCCATCATTGACCTTTTCATTCGGTTCCCGTCACATCCATCTCAGCAGTTACTTCAGCAAACAAGGGATGAGGCTATGGCACAAATAATTTCTGACTTGGCTCGTATCTCTGACTGGGGTAAAAATAATCTTGTTGTTTTTAATGCATCAAAGACTCGGTTCTTACACCTATCAACCTGACAAAATCTTCCAAAGGAGTACCCACTAATGTTTAATAATATACAGCTTAATCCTGCATCATCGTTGAACATGCTTGGGATTTCATTCACTCGGGACTTATCTTGGAAACTGACTCCGTTCCTTCTTTACCCCTACACGGTTGTTGACTTTATACACGGGTTTTATCCGCCTCTTTGTAGAGTACAACTCTCAAGTGTGGGGAGGCTCCCCACGTACAGCTCTTCTCAATAGGGTTTTTGTCTCCTTAACTCTCCTCCTTTTACTGGCTTCCTTCAACCTCTGTCTCTTCGCCGCAGTGTTGCCTCTTTATCTCTTTTCTCTCGTTACATCAATGGTCGCTGCTACTCTGAACTGTCTGCTTGCATCTCTCCACCTCTACGACGGGCGCGCAGCACCCGTCTAGTAACAAACTCTCATCCCTTTCTGTCCAGCTCTCTAATGCAAGAGTTAACCGTTACTTCCAGTCCTTCATTTATGCAACAGGTCAGCTCTGGAACTGTATCCCTCTGTATTTTCTGCTAGCTATGATATCCAGTCATTCAAACACAGAGTGTCCAAGCATCTCGAAATGATCGGATCTTGAATTTGGCTCTCTCTTGTTTGTTTGTTAGTTTGTTTTTCTTGGAAGGAACAGTTTGCGGGCTCGTAGCCTTTGGTTCCTTCTTCCTAGCATTAAATATATATATATATATATATATATATATATATATATATATATATATATATATATATATATATATATACTCACAGTATATATAATTATGTGAGGAAGGTTATCGTGTCCTTTTGATTTAGCAAGAAGGACGCTGATAGGAAAGTTTAGCGCCTTCCCGTTTTTCTTGTACGTCCTTTAAAACAGTCCAAAGTTACGACAGGAAAATGATCATAACTTTGTGTATCTCCGCCCGGTGTACCTTGGGACTGAGAACTGCTGTCCCTACATAACAGGGTCACCATACCGCACCGCCGTCAGTGCAGCGATCCTGAAGCTCCAGGAATCCGGACATCTGAACATGCTGGAGGTGAAGTGGTGGAAGGAGAAGAGAGGAGGAGGCAGGTGCAAGGTAACACAATATACACGCAACTGATGGCAATGAAAACACAGGAAGGAGTTACAGGTATTTACATGTCTACCATCTCTAATTATGCAAAACCATGATTTCAGAGAGGCCATTAAAAAAAAAAAAAAAAAAAAAAAAAAAAAGGAGGCAGACCAGGTGTACTATTGCGGACTCTAATATCGATCCACTTCGTTAACGATAAACACAGGAAGAGTGAACACTGTCTTTTGAAACCTAGTGATGCGCTCTTCGGAACCCAGCAAACTTTTCGGGATAATGTGTAAGAGTTTCAAAACTGTTCGTCTTAAAAATGGAACGATATTCCCCACCGCAACTGTACAAGGGTATATGTGCTCTGCTATTTATCCTGCCTCTCTGATGATGCCCTCTGTGTAGTCAAAAGTGTTACAAAAAGAAACAAATCTCTCTTGTTCGTGGCTCTTTCTGGGCTCAAACGTCAGAAAAGTATCCTGTCCTGTGCGTTCCCTGCCATCCATTTCAGCTACTTTTCACCATAAATCAGCCACACAAGATGCAACTAACACCGCCAACGCCACTCACTGCCGCGCCCAGTGCACCAGCCAGTGCTTTGGGACAGACACAGACTCTTGGGACTGCAGCAGTGAATATGCCAAATATCTGTTTTCGAAATGATAATATTCTTACTGTTGCCTGACTCTTCTACATGACTGTTGGGAAACTTCTCGTAATGAAAAGTTTAATGTGCATTGTTCTAAGTCTCACCACTTAAGTTTTACATATATATATATATATATATATATATATATATATATATATATATATATATATATATATATATATATATATATATATATATATATAGTCGGTAAACTTCAACATGGATTTGGAATATTCATCATTTCATCACAAAGAGTCCCAGATCTCGTGTGCATTGCTTTAAGAGTGAGAAGCAAAATGTGCCTGGGTGCATGGAACTGAACAGGTTTTTTATCTATATTCCTTTTCAGATTATTCTAGCCATGTATTTATGCTACTGTTTGTTCTTGTTCATGCATTGCATTACTTGGCTCAGACTGACTAATCCATCTTTGCTGAACTCACTTGACGCTGCCCCACGTCTGCACTTAATTATCCTTGCCTTATTACATGCTGCCTCTTTGCCTGTCTGAAACATTTGTCTGTCTTATTTTGCTGGTACTCGATCATGACAGTAAGGGAGTATTTTGTATAGATAAGGACGCCTGCATGCTGGATGGAGATATTTTGGCCACATAATGCCACCAGGGACGTTGTCCAGTTACCTACCCTTAAATATTCCAGACAATAGCCAGGTCTTGGGCCCGTGCACCTGGGACTGGCTGCCTCAGAGTCCATTTTCCACTAAAGGTACAGTTCTCATGCAGGGTCACCATACTCGAATGCCATCTCGGAGGCCGTCCTGAACCTACAAGAGAGAGGGAAGCTTCACGAGCTGTGGACACGCTGGTGGAAGAGGAAGAAGGGAGGGGGACAGTGTAAAGTAAGATGACCCAGCTGATGTACAGTCACATTCATCATACACCATACACTGCCTCAAAACTGTGTCAGAACTAAAACCTAAAATAATCATATGAGTGAGGAGGCTACAAATCTTGCTTCATCAGTTTCGTAACATGGCTTCGAAATTTTGTCAGTAACTAATCCAGAAATATTCAAATTATTTAATGGACTGGCGCCTATTCAATGTGTCATCAGGTAAAGAGATTCTGTTACCTACTTAATCCGGAATGACTATCAGGATCCGTCTATTTAAACTCACCACATATACTCTGTATGGTTTCCAATATTTCCATAAACCTTCAACAGTGCCAGTCAGTAGTTTGGATACACTGTAAAAAATGTCAAACCTTATCCGGGAATATTCAGGCGAGTTTCATGCTTCGTGTGTGTGTGTGTGTGTGTGTGTGTGTGTGTGTGTGTGTGTGTGTGTGTGTGTGTGTGTGTGTGTGTGTGTTTACTATTATTATAACTGTGTCAAAACCTAAGCCGGAAATTTTCAGCGGGATAGACAAGGTAGGTGTCTTCCTTCAATATTTTTTTTTACGTTGTTGCATCACTGTGCTGCAACGAAATGAGGTTTTACTAACCTAACCATAATGATGTCAGACTCAGCATTCATAATCACTCACCTTGATACTCTTATGGTGTTCTTATGTTCATCAGTTTAGTACAGCCACGGTCATCACCTCTACAGTGTTTCAGAACTTTAAAAACGTAAATGAATCTATGTCAGCCTTACCACACATATTCAGGTGGTTTGGAAGAGTTCGAATCCCGCTTTGTTATTTGGGATTCCTGTCTCAAAAATGTCGTTCAGTGGGCTCTACTAAACTAACCTGAAATATTTAAGCTCTTTGGAAGGGCAGGGATCTCGCATCATTTAGCCCGGACACCCACCCACCCTAACTGTAGAGAGAATTATCGACCATAATTGTCTATCTATATATCTGTTTATGTATCTATAGCCAACCGCCTTCATTTCGTAAGGTGTAGCTGCAAACAAAGTGCCTCCACGTCACCCTGTCCTCTCCCATTTAGTTGCCCTCCTTCAACTGGCAGTCTCACACTCCTACTCTCATATATCTCTTGCCTCCATCCCACCGTCTCATCCTTTGTTTTCCCCTTCCCCTCACTCACATACACTCTCCTATTCAGTCTCGCACTTTCCATCGTCTCACACCGTCACGTTATGTAAATGTTTTCTTTAGGCCCCTGTGACTAATTTCCCTGATGACATGGTTTGGAATTACACGCCACTAATAATGTTGGAAAAAGTCTCTGAAGCTACGCCTCTTCCATCCAGTATCGTATTTCATAGTTCACTCTTGCTGTCTCCATTAACCTTATTTGATGTGGAGGATGAGATATATAGCACAGTAACTCATTCACTACTTGGTGAATACGTTATAGGCGGCCACGTCTGAGTTTTGACTATATCTGAGCAGCGATTCTTAAACTTTATCGGCCCTTATACCCCCAAGTTCAACTTCAAGTTAGCCTGATACCACCTATCAAGTATTATCACTCCTCTCCCTTTCACTTTCCTGTAAGAAGGTGATTGACTATAAACAAACAGCTGAACCACTGGACTAACTGGCAACTATCTATAGTTGCCAGTTAGTGGAAGTTACCATACACGATTTTTTTTAATGCCCTTCTGGATACCCCCCGGCCCCCCAAAAAAATACACGTTTCGATACTCCCTGGGGGTATGGAGCCACTACTTTAAGAGCACCTATATTAGAGTGAACAAGCTTGCTAATGGTGCTATGGCTAAAAGGAGTGTGCCACCCCATTTCCCGTTAATGGCTTCAGAAAACTCACTTAAAAATCACTTATTACGTTTCCACAAGCTATCCAGAGATGTGCGTTGGTCCATTGTACAGTATCTTAAATAATTTCCCACATTACAGTTCCAGCTGTGTGCTTTTCCACGAAACTAAATGCATTATGTATAGTGTTCCCGCTCGCTTGAACTACAGCTGCAAAAAATAATTTAAATCACCACTATCGTCTTCATTATCATCATCATCAACAATAAAAGTAGTAACGAAGCTCTTCTGACCCACACATGACGACAAATATAACATCCGGACAAAGACTATGATCTGGTCCTAAACAACAAAGGAAGGTACACGATAGAAAGACAAAAGATATAATGAGGAGAAAAATAATAATAATAATAATGCTATGGGGCCCCATCATCCACTCACTCGACGTAGTGCTCTCTCTCTCTCTCTCTCTCTCTCTCTCTCTCTCTCTCTCTCTCTCTCTCTCTCTCTCTCTCCTTAATGACAAATTCATCCAAACCAAATGGTTTCCTGTATCCTAGGAAACCATTTACTTCGCTGGGTGGTAACCATATAACCAAATGATACTTGGTGGTTTAGTGCGTTAAGGCGGTCCAACCCGATGGAGCTTGTATGGGTTCCACCTGAGGGATGGTTCGGCTTTTTTGCTCACATCATGCCACTCAGGGATGAGTGAGTCTGGTCGCCGTTGCCTTAAATGTCGGGACTGTGTAGCACAGCCCCGGCCCCCTACACCCCTGTTGGCAAACTGAGATTCATGATGATGATGATGATGATGATGATGATGATGATGATGGCAGTAAGTCCTACTTTAAAACTGTCGTCTCTTTAGACGACAAATCCAAAAGCTGGTCCAGGGCGTTCAGTTCTTTATGTACTTCCCCTAATCAACACGAGAACAATGAATGCAAAATTAGATTTTTTTCCCAGAAGATGAATAGAGGAAGGAAATACAAATGTGGAGAAAACAAATTGCATGCACTAGACTACAGGTGTTCTCTATTCATTTATATATATATATATATATATATATATATATATATATATATATATATATATATATATATATATATATATATATATATATATATATATATATATATATAAACGGTTGGACTTGAACTGCCGTGGGTTGGGTTTGGGGGAACTGATCTGGAGAAGTGAACTCCAAAGAGAAGTGGTTCTAAGGCCAACGTGCTTAGTATAAGGAAAGTAGTAATGTAAATATAAAAGGAAAGCAGTATATAAGGAAAGTAGTAATGTAAATAACAGTAACAAACTTGATAACGATATTATGTGACGACCCCGCTGTTAGATCTAATGTCAGTATTCTCGTTGGTAAAGGAAGCTTGCTGACACCTCTTCCTAGGAGATTCATTTCGCTTATTACTCCTTACTATCATCTTCTGTGCCATTTAAACCATTCAAGTATCATCGTACTTAGCATAAATAGCACAAATTGATATTAAGCAGCCAAATACAAAAATAAATCACTAAGGAAGAAGTTCTAGGGCCCTTCCTTAACCGACGATCACTTGGACTTAATTCTCTCCGACAAGGAGGGTATGTTTTTACCCCTCTTTGCTTGTTTGTTTGTTTGTCTGTCTGTCTGTTAGCAGGATTAGCCAAAAACTAAGAGAGAGATTTGGACCAAATTTGGTGGGCAGATAGCCCATGTCCCAGGGAACAATCGAGTAACTTTTGGCACCGATCCGGATCGTATTACAGATTCTGGATCCGGAAAACACTTTTAGCGCAACCCTAATCAGTGATGAGAAACCCTAACCGATTATAAAGAATGGTTTGGAATTTACATTGCCTTTGTCGGAGAGATGCGCTCCACTGAGTGCCCCTTTCGTTAGCCAAAGAAATAAGCAAGACCATAATTTTTTTTACAATCATCAATAATAATGCCGTATTTATTAGAGGTGATCAGACAGCATCTCATGTTAATTAGCGCAGTAAACAACGCTATAAAATGTTAAAATGATGTTCTCCCGTCATCCCAGGCTCCAGAAGTTATTGTTAAAAATTGGCGCCTTGTCCACACCTTCACCTTCTGTTATAATAGTAATACGACCCAACGATAATAAAAAGTCAACTGAATGCTGATATAATTTCTTTGACTAGCTCTTGGACGACGAATCCAAAAGTTAGTGAGATAAGCCTACAGAATGAAGAAAGATAACAATGATAAATGTAGAAATAGACTCATGCTGATATTAAAAGGTCAAACTGAATGCTGTATAAATTCTGATCACAAGGACGACGAATTCAAAAACCCAGTGAGATAAAAGTAATAGTGGAAAAAGACAAGCAAATGTGTAGATATACTCATGATAATAATGATAATAATCGACTTAATGTTGATATAACTTCTTTTGCCCATCTCTAGGACGAGCATCCAAAAGCCAATGATTTACACGTGAACAGTGGAGACAGAAAACAAAAACAAGTGTAGATATAGACTCATAACGATAATAAAAGATCGACTAAATGCTGGTATGTCTTTGTCCATCGCTAGGACGACGAATCCAAGAGTTCCTCCAAAGCCAACGAGCTGAGTCTGAACAACGTGGGCGGGGTGTTCGTGGTTCTCCTGGCGGGTATGGGTCTGGCCTCCGTCGTTGCTGTCTGTGAGTTTGTGTGGAAATCGAGAAAACTGGCAACGCAGGAACACGTGAGTAGACCTTCACTTGTTTCTGGTTTTGTTTACGGCCATGAATGAGGGGCTTTCAGAATGTTGTCTTCTTCCTAGTTGGGGAGCCTTTGTCCTAGGCCCGAAAAAATAACGTGACAATGGTGACTATTCTATATGTTTGAATAAACTTATGAGATTTGGGAAGGAGATAGATCATTCAAGTCACTAAAATACTCGTTGATAATGAATACATGAGTGAATATTTTTAATCGGCTGCATTGGCTATGAATTTTCCAAGTAGTATTTTTGTAATTTCAATGGTATTTGCCATTACTGTATCTCATAGTTCGACACAGGAGTGAAAATAATCCACGACTGTTTCAAGTCTGCTAGCAAAGGACTGCTGTAGGACTGAGTTGGGGATGACTCAGCCCTCAGAAAATCCCTCATTCCTGTGTGTGGCGTTTGAGACACTTGTGATAGGAAATGAAGAAAATCTCTCTCTCTCTCTCTCTCTCTCTCTCTCTCTCTCTCTCTCTCTCTCTCTCTCTCTCTCTCTCTCTCTCTCTCTCTCTTAGTAATATCAGCGGTACAACCCAAACCAGCACACTCTAAACTCCACAGATCACAACCACACCACCTACACTACCATATCACAACGTAAAATTTTATATTCCAACTTCCCTACTGATCACCAGGCAACACAGAGGCCCGTATCCTCGTCAGAAAAGGAAGCTCCTTAACGCTTTTCTTTACCAGTTTATTTTTTCATACAGCTCATTGATAATCCCTTGTGTGTTACTTTTGCCTTCGACGTTAGTGTTTAAAAGATAAAAACAACATAAAAGAGAGCAGTAGGGCCTAGTGTGTAATATAATCGCTAAGGAAAAGGCATTAGGGAGCTTTCTTACTCTCCAAGACTCTCAAGCCAATGACCCCTGTCCTCTTTTATTTATTCCAGGGCTCTGTTTGGACTGAGATGGGCAAGGAACTCAGACTGGCGCTTTCCTTCGAGGCGTCCTCCAAGTCCATGAGGAGGAAGGACACCGAACAGGAGAAAGGGTCCACGTTCCTACCCATGGAGTCCTACGGATGTCCTTATAACCCACCACAGTATCCCTACACCCCAGCAGCACCAGTTTCGTGACAACTGGCGGTAAGCGATTTGTCGGTCTCATCTATCACATATTTCCCTACCACCCCACCAGGAGCATAAGGGCCAGAATTAACCTACTTACTATGCCCCTTTCACTTTAACCTGGCCCAGATTTTCGTCCTTTTGCAGCTTATTTCACGCAACACAGTAGCAGAATATGATAGTACTATGGCTCCACATCCTTTCCACAGCACATCTCCATGACTAGCATCATCTTCAAGTGTCAGTCTATTACTGAAACTCATAACTGTGAATACAGAGGTGGAAATTTTTGACTGACATAAGTTTAGGTTAACCTTTCCCCTGGGGATCTGGCAGGAAACAGCTTAACTGTTCTGTCGTGATACTTAAAGCAAGACGGGCCAATTGTTTAATTGTTTGACGTGCAGTTGCTTTATGTAAACAGTAATCTCTCAACCGCCCCTCAGATGAACACAGTTATGGACCACAACCAATTGGAATGGTGTGACGTAGCAGAACACGAGAGTCCTTTGGTTTACATGATACCTGAGTAGTAAATAGTTTCCTGATTTACAAGAAACCATTTCACTTGCACTCAGTGTAGTCACCTGATGGTAGCACTACATCGAGTGAATGGATGCTTCATGCTCCCAGTCATGAAATTTGGGATTATATACGCACATAATAAGGCTTGCGAGGGCCAGCCGGAAATCTGAAAGTGAGAATGATGTGCGGATGAGTTGTGACCTATTTTACAGGCCTTGCTGTTTGTTTCGGTTTTGACGGTTGCTTGTTCTATCTTCTATGTGGGAATTATGGCTGCGATGATGATGATGATGATGATGATGATTATTATTATTAGTAGTAGTAGTAGTAGCAGTATTTGTGGTAGGTGGGGGCGCTCACCATCCACTCATTCCATGTAGTGCTGCTGTCGGGTGTCTGCCCTTTCCATTCCTCCATCCTTCTTTCCTTCCATCCTCTTCTGTCTTTCTTTCCTTCATTGTTGCCTCTTCCTTCTGCCTGTGGGTTACTCTACACTGAGTGACAAGCCAAGTGGTTTCCTGTACACCAGGGAACCATTTACTACGCTGGGTGGTAACCATATAACCAAATTATGGCGCCTGGAGGTTTAGTGTGTAATTACGGCGCTCCAATCGGATTGAGCCGATGAAGGTTTATATCCAAGGGGTAGTTGGGGTTTATTGCTCACATAATGCCACTCAGGGATGAGTGAGGCTGGTCACTCTCATCTTAAATGTCAGGATCAACTTGCTTAGTCCCGGGCTCCTACGTCCCTCATGGAGCAATGTAGGATTGGATCATGATGATGATGATGATGATGATGATGATGATGATGATGATGATGATGATTATTTATTATTATTATTATTATATAGTCTGCTGAGCAACTCCTCTTTCCACTCCTCTCCCCATGAGTATTGAAAATCAGTCTGGTAGAGTCACATCAACCAGTGTACGAAAAATGTCCGCTTCTGCCATCACAGTCACAGGACCTGACACGAACATTCTCTCCCACCACAGCAAGGCGAGACACGAAGCCCCCGAGACAAAGTTGGCCCGTAAGATACCCTACCTTCCTTCCTGGCCATCTCATCCTCGGTGTCCATCTTTCACGGCTACACTGGCCCAGTATGAACTTTTACAGGTTAAGGAACACACCCGGAAAGATTTGCAGAGGCGCATTCTAGGGGTGTATTCTTATGCGGTTAGGAAGCTTACTAACATCTCTTCCTTACCGGTTTATTTCTGATTCTCGTTACTCTGTTTTTATGTTTTGTTCATGCAATCTGTGTCAATATTGTAAAGATATAAGAAGCAAGAGAGAGAGAGAGAGAGAGAGAGGGGGGGGGGATATTAATGGTTAACTTGGAAAATAAATCGCCAAGGAAGGGGTGCTGGGGAGCCTTCTTACCCTAAGAGAATACTGGCCCAGATGACAAGGAAGGGATTTATTTTGTACATTCACTTCGCATCTTCTTGAGCGTTACTGAAGTAGTCTCTTTTGATACCAGAAAAATGTGAATACCGTAAAGGGAATAGCAAGGTGGAATGTACAGAATGAGTCCCTAAGAAGGTAGCATTGTTGTAGTTCAGTTTTCTGTGGGTTTACCTTTGCACCCTGATACTGTACGAAAGAGAGGTAAATATTTTCAACCTGTAATAGATAACGGAAGAGAGAAAAATATGTCAGCCGCCATTCATGTGATCGTTTGGGCTGGTGGCTGACTCCTTGATGAAGCGACCTTTTGTGTGATATATTTGAAGGTTGTTCTGCAGGCACACACAGGTCGATATAGCCGAGTTTTGATTTATCGAGTTTTTTTTTTTCAGCGTGGTTTACTGTATATCATGTGGCAGTATCTTACAGCCTCTGTTTCCATGATGGTTGTTGGATCCTCCCAGCGGTTGACCTAGAAAACTGACTGATTACTTTGTTATTAGCCCTTCGCAGCTCCCCCACAGCCCCCCGGACACTTGCCTCAGCCCTCCTGGGACCCCTTCTAGATAATCCTCAGAGGTTCTCTATTGTGGCAGTGTTAGGAACCTTTGAGGCCAGGAAGCGTAGGATAAGGATAGACTTTCTTACAGAGGTGTTTTAATTTTAGTTTACTCGTTTGTGTGTGTGTGTGTGTGTGTGTGTGTGTGTGTGTGTGTGTGTGTGTGTGTGTGTGTGTGTGTGTGTGTGTGTGTGTGTGTGTGTGTGTGTGTGTGTGTGTGTGTGTGTGTGTTTGTGTGTGTGTGTCTGTGTGTGTGTGTGTGTGTCTGTGTGTGTGTCTGTGTGTGTTTGCCGTAGGGTTGGGCTAAATATTCTCAGGGGGTCTGGTAGTAAACAACTTGACTGCTCTAGCTTTTCCTTTTTTTTCTTTTTTTAATGGTGCATTACGATTATCAAACTTTGGGGTGGGGTGGAGGGAAACCTCTTGTACTGAAGGGAGTAACCATGAGTGTATCTGGTCTCCTCTGTCCGTAAATTCAGTCTTAATCTGACTAAAAATATCAGGATTAAAGAAACAGAAGAGACATCACGATACTGAATGGGTTACGGAGGCTTTCCAGCGTCTCTGTTTTACGTGGCAATTTCATCTGGCAAAATGTTTACGTAAACTGTGTTCAGATCCAAAATAATAAATAGACAACATAATATTAGAAAGTACAGCACCTGCACCTTACAGCTAGACAGGGGACAGAATATTTGACTTTGCTTTGTGACCCTGACCTTCGACCGACTGCTCTCGAAATCAAATTATTGTACTTTGTTCTTGCCTGACCTTTAACCCTTCTTCTATTTTTAATCCAAATAGGTTCAGAACTATTTTAGGTCATCTGCCCTTATGCCTTTGACCTACTGACTGATTGTTCTCACTGGGCCTTTGACCCACTGTTCTAGAAAAAAAAATCTATTTGATCCTCAACCTTCCCACCAACTTTGGTATAAATCAGATCCAATCTGCAAACACCAAAATGCGGGGAGTTGTCCCATCTGTGTTGGATTAAGGCGCTGCATTGTTTATGTTTATTTTTGCGGCTTACCGATCATTTTAAACCTATTTGGCAGACTTCTTTCAAAGAATGGTTGAGGAGAGTTTTATTAAACTTCTCTCGCCATTCGAAAGTCTCTAATAATTCGAGTACGATCGTCAGATAATAGCATGAACACAGTATAAAAAAGTTCATGTAATCTAGGGTGTCTGGGTCGTGCCACACATTGCTGTTACTCACTCCATCACGCCTCAAGCACCACGACAACCACTTCCCTTTTGTGGACAGTTTCGTGTGACACCATTATACTTCATCCTAAAACCGCGGTGGTGAATTGTACGCAAACCACACACACACACACACACACACACACACACACACACACACACACACACACACACACACACACACACACACACACACACACACACACACACACACACTATCTATCTATCTATCTATCTGTCTGTCTAGCCAGACTCCTGAAATCCGGGATGGCCACAATCAAATCGCTCCATGTAGCCCGTCTGTGTACATAAACTGCACAATTCATCCCCTGAGGACAGTAGTTCTTGTCTATGCCACACATCTTCACATGTCACCACTCTGACGCCAGTAGCCACTGTCTGTACTGTATACATGTCAGGGCTGTCTCATTTAGGACTTATGTAACCCTGTTAGTGTGGAGGTATTAGTGTGAAAGATCAATAAAATGTGTGTGTGTGTGTGTGTGTGTGTGTGTGTGTGTGTGTGTGTGTGTGTGTGTGTGTGTGTGTGTGTGTGTGTGTGTGTGTGTGTGTGTGTGTGTGTGTGTTTAGAAACTCACAAAATCTCATTAAGCTGTAAGTTCCTCAGCCTTGGATCACAATAGTTCTTGCAGACATCAGGCCGCTCCTCTTACCACTGGGCCACCACCTCTGCCATAAATGATTAACAAACTGAGATCCTTAAATACACCTTCGGCCTCTCAGACATAACCTTTTTGGCCATAACATCCTCTTGTTTATATTGTCTTCGTCACTACCGGTTTAGCAGGGACGCGGGCAGAGGAAGATGTGTCTGGATAGGAGTAGTATTAGTAAAGTACAAGATGTGTCTGGATAGGAGTAGTATTAGTAAAGAGGAAGATGTGTCTGGATAGGAGTAGTATTAGTAAAGAGGAAGATGTGTCTGGATAAGAGTAGTATTAGTAAAGAGGAAGATGTGTCTGGATAGGAGTAGTATTAGTAAAGAGGAAGATGTGTCTGGATAAGAGTAGTATTAGTAAAGAAGAAGATGTGTCTGGATAGGAGTAGTATTAGTAAAGAGATGTATTTTCTTTGATATAGGAGAGTTCATAACACTTTGAGATTAGCGATATATTTTCACTATGTTATTTAAATCTCCTCAACACCGACATAATTTACAGACTAGGGGATATTATCAGTCTTAGACCCGTGTTCTCCAGGTTAAGTAGGGTCCCAAACACCTCTTCCTCAGCATATTGATTTTTGGATATGGCTGGCTGATATCCTTTAGTATATTATTTATGCACACTATAGCGACATTCCGAGGATTTATATAACACAGAGGACAACAGTAAGGTATTAATAAACCAATTAAATCGCATAGGAAGGGGTGCTAGGGAACTTCCTTAACCGTACGTCAATAGAGGCCATTAGCGTATCATGCCTGACTCAGCTAAGCACAGTTTTCCCCATTACTTGTGATAAATGCAGACTGTTCTCGACCATAAGAAGGTTATGGGATAAGAAGCAGGCTATGGACGGTATTCTGGTGAGGTTAGCAGGCTCCCTAACACCTCTTCCTTACCGGTTTATTTCTGATTCTGCACCGTTGCTATATTCTTGTGTCTTATTCATCCAACCTTTGTCAGTATTAAAAAGATATAAGAAGTAAAAACGGAGGATATTAATGGGCACCTTCAGGAATAAATCGCTAAGGAAGAGGTGCTAGGAAGCCTCCTAAGCTGACGAGAATACAAGCCTATATAGCGGAGGAAATTGTGTATTCTGTCACGCCAAAAATAAATGCCATACACCACATAGTTTTAAGCGGCTTTTACGTTATGTTGTTGTTATGCAAGAGACAGACAGCAGAGTTGGCCATATGCTTAAAACCTCAGTTGCAAAGAGGAAGGCAATGTTGCAAGCTTTGGTGATGATTCTAGGAGCAGTTATAAGCCCGTATTCTCGTGGGTTAAGGATGCTTCCTAACACCCATTCCTAAGCGATTTATTTTCCTTATTGCACCTTACTGTCCTCTTTTGTGTTATGTAAATCCTTCTAATATCACCTCACTCTACATACATAACGTGCAGGTGGAAATTAACCAGCCACGTCCAGAAATTAATCGCTGAGGAAGACGTGTTAGGGAGCTTCCTTAACAGAGGAGAATACGGATCTTAAACACGTGATTGGTACAAGACTGCAGTGGCACATGTCTTCTCAGCTGGTGGATGGCTGAGACTTGTTATTTTATGATTATGTTATGATGACGATGATGATGGTGATGATGATGATGATGGTGATGATGATGATGCTATGCAGTGTGTTTCGTTACAATAATCCAGTGCTGCCCAAGCCATCCTCTGAAGCTCGAAAAGTGGCGTTGACGAGAAACCTACACATGTCGGCGCTGTGTACCTTGGATGGAGGGAAGCAGCTGCGGCGTCCACCCGGGAGTCAAACCTCCTCATATTTCCCTACACCTTGCCGAGGGACGTACACTGGTCCGACCCTAACGAGGCGCTGTCTGTCGCACGGAAGAGCCGTTTCATTATATGGTGTATGTACAGTACCGGTACCTGTAGGACGGCCACATAGAAGCAGCTACTTACTTGAGGTCGACGGGTCCGCTCAGCCAGACACAAGGAGGTTAAGAAAAAACAACAGTCATGCAAGATAATACATACTGTTTTTTTTTTTCTTTTTTTTAATTTGGATGAATTGGCCATATATGGGTGTATACAAAGCTGCAGTATGCTTGATGCCTAGACCTTGAGAGTAAGGTAAGGATAGTAGCAGAGCTCTATATAACACACTAAACATAAGTCATTCTCACAAATATAGATATTGATGTAGACAGATGGCTAGACAGACATCAAACTGCAGCAAGCCATGAGCCTAGCCTACAAGAATGAGGTAATAACGGCACAGAATCTTTGAGTTATATGACTGATAAAAAATATGGAAATTCCCTTGATTCAGCAGCGGAAAATGGATTATATACAGTCAGAAGAAGTACAGTAGGTCCGTGACATCTGTGCTGGGTGTTTCTTCTATCTATCTATCTATAGCCCGACGCCATAATCCTGCAAAGGGTGGCCGCAGACAAAACGCTTCCAAGTTGCTCTGTCACCCACCGTTTGACTGCCCTCCCCCCAACTCAGATCTCCCTCCCCCCTCGTATACCTCTGAACTCAATCCCTCCACCTCATCCTCGGTCTCCCCCTCCCTCTCCCTCCCTCCACTTCACCTACATACACTGTCTCAGTCAGTCTTTCATTCTCCATTCTTTCCACATGTTTGGGCATTATTTAGAGGCTCAGGTATTTAGCACAGTACGGTACAGTGAAGCACAGGTAAAAGCAATGAATGTAACGCACTGACAAAAAAAAATACAGGTTAATTGTCTCTCAAATACTCTTTAACTCAATAGGAAATCTGAGTTTGGGATGACGACACTCGCTGAAATTTCTAGCAAGATTTTTTGGTTATTGAAATATTTTTGCAATCTCAGGCTTTTTTTTCTCTTTTTCTACAATAAACACTGAAGAAAACTCCAATGTTTCAGTGGAAGGCTTCTATATTATGCTAGAATATCCATACTTCTTACGATCTCAACATCTTTTTCCTAAACACTTACAGCTTGTCAGAACCACACACTATACAGCCAGTCTTATTAGTCATCTCTTTCTCCCAACTTTCTGAAACGAGGATAATGAACTTCAGCTGCCAACACCATACACTACAATGATATTTTTACAGCTTAGAAGAGTACATATTATAGCCGTCGAATCAATGGAAGTAATTAAATGTGGTTAATAAATACACATCCAGCAGCTTATGGCAGTCAGCACAGCACCCCCCTGGCTCACTCAGCTGGGAAAGTGACGTAAGGGATGCATATTTTATTCAGATTATTACACCAAGCACTTCTTTGATTCTTTAAAGAATGACCACACTAAACCCACCATGATCCCATCGCATAAAAGAGATTCGCATTTGACTCAAAAACACTAGACATGAACAGAAAATTGAGGTTAACGTAAGAAAAACAAAGTCTGGCAAGAAGGAACCAGTTCGACCGGAGATCTAATTTCCGCTCTGTGTACCATTCTTTCGCTTTTTCTTTTCCAGGAAAGTGTTGGTTAGATTAGGTTTGTATTCTTAGTATCAGGTTAGGTTGGTTTGTTAGTCAGGTGAATGGTAGGTTAGGATAGGTTAGGCTAGCTTGGAGTAAAATGAAAATGAAAATGGAAGAATAATCATCCAGGAAAAATCAAACTTAGCGTGTAGAGCTAAAATGGCATACAGAACTGAACCCTGAGGCCGAGGAGCTCTCAGGTGACAGGCTCAACAGGTGGATGTAAATGCTGATTCCCCTCCTTTCAGCAAATTGAATAAAGTTTAAGGTATATTCCCATCAGCATTACGGTGTTCGAGAGAAAATGAGTCCTGAGCATTTTTTTTTTTTTTTTAATGGAGGGCGGGGGGGCTAACCAGAGTGTGTACATTTATATCGCCCTAACCCACAGAAAAAAAGCTTTCATTTTCTTATATGCACCAATTCTCTATGCTAAATGGGTTATGACCTCGTTAAAGTCGTGGAAGTTCTGTGTATCATGTGCTTCAGGATTTACTATAGAAATTCTGAATCATTCCTTCCTCATCCCGATTCATGTTTTAACCACGACACTCCCTGGAGCTTGTTTCAGTTATGTTGTTACTCTTAGATTATTATATTCACCTTTGGAGAGACTGTCTACCCTGCTGCCACAATGGACTCTACTAACCTGAACAAATCACCTCGTGGTCACAAAAATAAAGAGGAAAATGGTGTGTTAAGCATATGTCCACACGTCAGAGGTGGAGCAGCGTTTCATACTGTAAAAGCAATGAGTATTCTGTATTCCCCTTTGTAGCTATTGATATAACCTATACTCATATATCAACTCAACAAGTGCTATGTTTTTCCATGATATTATATCTCACTGTAACGTCTGTGTTTTAGTAACCTCTGTTTTATGATAAATGTTTAATTATAATGCCAAGTGATTTTTTTAATGTTGGGAGATAACTTTGCCCCTAGTTAACAAAAGTATCCGAAAGTATAATAATAATAATTGTAATAATAATAGTAATAATACTAATACTATTACTAATACTAATAATAATAATAATAAATGAATAATAATAATGAATAATAATAATAACCATCATCATCATAATAAAATATAATAATAATAATAATAATAATAATAATAAAGTAAATAAAAAGATAAACTGCCTCATAGCAGTAAGTACACGAGGTAAGATGTGTGTGTGTGTGTGTGTGTGTGTGTGTGTGTGTGTGTGTGTGTGTGTGTGTGTGTGTGTGTGTGTGTGTGTGTGTGTGTGTGTGTGTGTGTGTGTGTGTGTGTGTGTGTGTGTGTGTGTGTGTGTGTGTGGGTTTTATGTGCACTACTCTGGGCATGGGCTTAATAGCCAGTTCTCTGAGGCCCGGCAGTTCTCCAGCTTACTATATTCCTCCAAATGTCACAACTTCGGCGCTGACACCCACCGTCCATACTGAATACATGCTAGGGCTGTCTCGCACAGGACTGGTATTACCGGGGATGTTTTCACGGCCTGTTGGTGGGTCCAATGGCAGATCAATAAATTCTACTTTAACGAAATTCAAATCATTTAAACTTGCCCCAGCCGGAATTCGAACCCGTCTCCACTTGAAAAGATCATCTCTCTACCGATTCGGACACCGCCTCCGTTGGCAGATGCATGACGCTCTCTCTCTCTCTCTCTCTCTCTCTCTCTCTCTCTCTCTCTCTCTCTCTCTCTCTCTCTCTCTCAGTCTATCTATTTACTATGCAGTGCTATGTTTCTAAGTATAAAATCCTTTCTATAGAAGTTATCAAAGCAGAATGCTGTTTCTAAGAGGCAATACTATACATGGGCACCTCCATATACATTTTTTTTCCTGTAGGGACACTTTGGGGGGAAATCATGGTACTGTAGACGATTTCTCATTCAACGTACGGACGATTTATTAAAGCTGAAAAAGACCTCCTGAAATGGAGAGGTTAATGAGGGCTACGTCTTTATCCCCTCCAGTTCCAAATATCTCCCTCGATCTACAAAAAACACTAGAAATACAAGGAATAAAAAATATGAATATAAAAGGAAAGGAAGAACATGGTGATGAAGGAGTATATATCAGCTGTTCAAATCTCCAGGGCTGAGTTCGCCATCCAGATGCTACTGAATTTAAGAAAGCTTTATCTCATATCTTGGGGATGATACACGCTTTATCTAACCCATGAAGTTCAACATATCGTCTGGAGATAACAGGAATATATTGCAGAAAGAGGTAATCACAGCAAGGGTGTCCGTTCTGGGTGTTCAAAACCTCCCTCGCCAGGTTCACCATCCTGCTTCGAATCCTTTGAACCAGTGAAGTCTCCAGATTCATTTGTATTTACCTTCAGATGGTTTTGCACAGCTATAGATATCGCTCTCGTTTAGGAGAGTTAATGAAGGTTATGTGTACCCATCCAGCTGAAATACCTCTTAATATGTACAAAAACCTATGAAGAAAGCAATAAATAAACAAATAGATAAATAATAAGCCAGAGAATGAAGTAATCCCTGACCAGAAAGTAATACCGACTGTTCGAACCATTCATCACCAGGTTCAACATCCAGTTTCGAGGCCTTTGAATCCTTGAAACCTCCTCATGACAGATGTTCTGTTTGCCATTTCTTAACTACACTTGCAAGGAGTAGACTGTAGCTCAGCCAAACAGGACGGTACTCCCGAGCTGGATGGCATGCTGGTGACAGGGAATCACCAGCCCTCAGGACCTGTTCCTGACCATCTCCCTTTGCCGAACATTTTCAGTGTTTTCATTAACACAGAGAGAAGGCCAACATACTGTCATAATACATCTACCTTCAACTGTCTACACCACACTATATGCACATTAGACCACATTTTCTATATCCATCCTCCAATAGCAATAGCTGCTGCCTTATTATCAGCAAATTCGGTGGTATCTCAGATTGTCACCACCGGCAGGTAGGGCTGGTGCCAGAAGGTCGTCCTGGTCGCAGTCAAGTGACTGTGAAGACAGCGGTTGTTGCAAACAGTGTTCATGCTCGTCAGCGGAGAAGCACAGTTTCGTTCTTACATTTCATTATTATCCGTGGTCTTATACTAATCTGAATTCTGATCACTTTTTTCCTCCAATCTACAGTATATTCCCTCTAGCCCTGTTCCTCACAGAAACCCAAAGCTCTCCCTCTACTGACATCCCTATTTTGCTTTCCTGGTTACTGTCTCCTCACACACTTCCGTAACAAGGGTGGTGTAATAACCGAAATGAAATTTAACAAATAAATCACTGGTCTGATCAAGATTCAGTCTCAGGCCCTCGCACTCCACACGCACGCACATTACCACTGAGCCAAACAGAGGATCTCCCCTTTGGCTGTGGGCGACACTGGCATTTATAGAACCCATTACATCCCTCTTTTTCTCACCCTGGTAATTAACTTTGTAAGTTTCGAGCAGCATAGCATCAAAGGCCACCATTGGGGACGCTGTAAAACGTACCGAACAGCTCATCCCTGGGATGTAAGGACAAGGACGCTGCCAGCTACCCAACACCAAGTTTCCAACCAAGCCTCACCTCACATCCCACACTGCTGCCAACCAAAGTAATGATCGAAATTAAACTTAACAAATTAATCACTGGTTTGGCCGAGATTCGATCTCAGGCCCTCGTCCTCCAAAGGTGCGCGCATTACATCTGAGCCAAACAAAGGATCCCCACTTTGCCTCTGGGCAATACAGGCACTTATAGACACCATTACACCCCTCTTTTCTCCCCTTGGTGATTAAGTTTGTAAGTTTCGAACATGGTAGCGTAGCATCAGAGACCACCACTGGGGATACTGCGAACCAAACTAAACAGCTCATACCTTGGATGTAAGGACAAGGACACTGTCAGCTAACCAAGGAACAACATTAAAATGCCAGCCAACCCTAACCTCACATCCCACACTCCTGCCAACTAATGTGCTAACCGAAAGTAAACTTAACAAAATAATCACTGGTCTGGCCGAGATTCAATCTCAGGCCCTCGCACTCCAAACCTGTGCTTGTTACCAGTGAGTCAATCAGAGGATCTCCACTTTGCCTCTAGGCAATGCGGGCATTTATAGACCCCATTACAGTGGCACCTGTTGTTATAGCAAATCTGAATTTGCATTTAGAACTATTTTGAACTTCACTTCGGCTAATTTTGATTATTATACAAACTAAAGTATCTAACTATTATCAAATATATCTCTATAGTTTATCACTACCGCAATGTTTCTTCAGAACTCAGCATATTTCGCTCTATATTCACACAGTTGACTAACCTTAACCTCACCCTTACCACTGAAATTACAGTTTTGGGCGATTCTAACGTCCATAATGTAGAATGGTTATTGCATTCTGCCAGGACTGATGATGCTGGTCTAAAATGAAAGCTGTTTGCAGAATCATTTAATCTCACTCAGTTGGTAAAACAACCAACAAGAATACCAGATAATCCTGGCCATAATGCCTATCTCTTGGACCTATTCCTGACAAAGAATCCAGATCATTACAGGATAGATATACTGTCACCACTTGGATCCTCTAACCACACTTTCATCAAAGCCTCATTAGTCAATTGCCCCAAACCTGCCCGTTCTGAACCGATCAGGGTGATCAGATGGCACTTTGATAGGGCAGACTGGGTTGGATTTAGAAATTATCTTGCTGATATTCCCTGGCAGTCTTTCATCTCCAATGACGTCAGTTCTACCCAGCCCCACATTATTGACTTAATACAAGCTGATATGGGACTTCATACCCAGTCAACAGTTCACTAAAAGATCAGACTCCCCAAAATGGTTTGACAGCAATTGAGCCAGAGCAAAGTTATCTGAATCGCTCAGACAATTTTAAATTGCTAGAAACCACGCAAAAGTAGTAATAAATCTCGCTAAATCGAACTTCCTTCACAACCAAGCATCTAATCTATTAAATAATCCTAATGACAATAGAATATTCCGGTCAACTCTGTTATTTAAATAGTAACTTAACATGTCATCACCCACTTCCCCGCTAAAATCTTCTGATGGTAACATTACAAATGACCCGCGTGGTAAAGCGAACATCCTTGCCAGTACATTTGCCAGAAATTCTACCTTAGAGGATGTCAACCAGAACGTCCCTTTACTAGAACTTGACTCTCCCCAAACTGACCCACTAAAGATACAGACTAGAGACGTATAATGCATTCTAGACAACTTACCAACCAACAAAGTTCCATGTCCAGAGGAATTTTTCCAATTGTTTTGAAATAGCGTTCCCCAGAACTCGCTCTTGTCCTAGCTAAATTATTCAGACTATGCATATGTACTTCTTCTTACCCTAATTCTTGGAAAGAAGCCAATATCCACCCAGTTCCGAAGAAAGGAAGTTCCTCTGACCGCTCTGATTAGAGACCAATAGCTATCATATCTTCTCTTGGTAAAGTATTTGACAGTAATTAATTAGCACAGTGTTAACCATCTTGAATCCAACAACTTAATTAATCCACTTATACTGAGTGTCCTACACATAGTCCACCCAAACATATACTCATAGAAAATTATCCTATGATAGAAAACATTTCCTGGCTGATTTCCACACTTCTGGATCATTCTTTGAATCCTCAGTGTTGCAGACGACACTGGAAGTGAAGGGTGTGCTGTGCTGGCATCCAAAGTTGCCAATTTTGTACTTTTTTTTTGTAGACACCATGTCATCTACAAGTAGGTAATTTTTTTCAATACTTTCAAATGATATACCTTTACATTTTTTTACCTTATGTCAGTCAATTAATGTTATTTTTTTTGCATGTTGAAGTTTAAAAGCAATATTCTCCATAGATTTTGGATAATGTTTATGTAAACATTGGTGTCCTACATCTAGGCAAAAGTGACATGAGAGAACATTGCTTGTATTTGTTATTCTTACATTTTATGCAAGCATAATTTTTATCTAAAGACAGTTTTATGGGATTCTGCATTGTTCTGTATTTTTAGCCATTGTGTTTTCATACTTTCCTGCAGACAAAATGCAGTATTATCATATGTTTTCTTGACATTTCAGTGGGTTCAAAGCAAGTCACTTCTATGGCAAGTCTACCAAATATGTGTTCACATGCAGTAGACATGGAGCCAATTTCCCAGGCTTCACGGTATTCTTCAAAAGACAAAAGGCGAATCTAATTACAACGACCACATATGATAAAGGTTTACAATGAGCACATGGGTGGGATCTATAGAACTGACCAAACTTCTCAAAATATAGAATTGCCGTAAGGCGAAGAGGTGGTACTCAAATATTGTGACATACTGTATTGATGTGGCAATCAGTAATGCTGGGCAATTGCACAAACTCTGTGAGGCTGAGAATGCAATGAATCTCCTTTCTTTCCGATGCAGTATTGCACGTTTATACCTGGAATGGAATGCAAATCCTCCATACCAAGGCCAACGAAGGAGACAAAGAGGAGAAAAGATGAAGGCCGAAATGATGACCATGCACACTGGGTCACACTGTCATAAAAGACTTTGTAGTAACTTGTAGAGAAGTTTTGTTGTTTAGTTGTCACTCTCGATTTCTTGTAGTAGGAATTAAAGATGAATACAGTGAGTTGATCTTAATTTATTATCTTCAGAGAAAATCTAAGCTGAGCAGGGTATGTCGTACAGAGACAATATAATAAGTAAGTCTAGTTGGGCCCCTCTTTCTTGTTCACTCTCTCCACTACCTGTCGGTTCTATGGCCTGTCTCCTTCTGAGCTCTGCTTCCTAAATTCTGGTGAAACAGGGGTCGTGTCACGTGTGTTACACTGTGGTTGGAAAGTTCCAGAAACCTGCGTGTGAGTATGTGTGTATGTCACTAGGCTTTGTTCGCATGCTATCTCGCTGACACACTACCTACATCATCCCCTGTCTTTGCTACTTCCTGTGTGTGGTCAACATTTCCCCATTTAACTTGCAAGATCATTTCCCTTTCCCAGGCTTGCATGGAGCTGTCTATCTATCTATTTATCTATCTATCTATTATGATTTGTAATTATAATATGGACTCATAACAACACCACAAAACAAACTGAATGTGCTCACTGCCACATAGAAACAACAACAAGGTGTGAAAAGCGTGATAAGTCTCCATGTGAAGTGCTTCAAAGACTGTCACACACAGCAGCCAAACTGGCGATCAGAATGAAGAAAAATACATTGGATTATGTTCAAAGTATTATGTTTGATTGATTACAATGTTATATTCTATATTTACGCAATCTCAAAAGATGAACGTCTATGGTCCTAGAGAACATTTTCAGTATTGATTTGCCTAGGAACCTTTATATTGGATGCTGTATATTTTGGCTGCAAAACCAAATTTCATAATAAAACTTTGTTTATGGGTTATTTGTGTGTCATTTACACTAAATTTATAAAGTAAAGTTAAAATTGCATCAAAATTTTACCTTTAGGGTTAAATGGTAAATAGTGATAGACAGTATGGTTTTCGTCACGAAAGATCCACTCTTGATATACTCAATCTCCTGACTGTTACCATCCATCAGTCCATTGACCAACATGGAGAATCTCGTACAGTAGCCCTTGATATCTCTAAAGCTTTTGACAGAGTATAGCACCGTTCTTTGCTATCCAAACTCCCTTGCTCTGGCCTATAATCTTTTGTTTCTCTGATTTCCTCATATCTCAGTGACAGAAAGATATGGGTAAAAGTAGATGACGTATACTCCAAAATCCAGTCGATTAATGTCGGCATGCCACAAAGATCAGTTCTGGCCTCAGCCCTACTCCAAATTCATATTTATGATCTCTTATCTGACACCCATAATTCCATTCATTCATGTGCAGATGACTCGACACTTCACAGTTCATTTACACATAAACACCCATTCACAAAGTCTAATATCTCTAACTCACAAACCAATACAGCAATCTCAATAAATCAAGACTTATCTAAGATCATTGAATGGGGACAAAATAACATTGTGTCATTTAACGCTAGGAAAACCATATATGCAATTTACTAATAGACAGATATTGCCTGATTGCTATAGTATCTTCAGTGCTACGAATATTCCTATCTCCAAAAGTACTGAAACTCTCCATGTTTCACTTAGCAATGCCCTCAGCTGAACCTCTGATGTCAGGTCCCTTGCTAAAACCGCTTCATAGAAACCTGGATTACCGTACAGAATCTGTAACTTCTTCACACACGAGCTGCTAGCTTTAATCTACAGGAGCCATGTGCACTCTCAGTTGGAATATTGCTTACCCTTGTGGAATGGATGTGAAGACGTCGTACTAAAACAACTGATAAAAATTCAGAACAAAGTTATTAGAATTACTGTAGTGCCAGGAGGTGATAATGAGTTGTATCTGGTTCATTTTACGACCAAAAGCACCGATTAGTGAGAGAGTGTAGCCAGGGTATAGCTGTTTCCATGTGAATGTGATCCAAATGTACATTGTTACCTAGAGCTTAAGACATTTTCTTTTCTACTGTAATTTATTAGTGCTAAGTCTCTATAAATAATATTAAAATCTCGAGCAGGTAGGAATCTGTGCCTATGATCACGTAATCCAGCATAATGTACGCATGCGCAGGCACGATGGTTTTTATTGTTGTGTTTTTTTTTTAATATATGTAAGGGTATAGAGACTGTTGTAATTATTGTAAGTAGGGAATGTCATTTTTTTCGGGTAATCAATTGTAAGCGGAAAGGCATCACATTGAGTCTATCACGAGTCTATAGTACTGAAAATTTTAAATTGTGTAAGCCGTCATCCTCCTCCACCCCCCTTTCCACCACGCAAGACTAGTGCGTTACTCGCTCACCGACCGTGAAATGTGACAGATGGTCGGTACTGTTGTCATCCTCCCCCTCCCCTCCAAGGAATTCTGAAGTGTTGTGCTGATCACGGAAGGTGACGCCATTGCCACATTTGGAGACTGAGTCCTGAGTCCCGCTCACCACTCTTGTATTCTGTGAGCTGGATAGTGAGCGGGTCCCAGTGAGTGGGTCAAGGTCCCAGTGAGTGAGTCAAGGTCCCAGTGAGGGAGTCAAGGTTCCAGTGAGGAAGTCAAGGTGCCCGGGAGGGAGTCAAGGTCCAAGAGTGGAAGTCAAAGTCCCAGTGTGGAGGTCAAGGTCCAAGTGTGGAAGTCAAGGTCAAGAATATTAGAAGACCGGACCAGTGAACTATGAGCTCAGAGGGACGATTATGGAGAGCCACATTGGACTGAGCCTGGGACAAAGGAGCTAAGTTTTGTGGAATTTGATATTAGGGCCATATGTTTGTTGAATAACGTGTCAACTGATTCAGGGTTATTTTGTAAGGCTAGTAGCTAGGAAGATTTCTACCTTTCTTTGGTCTTGTTAATACACCTGTCCTCCCATTCGAACTTTATTGTTTGTATAACCCTTAAGAACTGGTGGTATAGAGTTGACCTAGTAGCTTGTTAATGTGTAACCCAGGAGCATTTGGGGAAATTGCGAAGGTCGGGCTTGGGTTGGCCAAGTTGGAGACTGATCCCGTCATTTTGGCATGCTACCACTCTTAACCTGACCACTTGAAAAATAACAAACGCAACCGAAGAGGCCGCTAGTGGGAGAGGGTCTCCATCAATCTGAGTTCCCGACTGTTCCAGCATGCAGTGTTCATCACTAGTGACTTGATTTTTGCCCCTTTTTGACCACACAAAAGTCTGGATCACAGAGCTTACTCGTACAAGTGGTGGCAGTGTTGGGATGACCTATTAATGTGAGGGAAATTAAACTTGTAAGCAATAATTGAGAGGTCATTCAGATGATTGCCATTAAATCTAAATAAGGTAATAGCTCATCCGCCAGTTCTCAAAGGTATTTGTACTTAGCATTATATGTAGAATTATAGGGTATGTGTATTTGCAGTGTGTACTATTTTGGTGTTGCAGTTGGGCATTTTAATTGTTGAGCTTCACCTCCTGGAATTGCTCATATTTGTATAATTCATGATGGAGTCCCATGTTGAAAAATTAATTGACCTTGAAACTGAAATGCCTGAGGGAGTAGGTTTAAAGCAGGAACCATCTGCAATTGATGAGTGTTTTGAGCATATTAGAGCTTTGGAGGAGATGTTAAGCCCACACGGACTCACCCCAACCAAGATTGGAGGCTCATCACAGTATACCCCCATAAAGTCTGGAAATCCTTTTGGGCAGTCAACTCCACAGTGGTCAAATTTGCCTGTAAGAGGTATGCAGAGCTATCAGGGAAATTCGGTAGTACTAGAGTGCAAGGATGTTGATGTTCTATGGATGAGTGAACTGTATGGTTTACATACTAGGACCCTGGTGGATCACTTTTTAAATCATGTGGAGTCAGTGACTGCTAACTTAGAACTCCGGAAGGCGGTAGCACTTACCAGTATGGACACAGAGTTGTGTACATACGTTCTGGGAAAGTTAAGCTTATGTGAGGCAGGTGGAGCATATGGGAACATCAAGACATTGTTGCAACAAGAGTTCAGAGGTCCCGCATGGATTGCTGATGCGTTCCGCAAGCTTGCACACATGGAGTATAAATTTGAGGATCCACCTAAGAGGTTTGTTAGACAATTCAAGAGTAACTTTGGGGCAATTTGTAGAGAACATCCCCATATTAACCCTCCCAATGTGGAGCAGTTGTGGAAGAAAGCTGTGCTATGTAATGTACCCCAGGAAGTTAGGGAACGATTAGAGTTGTTTAAAGATCTGGGAATGGAGGAGGTCTTTATTTCAGAATTAGAGAGAGAAGGGGGTTATAGACAGTGGTGTAGAGTGGCAAAAGTTGTGGATGAACAAGGGTCTGGCGTTAATTATGTTCCAACCCCTACTAGAACCACATCTCCAGTTGTTGGTGACAACACTCGTCCAGTGACTCAAGTACCCACACATCAGGTATCCTTTAAACCTAGACCTACAACGTGGCCTTGTGGGTGGTGTTCAAACGGCAATAAACATGATCGGGCGAGTTGCCCAAGGAAACCAGAGCAGGGAAGTTGTTTTGATTGCTTGAAAGCTAGCTCTAGAAGGGGACATGAGGGATGCCCTGGTAGACCTAACCTGAGTAGAAAACCAGAGAGAAGCGTGCCAAGTATACCTCCTGTAACAGCTAATCCCCTCCCACAGCAGGATTCTCAATTACATCCAGACTCCCAACCACCTAGGGAATGACTAGAGGACCCTGAGGTAATGTAGACTGCCAGTGATGTGTGTAGCGTACAGGATGTAGGGCAGAATAAGAGTCGTCAGAACCTTTCAGATGCTGAGGTGGAGGAAGTCTGAAAGTTTGAGGCGAAGTAGACACTCCAGTGATACCTTGATTTTGGGACAGTATCAGGTTTCAGCTTTTGTAGATACCGGTAGCGTTGCTACATTGATGAAAGAGAGCACAGCAAATAGATCAGGATTAAAGATTAGCAAGTGCTGACGTTCATTGCATTCAGTATCTAACCATAAGTTAACTGTTGCTGGCCAGGTTTTGTCGGTAGTGCATATGGCCCCCGAGACAAGCGTAGTGCAGCAATTTGTAGTGGTCCCAGACTACTATTTGTCAACAGAAATGCTCATGGGTGCAGACTTAAGTGGCAGGGCGATTTTCACTCGGGACGGAGAAGGTCAGGTGATTCATTGGGGTGGTTAGCAGTACGAGGTCCGAAATAAGCTTTGCCAGACAGTGAATAGAATAAGGTTCTGGTCTAACCATATGAGAAAGGCAGAAGGAGAGCTAGTACAAGTGAAGTGTAGGACCGTGGTACGTGCACAGACATTGATGTCAGTGCCCATTATGTTAAAAGACAGAAAACCTGGTGATGTCTTACATGTTAGTAAAGTTCAGAAGGCCAGGGGTAAGGCTTCATTAGCACCAAACTGTTGCGTGAGAGTTAGTGAGAACAGGACATGTTATTTACCATTTACCAACATAACCAAGGGGCCAGTGAAGCTTAATCCAGGACAAGTGTTGGGGATGTACCGTGTTGTTGACGAGTCGAGTATTACTTATCTTAGCCCCAAGGAACAGGACAGAAGTCCACCTGAATTAGTGCCACCAGGAATCTAGGCAGAAAGTGACCTTTTGGCACCAGTAGTTCGGGTCGAGAATGCTTTGTTACCCCACATGGATCAGGCACAGGATGGAAGTGACCGACGTCCTGCGCTTAATTTAATTCTCAGAGGGCTGAAGTGGACACATTTGTTTCAATCACAGAGCGACAAATTGAGAGAGTTGGTATTGGATATCCATGCACTGTTCATTCTTGGTCCGAAGGAAATTGGCACTCTCAAAGTACCTGAAGCCCACATTGATACTATTGACTCTGAACCCGTACGTATGCCCTTGTATCGGCATCCTGGGCAAGCAAGGAAGATAATTTCCGAGATGATCGACGAGATGATTGATAAGGATGTGATTGAGGAATCGACCACTGCATATTTAGCCCCCATAGTCTTAGTCAGCAAGCTGGACGGCAGTAAAAGGATGTGTATTGATTATCGGGCTCTTAATAAAAAGGTCAAGATAGATATCCTACCCCTACCCCGATCAAACAAATTTGTAGAGGAAAGTGCTCGGAAATAGTTTTACTGCACCCTTGATATGAAAGATGCCTACCTCCAAGTTCGGTTGGATGAGAGCTCTTGAGACTTGACAACTTTTTCTGATGGGGTTAATTTGTTTAGATACAAGCGCATACCTTTCAGATTGTCTTTGAGTCCAGCTATTTTCATGAGGAAAATGATGCAAGTGTTAGCCCCTTTAGTTAGAGAAGGTTGGTGCCGTAACTACCTAGATGATGATGTGATTTGGGCAGACTCTTTTGATCAAATGCTAGACCGACTGAAGATTACCTTTGGAAGATTAACCGAGTTTGGAATGAAGCTGAACGTTCGTAAATGCTCTTTCTTAAGACGAGAAATTAAGTTCTTGGGATATATAGTGTCAGAGAAGGGAGTACACCCTGACAGTAGAATCTTGAAGCCACTGAACAAATGTCATGACCAACAAAGGCCAAGGAAGTGAGACGCATTATGGGCATGCGTAACTTCTATCGCAAACACATTCCTGACTTTGCTGCCATTACCAGTCCTCTCACAGATTTGCTTAGGAAGGACATAAAACTTGAATGGTCCGAAGAGTGTGAGAATGCATTCTTAGTTCTTAAACAAAAGTTAGTGTCAGCTCCTACACTAGTAAAGGCAGATTTAACTAAACCATTCGAGTTACACACAGATGCTAGTGACTCGCACATTGGCAGAGCTCTTATGCAGCTGGAAGGCGAGAAAGATCGAGACCTATTGGATACTTTTCAAAGGAGCTTACCACGACAGAAATAAAATAGTAACGGACAAGGAAGCCATGGCAATAGTAAGTGCGTGTAGATTTTTCAACCACTATTTGTGGTGCGAACCCTTTTCCATCGTTACTGACCATAGACCTTTAACCACCATTTTTAAGAAAATGGCTAAATGCCCACGTATGTCACATTATTTGTTGGAGGTGAGAGAATACGATTTTGTGATAAAATATAAAAAGGGTGTGAATCATTATGTCCCAGATGCTTTGAGTAGACCAGTAAGAGCAATCGAGGAGGCCTCAGATATATCCCAATCTAATGCAGAATTTCAGTGGCTGGGCCTTACGGTGGACAAAGTCCGGGAAGCCCAGAGGGCAGACCCGAGGTGGAGGAAGGTAATTCAGTATTTAGAAGGAGGTCAGTTACCCAGGAAGTTGTCTGGTAATCATCCCATTTATGCTTTCGAAATGAACGAGGAGATTCTGTATGTGCGAAGAGAAGAAATGGGAAAGTCTTGATTAGCCTGGTAGTACCAAAGTCTTTAGTGGCTATTGCCTGTTCGGTTGTTCTTAACCCTTCACACCTAGGAGAACGGAAGACGATAGCCAAGGCAAGACAGTTTTCCTATTGGCCGCCTCTACTGACATATGTGACATTTTGTTAAGTCATGCAAATCATGTCAGCAGTTCAAGGGTCACGGGAAGATTGTGCACCATTTTAAGGAATTGCCACCAGTAGATGATAATGGTCAGAGGGTTGCGATAGATCTCATAGATTTGCATAATAGTCAGAGTGATCACAGGTATTGTCTCACAGTGATAGACCATTTTTCTAGGTATCTATGTATCTATCCCCTTCGTACAAAATCCACCAAAGCTGTAGCTGAAGAATTTAAGAAGGACATCTGTACGTTTGGCAAGCCACAGGTAGTTATCATGGACAACGGAGGAGAATTCACCAGCGCAGAGTTTAGAGATTTTTGTAGGAGAGCCGGGATTAAGCAAGGATACTGTCTGCCCTGCCATCCTCGAGGAAATTCAGTTATTGGGAGAGCACATAGGACATTAAAGACAGTACTGGCAGTCTTGAGCCAAGAACACCTGAATACGTTGCCCATACACCTGCACAACACTGAGAAAGTGTTGAGCGAAGCAGTGCATACGTCCCTAGGTACATCATCATCCTTTGCTTTTTATGGACGTCATCCAAATCGCGAGGTAGGTGATTTGCAGTTGCCTACTGATGAAGACTGTGTAGAGAAAATAGATGTCAAACAGATTCTCAAGGAGACACAACGTCGGATGACAGCAGGATAACTTGGCAGGGCAAGTGGGGTACGCAGGAATGACTCTCTAGAAGCAGGTGAATTAGTTTGGATATGTGTTGAAGAGTGCTTGCCTGGTACGGCATCAAAGCTATATAGGAAGTGGCAGGATCCTTACAAGATTGTCAAAGTTATCGATCAGGGTAGAGCCTGTGAGTTAGAAAATGTGTTTGATGGCACCATCTTAAGTAGGGCAGGTGAAAAGGTCAAAAGATATTTCGAAAGATGCCTTATTGAGTACGGTGGATTCACAAGTTTTTGACCAGTGAGGAAGTGGAGGAGATACTGCCCAGCGTAAGATCCCGGAGAGCGCCTGAGAGGTTGCAATACATGTAGATGATGGGTCTATGGTGTATGTATTGAATATACTCATTTTTTTTTTTCTCTGAGCACGTCTTGTCCCTGCCTTAACTGGCTAGGAACATGGAGTCAGGAATGCCTTTCCAGTTCTCTCCAGACTGTACCTGTGTATTTATCTTTTTATCAGTACCTATAAGTTGTAATTTTGGGTTGAGCTGCAGTAGGGTTGAGTAGTTGTTTAAGGTATGTCCAGCTTTTGGAGAGATGAGACATGGAAGCTGCGTGTTGTCAAATCGAGTACACAATGGAGTATAGATCGTCATTCTTGCCTTACCTTGAATCTTTTTTTTTTTCTTTAGTTTAGATTGTTAGGCTTAGTTAGGGGAAATGAGCTCTGACACTTGGGACTTTTTTTTTTCCAGGTTTAGGGAACTGTACATGTGAGGGGCAGTTCTACCTGAAGGTCTCTGCCTGGAAGTTTCCTACTTGCTTTGAGAACCTCGAGCACCGAGTTTATGCAATACCCGAGCTGCAGTATAGGATTGCTCAGAGAGAGAAAGGGGAAGTTTCCAGTTCTCTATTGGGCTTGGAGAAGTTAAACTATGGGGCTCTCGCATGTTAGGAGAGGTAGGTAGGCTTTGCTTGGTCTCTCTGGACAGAATGCAGTGGAGCGGCTCGTGTTACTCTTAGCTAAGCACAAAGTTTCTCCTTGTGGCAGGGCATTCTCCTTGTGAGTAATACTGTATATCTGGTGAGTAGCATACGTCGTCGGTTGCATATCGTGAGTAGCATGAGAAAATTTACTCGTGGTAGAGGAGTTCATTTTTTTGTTGTGGACAGGATAGCTGCCGACTGTTCTCGAGCACGGTCTTTACGTAATATCCCACAGTCACAGTATAGGACAAGCCGGCTGGTGTCTTTGAAGGCATGTAGATTGGTTTCCCCTCACGAGCAAGGAGCGTGTGGAACACCCCACAGTAGCAGTATTGAGGGAGACTGGTCAAGCAGGTGAATTTACGTACAGAGTTTAAGTATGGGTACTGGGTATTTCTTAGGGGTTCAGGTCCAGTCGCCCGAACTTTTGGTCTTCCCTAACCGTGGGCGGATGCAGTGCCCAGAAGTGATTATGAGTTGTATCTGGTTCATTATACGCCAAAAGCCCCGTTTAGTGAGAGAGTGTGGCCAGGGTATAGCTGTTTCCATGTGAACGTGATCAGAATGTAGATTAAGTTACCTAGTGCTTAAGCCATTTTTCTTTGTACTGTAATTTATTAGTATTAAGTCTCTTTATAAATAATATTAAAATCTCGAGCGGGTAGGAATATGTGCATAATGTACGCATGCGCAAAGGGTTGTATGGCACGATGATTTTTTTATTGTTTTTTCGATATAGGGGTATAGAGAGAGATTGTTGTAGAGTAATTATTGTAACTAGGGAATGTCATTTTTTTCGGGTAATCAGTTGTAAGGGGAAAGGCATCACATTAAGTATATCAAGAGTCTATAGTAATGAAAATTATAAATTGTGTAAGCCGTTTCCGCCCCCCCTTTCCACCACGCAAGACTGGCGTGTTACTCGCTCATCGACCGTGAAATGGTCGGTACTGTCTTCATCCCCCCCCCCTCCAAGGAATTCTGATGTGTTGTGCTGATCACGCACGGTGATGCCATTGCCTCATTTGAAGAGCGAGTCCTGAGTCCCGCTCACCACTCTTGTATTCCGTGAGCTGGATAGTGAGCAGGTCCCAGTGAGTGGGTCAAGGTCCCAGTGAGTGAGTCAAGGTCCCAGTGAGTGAGTCAAGGTCCCAGTGAGTGAGTCAAGGTCCCAGTGAGTGAGTCAAGGTTCCAGTGAGGGAGTCAAGGTCCCAACGAGGGAATCAAGGTCCAAGAGTGGAAATCAAAGTCCCAGTGTAGAAGTCAAGGTCAAGAATATTAGAAGACCGGACCAGTGAACTACGAGCTCAGAGGGACGATTATGAAGAGCCACATTGGACTGAGCCTTGGACAAAGGAGCTAAGTTTTGTGGAAATTGATATTAGGGCCATATGTTTGTTGAATACCGTGTCAACTGATTCAGGGTTATTTTCTAAGGCTAGTAGTTAGGAAGATTTCTACCTTTTTTTGGTCTTGTTGATACACCTGTCCTCCCAATCGAACTTTTATTGTTTGTATAACCCTTGAGAACTGGTGGTATAGAGTTGACCTAGTAGCTTGTTGATGTGTAACCCAGGAGCATTTGGGGAAATTGTGAAGGTTGGGCTTGGGTTGGCCAAGTTGGAGACTGATCCCGTCATTTTGCCATGCTACCACTCTTAACCTGACCACTTGAAAAATAACAAATGCAACCGAAGAGGCCACTAGTGGGAGAGGGTCTCCATCAATCTGAGTTCCCGACTGTTCCAGCACGAAGTGTTCATCACTAGTGACTTGATTTTTGCCCCTTTTTGACCACACAAAAGTCTGGATCGCAGAGCATACTCGTACAAGTGGTGGCAGCGGTGGGATGACCTATTAATATGAGGGAAATTAAACTTGTAAGCAATAATTGAGAGGTCATTTAAATGATTGTCATTAAATCTAATTAAGATAATAGCTCATCCCCCAGTTCTGAAAGGTATATGAACTTAGCATTATATGTAGAATTATAGGGTATGTGTATTTGCAGTGTGTACTATTTTGGTGTTGCAGTTCGGCATTTTAATAGTCGAGCTTCACCTCCTGGAATTGCTCATGTTTGTATAATTCATGATGGAGTCCCATGTTGAAAAATTAATTGACCTTGAAACTGAAATGAATGAGGGAGTACTGTAGGTTTAAAGCAGGGACCATCTGCAATTGATGAATGTTTTGAGCGTATTAGAGCTTTGGAGGAGATGTTAAGCCCACCCAGACTCACCCCGACCAAGATTGGAGGCCCATCACAGTATACCCCCATAAAGTCTGGAACCCATTTAGGCAGTCAACTCCACAGTGGTCAAATTTGCCTGTAGGGGGTATGCAGAGCTATCACGGAAATTCGGCAGTACTAGAGTGCAAGGATGTTGATGTTCTATGGATGAGTGAACTGTATGGTTTACATACTAGGACCCTGGTGGATCACTTTTTAAATCAGGTGGAGTCAGTGACTGCTAACTTAGAACTGTGGAAGGCGGTAGCACTCACCAGTATGGACACAGAGTTGCGTACATATGTTCTGGGAGAGTTAAGCTTATGTGAGGCAGGTGGTACATATGGGGACATCAAGACATTGTTGCAACAAGAGTTCAGAGGTCCCGCAGGGATCGCTGAGGCATACCGCGAGCTTGCACAGATGGAGTATAAATTTGAAGATCCACCTAAGAGGTTTGTTAGACAATGCAAGAGTAACTTCAAGGCAATTTGTAGAGAACATCCCCATATTAACCCTCCCGATGTGGAGCAGTTGTGGAAGAAAGCTGGGCTATGTAATGTACCCCAGGAAGTTAGGGAACGATTAGAGTTGTTTAAAGATCTGGGAATGGAGGAGGTCTTTATTTCAGAATAAGAGAGAGAAAGGGGTTATAGACAGTGGCATAGAGTGGCAAAAGTTGTGGATGAACAAGGGTCTGGCGTTAATTATGTTCCAACCCCTACTAGAACCACACCTCCAGTTGTTGGTGACAACACCCGTCCAGTGACTAGAGTACCCATACATCAGGTATCCTTTAAACCTAGACCTACAACGTGGCCTTGTGAGTGGTGTTCAAACGGCAATAAACATGATCGGGCGAGTTGCCCAAGGAAACCAGAGCAGGGAAGTTGTTTAGATTGCTTGAAAGCTAGCTCTAGAAGGGGACATGAGGGGTAGACCTAACCTGAGTAGAAAACCTGAGAGAAGCGTGCTAAGTATACCTCCTGCAACAGCTAATCCCCTCCCACAGCAGGATTCTCAATTACATCCAGACTCTCAACCACCTAGGGAATGACTAGAGGATCCTGAGGTAATGCAGGCTGACAGACATGTGTGTTGCATACAGGATGTAGAACAGAATAGAGTCGTCAGAACCTTTCAGATGCTGAGGTGGAGGAAGTCTGAAAAGTTTGAGGTGAAGTAGACACTCCAGTGATACGCTTGATTTTGGGACAGTATCAGGTTTCAGCTTTTGTAGATACCGGTAGCATTGCTATATTGCTGAAAGAGAGCACAGCAAATAGATCAGGATTAAAGATTAGCAAGTGCCGACGTTCATTGCATTCAGTATCCAACCATAAGTTAACTGTTGCTGGCCAGGTTTTGTCGGTAGTGCATATGGCCCCCAAGACAAACGTAGTGCAGCAATTTGTAATGGTCCCAGACTATTATTTGTCAACAGAAATGCTCATGGGTGCAGACTTAATTGGCAGGGCGATTTTCACTTGGGACGAAGAAGGTCAGGTGATTCATCGGGGTGGTCAGCAGTACGAGGTCCGAAATAAGCTTTGCCAGACAGTGAATAGAATAAGGTTCTGGTCTAACCATATGAGAAAGGCAGAAGGAGAGCTAGTACAAGTGAAGTGTAGGACCGTGGTACGTGCACAGACATTGATGTCAGTGCCCATTATGTTAAAAGACAGAAAACCTGGTGATGTCTTACATGTTAGTAAATTTCAGAAGGCCAGGGGTAAAGCTTCATTAGCACCAAACTGTTGCGTAAGAATTAGTGAGAACAGGACATGCTATTTACCAATTACCAACATAACCAAGGGGCCAGTGAAGCTTAATCCAGGACAAGTGTTGGGGATGTACCATGTTGTTGACGAGTCGAGTATTACTTATCTTAGCCCCAAGGAACAGGACAGAAGTCCACCTGAATTAGTGCCACCAGGAGTCGAGGCAGAAGGTGACCTTGTGGCACCAGTAGTTCGGATCGATAATGCTTTCTTACTCCACATGGATCAGACACAGGATGGAAGTGACCAATGTGCTGCGCTTAATTTAATTCTCAGAGGGCTGAAGTGGACACATTCGTCTCAATCACAGAGGGACAAATTGAGAGAGTTGGTATTGGATATTCATGCACTGTTCATTCTTGGTCTGAAGGAAATTGGCACTCTCAAAGTACCTGAAGCCCACATTGATACTATCGACTCTGAACCCATACATGTGCCCTTGTATCGGCATCCTGGGCAAGCAAGGAAGATAATTTCAGAGATGATCGACGAGATGATTGATGAGGATGTGATTGAGGAATTGACCACTGCATATTTAGCCCCCATAGTCTTAGTCAGCAAGCTGGATGGTAGTAAAAGGATGTGTATTGATTATCGGGCTCTTAATAAAAAGGTCAAGATAGATATCCTACCCCTACCCCGATCAAACAAATTTCTAGAGGAAAGTGCTGGGAAATAGTTTTACTGCACCCTTGATATGAAAGATGCCTACCTCCAAGTTCGGTTGGATGAGAGCTCTCGAGACTTGACAACTTTTTCTGATGGGGTTAATTTGTTTAGATACAAGCGCTTACCTTTCAGATTGTCTGTGAGTCCAGCTATTTTCATGAGGAAAATGCAGCAAGTGTTAGCCCCTTTAGTTAGAGAAGGTTGGTGCCGTAACTACCTAGACGATGTTGTGATTTGGACAGACTCTTTCGATCAGATGCTAGACCGACTGAAGATTACCTTTGGAAGATTAACCGAGTTTGGAATAAAGCTGAACGTTAGTAAATGCTCTTTCTTAAGATGAGAAATTAAATTCTTGGGACATGTAGTGTCAGAGAAGGGAGTACGCCCTGACAGTAGAATCTTGAAGCCACTGAACAGATGTCATGACCAACAAAGGCCAAGGAAGTGAGATGTTTTGTGGGCATGTGTAACTTTTATTGCAAACACATTCCTGACTTTGCTGCCATTGCCAGTCCTCTCACTAATTTGCCTAGGAAGGTCACAAAATTTGTATGGTCCGAAGAGTGTGAGAATGCATTCTTAGTTCTTAAACAAAAGTTAGTGTCAGCTCCTACACTAGTAAAGGCAGATTTAACTAAACCATTCGAGTTACACACAGATGCTAGTGACTCGCACATTGGCGGAGCTCTTATGCAGCTGGAGGGCAAGAAAGATCGAGACCTACTTAATATTTTTCAAAGGAGCTTACCACGACAGAAAAAAGATAGTAACGGACAAGGAAGCCATGGCAATAGTGAGTGCGTGTAGATTTTTCAGCCACTATTTGTGGTGCAAACCCTTTTCCATCGTTACTGACCATAGACCGTTAACTACCATTTTTAAGAAAATGGCTAAATGCCCACGTATGTCACATTATTTGCTGGAGATGAGAGACTACGATTTTGTGATAAAATATAAAAAGGGTGTGAATCATTATGTCCCAGATGCTTTGAGTAGACCAGTAAGAGCAATCGAGGAGGCCTCAGATATAACCCAATCTAATGCAGAATTTCAGTGGCTGGGTCTTTCGGTGGACAAAGTCCAGGAAGCCCAGAGGGCAGACCCGAGGTGGTGGAAGGTAATTCAGTATTTAGAAGGAGGTCAGTTACCCAGGAAGTTGTCTAGTAATCATCCCATTTACGCTTTCGAAATGAATGAGGAGATTCTGTATGTGCGAAGAGAAGAAATGGGAAAGTCTAGATTGTACCTGGTAGTACCAAAGTCATTAGTGGCTATTGTCTGTTTAGTTGTTCATAACCCTTCACACCTAAGAGAACGCAAGACGGTAGCCAAGGCAAGACAGTTTTCCTATTGGCCGTCTCTACTGACCGATGTGTGACATTTTGTTAAGTCATGCAAGTCATGTCAGCAGTTCAAGGGTCACGGGAAGATTGTGCACCATTTTAACCCATTGGCTCCCAGAGTTCCTGTGTGAAGGATTTTGCTGGAAGGCAGCTAGGCATTCCGCCCTTCACCTCTCAGCTCACAGTCGCGAAGCTCGTAGGTCTCTTCTCCGGGTTCCCTTCTTTATTAAATTTTGAAAATGCCCAGTTCCGTCCTATATTGAGGACACTGGGCGCTAATGGGTTAAGGAATTGCCACCAGTAGATGATAATGGTTAGAGGGTTGCGATAGATCTCATAGATTTGCATAATAGTCGGAGTGGTCACAGGTATTGTCTCACAGTGATAGACCACTTTTCTAGGTATCTATGTATTGTATCTATCCCCTTCGTACAAAATCCACCAAAGCCGTAGCTGAAGAATTTAAGAAGGACATCTGTAGGTATGGCAAGCCACAGGTAGTTATCATGGACAATGGAGGAGAATTCAACAGCACAGAGTTTAGAGATTTTTGTAGGAGAGCCAGGATTAAGCAAGGATACTGTCTGCCCTGCCATCCCCGAGGAAATTCAGTTATTGAGAGAGCACATAGGACATTAAAGACAGTACTGGCAATCTTGAGCCAAGAACACCCGAATACGTGGCCCATGCACCTGCACAACACTGAGAAAGTGTTGAGCGAAGCAGTGCATACGTCCCTAGGTACATCATCATCCTTTCCTTTTTATAGACGTCATCCAAATCGCGAGGTAGGTGATTTACAGTTGCCTACTGATGAAGACTGTGTAGAGAAAATAGATGTCAAACAGATGCTCAAGGAGACACAACGTCGGATGACAGCAGCATAACTTGGCAGGGCAAGTGGGGTACGCAGGAATGACTCTCTAGAAGCAGGTGAATTAGTCTGGATATGTGTTGAAGAGTGCTTGCCTGGTACGATATCAAAGCTATATAGGAAGTGGCAGGATCCTTACAAGATTGTCAAAGTTATCGATCAGGGTAGAGCCTATGAGTTAGAACATGTGTTTGATGGCACCAGAAGTCAGGGAAATGGGACGTATGTCAAAGGAATTAGGCTTGGGGCTGGGGATGATGGTGCTACGGGTCCAGTCTGCTGGGAGACTACCTTCAGAAAGACTCAGGTTGAACTGTGAGAGTAGGGGATTGCCAGGGACTTGAGCAATGAGTCTGAGTGTAGCATAGGTGATCCCGTCATCACCCGGGGCATTTGCCGTGCCTTGCAATAGAGCAAGGCAAAACTCCTCACCGGTGATGGGGTGATCATCAAGGGGAGAGGGAGTGGAGCAAGCCTCTGCAATACGTGCTAGACTGTTTCCGCTAGCAGCCGAGAGACGAGCCTTGATGGGGGGAGGCAGAGATGTCAGCTGAGATTGGGTGGACCATTTGTCAACCAGGTTCTTGGCATATTCCAAAGTATTGTGGTGGAGAGGAGGGGAAGGGGTCTCGCTTGACTGAACAACTCTATTAACAAGCCGCCAAGCCTTAGACTGAGGAATGTGTGCTTTAATATGCTGGAGAAAGTCATGCCAATACTCTTGGCGAACACTGTGTTTAAGATCACGGGAGAACATGGCTGCGGCGAGATCGCAATGGAGATTGTCAGCCGTGCGGTCAGCATGGTACACGGCTGCCTGTCGCTGCACTTCCTCCTCGCTGTCATGTAGACCGTGATCCCTTACCCACTCCCCAGCCTGGTGAGCAGAGGTTTTCTTATGATTGACTTGCAGCACATAATAATCATAGAAGGTTTGTACTACGGTAACTAGGGAGGTGTATAGTTCAGATGATGTGGTGAACGAATGACTGGCAAACCAGGTGGTTAGCATGTCCTTGAAAGTGGGTTGCAGAGGAATGGGGATATTAATCTTTTTCCTGACGTGGCGGTACTGGGAGTGTAGTATGGGAATGGAGTATATGGCAAGGATGGCATTGTGGTCGGAGATAAGAGTAAGGACAATGTCAACAGTGACAGCATGTTGTACCACGTTGCTACCAAGGACGAGATCGAGATGGCCTCAGCATAAGTGGGATGAGGAATGGGGAATGAATGCAGATGACAGTTATTGGCAAAGTCATGGAGACGATGACCAGCAGAAGCACGGGAACCGCCAAATGACGGATGAAAGGCATTAAAATCACCCAGATAAAAGATAGGTGAGGAGCTGCGGGTAGGTAAAGTGGTGGGGTCACCCCCAGTTGGACTGAGATGGACGTTACATATACTGTATACCAAGAGGCATCGTTGACAGTGAAGCGAAATAAGTGAAAAAGGGAGGAGTGAGAAGAGGCAGGTGATTTGGTAATGAGGGTGTGAGGAATAGAGTGACGAATGTATGTAACCAGGCCTTGGCCAGAACGGGTATGATAGCAGCGGTATCCCCGAAGCCTGTGTGGGGGTCTGGGGCGACAAGAGTGGGGGAAAGCCTCCTGAAGGCAGATAACAGAGGGGTGATGAGATGAAGCATAATGGGAAAAGTCAGCCAGGCGACGACGGATGCTTCGTATGTTCCAAGATAACATTTTATATTGTCTGGGTTTGGGAGCCATAAGGACAAGAGGGGAGACGGAGAATGAGTGTTGGGGAACGGATGGTTGGGGAAGTGAGGGAAAGGAGGAAAAAAGTGGGTGGAGAGGCACGAGAGAGGGAGGTCCTATATGTGCCGTTGCGAGGAGAGAGGGAGGTTGGGGGGGAGGGCAGGGGAGAGGGTGGCAGAGAGGCGAGGATGTATGAGGTAAAACGGTGAGTGAGGGAGTACAGACAGGGGAGGCCTGTGTGAGAGGGTGAGGCTGGGACACAGGTGGAGGGACAAGGCTGGGTGGTAGGGAGAACAATCAGGCTAACTGAATAAGGTTTACCTTAAAATACCGTTTTCTCCAATGGAGTTGATAGAGTATGAGAATTTGAAAGGAGAAATTAAAGTATTTAAAGCTGACTCGTTTCTGTTTATCTATCGACCTGTGTATGTGATGGAGTATATGTATATCCATTTAAAGTGTATATGTATATCTGTGACTCCCCGTATATGTATATATGGATAGCATATACAAGTGCATGTAGCATAATGTATATGAAGGCCTATGCACGTCTGTACACATACCCATATCTTTAAACATGCATACCTATCCTGTATATAGAGTATGTTTATGGCTACATGTGCGTGAATATATGCATATCCGTACAGATATATATGTGTATGTATGTGTGCATATGTGCATGCGTATGTATGTATGTGTGTGTCAATGTATCCATTTGCTCATTCCATAATTTGTAATAATATCTGAAACAACTTTGTACCGTGTACGTGTCATTGTATGTCTTTGTTTATTATTGTGCTTGTAATGATAATTACTTCTATACTTTTTATGCCATATACTGTATGTGCCACTGTAACCCTTTGCTCTCACACACCCTTCCCTGCTTGGCCTTCAGCGACAGTGTTCCCCAGAGTGTTGGGGCTTGTACTGAATGGTAAATAAAGAACCTAAAGAATAAGTAAAAAAAAAAAAAAAAAAATCTTGCCGATTCTTGTTATATGTCAAGCTGTTAATATTTATAGGTCATATGTGTATCATTGACCAGCACATCTCAGAGAGAGAGAGAGAGAGAGAGAGAGAGAGAGAGAAGCAAACGAAGGAATCGAATGGAAAGGAAACAATGTGAATAGAGTAATGAAGAAGGGACGAAAGGAGGGTGGAAGGAGGAAAGAGAAAGCAGTGAATGAATGAATGAAAGTAAGAAGGAAGGAGGGAAATGAGAAAGGGAGGGAAAGTATATAGTAGCGGAGGGAAAGAGGAAGGGAACGGCGTATTACCGTATCAGTAATTTACCAAATCGGCACCGAATCGGCACTCCTAATAGGAAAATATTATATATATCACAGCATAGGTTCATACACATACACATCTACATATCCAGAAACCTGTCAAAAAAAAAATCGTTATTTCAATAATCAGGATTCGAGCGAAAACCAGCTACAGTTAGCCGAAGTGTTTTACCTTTAGATCGCTAACTCGTCTTGACATTTATTTCCCATAGCTAAAAATATTGATTTTAAATGCAAAACAATTGTACTGTCAGTCATATGTTAACATGTTTATCGATGTTTTGATTATCCATTCCAAGTTTCCAATATGAATTGAGTATTTGAGGTGTGTTTTGGGGCTTTATATTAAGCTGTAGTGCGACCATTGGGCTAGTTCTTGGTGCCTGGCATTTAAGTAGAGGATGTTCTTTGTCCTATTTAGAGAGTATATATGGCGGAACAGGTAAAGAGAGCACACTAAAGAGGTGGTGAAGGTGATCGAGGGGAAAATCAAAATCTGTCCTAGGAAGACTCGAGACCTCACGTCCTCCCCACCCACCCCTCCTCTCTCTCTCTGAATTATACTATATGTTGATGCATCCATCAATCTGTCGAAGTTCATTTGATCCAGATAAATTTATGCACTAATCAATGCTGCACTATTTTCCCCAGTGGCTAGCTGTGGTAAAGGCGCGTTCATTTCGACACTAACAGCTTGTCACTAAATACATCTCGAACCAAACCAGACAAATTTAAACCAGCACGATATATATATATATATATATATATATATATATATATATATATATATATATATATATATATATTCGTATCAGCAGTGGCTCAGTGGGTTACAGCGTTCTGACCGAAGAGTCGGAGGTTCGAGTCCACCCAAGTGTCATTGGTAGACATCAGGAAGGGCATCCTGCCATAAAGTGCTACACGCTCCAAAATCAAATTCCTCTACCCAGGAGCAACGCTTTAGCCCATATCTAAAAAAGGGGACACGGCGTAAAACTCTCTCTCTCTCTCTCTCTCTCATACCTAAAACTTTTAGAATTCTTACTTAACTTGTACCAAGCAGTCTTTAAGATATAAATGATATCAAAATAGCTTCAAAGGAAATGCATGTTACAAAGGTGAGGCTGGAGCAATGACTGCATTCTATAAGACAAAACTAGATAAACATCGAAGTAAAGGTCCCATGTATATGGTTTCTGATTCATTATTCTTTCATCAGATTTCGTTGCAGTCTCTTTTCTTCCGAATTTTTGCATATGACACCTTAATACCCTCTTGTATATTGTTATTTGTATGGGTCTGATAGCGGCGTAGTTGCCTGTAGCAACAACAAGAGTACATTAATCCTTTCAGCCTGAGGACGACACAATACTTGTTGTTGCCAGACGATTTTAGTCAACTTAGGAAAGTATTCACGTACTGGAGGGGTCACTAAAGACTTTGTTTAGCCCCTCCAGCTGGTGACCGCAGGTGTTGCACGTTGAGTGCTCCTTCTCGTTTTTAATTACGCGTTTTAATTACTTGTTTTAATTACTTTTTAATTACTTGTTTAATTACATGTGTTTATTTTAATTACTTGTTTTTAATTTTTTAAACACGTTTTAACTTGTTTTTAATTACTTTTAAAGGCCTTTTTGAGGTCAAAAGTTAAACCAGAGAACCACATTTTTTGGACTGCACATTCTACTGTAGTATGCTCAGTAATTATCATTGTAATTTGCACGACAGTATGTCAGTGTGCCATAGCTGGGTGCAAACTGTCCTGCATTCCCTTCAGTTGTATTCTCGCTGGCTTGGGAGATTTAGTAATCTCTCTTCATCGGCGATTTTTCTTGCACATTACACCTTTACCCCCATGAGCATGAGGATGTCTTTGTTTTGTTCTTGCTATCATTTGATGATTTTATTCCGGTTGAGAGAGATCGGACTCCCCCAAACGATTCGACCGCAGTTGTGCTAAAACAACGACCTAAAAGTTTTTGGCAAGTATAACTCTTACTTTTAAATAAAAAACTACCGAATCCCTCAATCTCTTTAAAATTCTTTTAAACCATGAAAAGTAGTAATAAACTTCGCTTGATCAAACTTTCTTCACAACCAAGCATCCAAACTATTAAATAATACTAGTAACAATAAGTATTCTGATCAACTCTCAGTTCTTTCCATGGTCCCATTCCCCCACCTAAATCTTCAGATAGAAACTTTATAAATGACGTGCGTGAAAAACGGAAAATCATTGTCAGTACGTTTCCATGAAGTTCTACATAGAAGATGTCAGCCAGAACGTCCCAGCACTAGAACTTGACTCACACGAAATTGCTCCACTAAAGACACAGACTAGATACATAAAACCCATCCAAGACGCTTTACCAACCAACAAAGCTCCAGATTTAGATGGTATTATTCCAGTCGTCTGGAAGAAGTGCTCCCCAGGATTTGCCTCTCTTAGCTAAATTATTCAGACTATGCATACGTACTTTTTCATTTCCAGATTCTTGAAAAGAAGTCAATATCCACCCAGTTCCGAAGAAAAGAAGTTCCTCTGACCCCTCTGATTACAGACCAATAGCTATCACAACTTCTCTTGGTAAAGTATTTGAAACTTTTTAATGAGCACATTGTTAACCATCTTGAATCCATCTACATTTTTAGTGACAGACAGAATGGTTTTTTGCCATGAAAAATCTGCTGATGATATACTCAGTCTCTTTATTCATACAATCAGTCAGTTGACCTACTTGGAGAAACCCATGTAGTAGCCCTTGATATTTCTAAAGCATTTGGTAGAGTGTGGCTCCATTCCCTGCTGTCCAAACTCCCTTGCTATGGCCTGTCATCTTTTGTTCCACTGACTTCCTCACACCTTAGCAACAGAAAGATAAGAGTTATAAGATGATGCATATTCCAATTTCCGATAAAATAATGCCGGCGTGCCAGAAGGATCAGTCCTGCCTCCAACCCTATTTCTAATTCATATTAATGAGCTCATATCTGTCACCCATAATCCCATTCACTCATATGCAAATGACTCAATACTTCACAGTTCATTCACACTTAAACACCCATGCACAAAGTTTGATATCTCTACCTCCCAACTCACACAGCAATTCCATACATCAAGACTTATCTAAGATCACTGAAAGGGGACAGAACAACACTACCTCATTTAATGTTAGGAAAACTAGTTATGTATAATTTGCTAATAGACAGATATTGCCCAAATCTTATATTACCTTCAGTTCAGTCTATATTCCTAGCTCTAAAAAAATTGTATGATGAAGATAATGATGATGATGATGTTGGGAATGATGATGATGGCAATGATGATGATGATGGTGATGATGATGATGATGACGATGGGAGTGATGATGATGATGGCAATGATGATAATGATGATGATATGATGATGATGATGATTTTTTTTTTTATGTGTCCGTCTCGGGTATAGGTTTCACAGCCTGCTATCAAGGCCTAGCAGTCCTCCTACATACCATACACCTCTACATGTCACTACTTCGGCGTTAACACTCACCGTCCATACTGAATACATGCTAGGGCTGTCTCATACAGGACTGGTGTATTGGTATTAGCGGGGGTATTTTTACGACATGTCGGCGGGTCTTCTGGTAGATCAGTAAAGCCTGATTTAATGAAATTCAAATCCTTAAGGCCCTCTCCCACTTCGGCGAAAGTGGGGAAGATAAAGTCACGATGTGTCAAAAATCCCTAATCGTGGGTATTCGTGATCAAAATCTTGTCCATTCGTGGCATGTCGCCAATACATCGCACGAGGTGGAAATTTGTCGTGGGGGGCCACGACGTTTTCATGCTGCATGAAAACGTCGTGGCCCTCCACGATTTTGTAAAATTTCTCAGATTAGTCGTTGACAACAAGGCGACGCCTCGGCGACGTCGGCGATTACCCGGTGTATAAACCGCGTATGATCGCCGACATCGGCGAGGCGTCGGCAGTGAAGAAAACCGTTGAGATGTCGTACGGTCATACAGCGAAGCGTCGGCAATGTATCGGCGATGCATCGGTGAGGTTAATACGACATAGCTTACGTAAACCGTACGATACGTACCGGGTTGTGCGACAGTAATATTTCATCTTATGAATGTCGGTGATATATCGCCGACATTTCGCGGATGAACCGTCGATTAACCGCCTTAAATAGGCCGATGACGGCGAGGCACCTGCGATGGCCTCGGCGTTTTGTCTGCGAGGTGCGTGTGATTTATTCCGCATTGGCGCCGATGCATTCGCCGACACATCGACGATACATCATCGACAGCACGCCGCCGTTGTACCTTTATCGCCATTGAATCGCCGTAAAAAAAAACGTTAAAATTTGAGTTTTGAATAATGCTTGCGCATTACGCCGACATATCAGCGATATGCCGGCTACTAGTCGCTGGTTATATCGTATACTCCGCCGAGGTGTCGGCGTTTTGTCGTACTGGTGTTGCCGGTATTACGCCGACACCACGATTCTTGGTCAGAGTCGTCGACACATCATCGACTTCGGCCACGATTTTCATTGTGACTTCATCGTGCCTATTTACGCCGAAGTGGGAGAGGGCCTTTAAACTGTTCCCTGCTCCAGCGGGGATTTGAACCTGGGTCCGTTAGAACGGCAGACCACCTCTCTACCGATTGAGCCACGCCTCCCCCTAATGATGGGAGTTATCATGATGGTACTGTTAGGCTAACAATGATGATACTGGGAATGATGATGATGAAGATGATGATGATGATGATGATGATGGTAGTGATATGATGATGATGGGAATGATCATGATGGTACTGACAGGCTAACAATGATGATACTGGGAATGATGACGACGACGATGATGATGATGATGATGATGATGATGATGATGATTCCCAGTTGTGGCAGTCAGAATATCAGCAATTTTCACCAAACCAGGATTCAGTTTTTACCTGCAAGGGCTTTGTTTCCAGTTTACCACAAGACTCTCTACTTCAGCCAATATTTACCTGTCGATCAGTTTCTACAGCACTTTTGGGGTCTTAAATTCATCATCAGCCTTGTCTTGTTTTACCGAGGGAGGACATCTACATGGAAATGTCGTAAATGGCCAGAATTCCGGCGTAATTAGTGAATAAATACAGCCTAACACACGCCTCCTCCTGGGAACTGAAGATGATGCTCTGAGATGCTGATTTCACGACATGACTAAAAATTATTGAAAAAAAAATATATATATGATCAGATAAAGCGAAGAGTAATTATAAATACTGGGATAAGTGCAATGAATACTTTATGAAAATAAGAATGCATGAGTAACACATATTTTTATAGCTTGTTTAGATGAGCTCGTGATGGGTGGTACATTGTATGAGAGAGAGAGAGAGAGAGAGAATCACCCCAGCCTGGCTACGACCTCTTCCTTCTCCACAGATCCTGCAATGGTTTTTTGCAGTGTTGGCTTAAGATATCGCAGCATTTTTTTTTTTTTCGACCTTTTTTGCATAGTACACTTCATTATAATCATGTTTGCTACTTAAATCCTTTAAATATCAACAGGAATTGCTTCGATAACACAATAGGATAATTACTGTAATCCATCCATCATCCAATCCTACTTCACCCCATGAGGAGCGTAGGAGCCCGGGGCTAAGCAAGTTGGTCCTGACATTTGAGATAAGAGTGACCAGCCACACTCATCCCTGAGTGGCATTTCGTGAGCAATAACCCCAACCACCCCTTGGATATAAACTTTCACCGACTCAATCCGATTGGAGCGCCGTAATTACCCACTAAACCACCAGGCGCCGTAAATTGGTTATATGGTTACCACCCAGCGTAGTAAATGGTTTCCTGGTGTACAGGAAACAATTTGGCTTGTCACTCAGTGTTGAGTCACCCACAGGCAGAAGGAAGAGGAAAGAATGAAAGACAGAAAGACAAAAGAGGGAGTGTAAAGTCACATGTAGGCAGAAGGACGTGGAGAGAATGAAGTAAAGAAAGACAGAAGAGGAAGGAAGGAATGGAGGGAGGAGAGGAAAGGGCAGACACCTGAGAGCAACACTACATCGACTGAGTGGATGGTGAGCGCCCCCACCTACTATAATATGTAGTTTTGTAGTTGCTGTAATATGTAGTAATATGGTTTTAATATAGACATAGTTGTACCAGTAACTATCAGGAGGATATTGGGAAGTAATATGTACAAGAAATAGTGGACAATGTTACCCATCTTCGCTTTGTTTATATGGAAATGGAGTACGAGAATGCGCGGGATATTCAAATTTTGATGACATGGTTTTGTCCTAACCATAAGGGTGCCAGTGGTGCTAGTAATAACCCCGTGGCTCCTATGACTCACTCAGCTGAAGAAAATCGTATGGTTTTAGCTTCCCTTTAATATCATACTTGACCATTACAGGTGTCTATGGTGACAGTATTAGCCTCTTGGGTTCCTATGACTCGCTTAATTTATTAAAATCGTGTAGCGTTAGTTAAAACAGAATACAAGAGTTGTCCACACCATTTTTATCTGTTTGTTTATAGCCAGACGCCACAATCCCCTAATGGGTGGCCATTTGTCTTCGAGTTAGTGGTTTTACGAGGAGGGACACTAACCCTCCTCCAACCCACTTTTTGACACGTAAGGAAGACGTATGAGTTGGTTATATGGTTACCATCCAGCGATGTAAATGGTTTCCTGGCTTGCAGGAAACCATTAGACTTCTCACTCAATAAGTGCGCCCTGCCCATATAAAACCCTCTGGCCGAAGGTGTTGAATGTAAACATCATGGTCTTGTGCAAACCAGCCTTCCTAACGTCTCATTGATAGTGACCATTTACCACGCATTTCTCAATGCCTCTGAATGGTGTCAAATATACTAATATGAAAAGAGTACAAAAAGTTGCTACAAGCACTAAAGCGAACTGAAAAACAGACTTACATGATTAGGCCCTACTGGTTCATCTATAGACAGGTTTACCGCCTAGTTAATAACCCCTTCTTCTTGTCCCGAAATGGCTCTGAATTGGCCTAAAATATTTTACAATTATACATCAAAGTAAACAGCTATACACTGATTACCAGTTCCAGGCAGACAAGTTATGAGCACTTACGTTTACATCGGTACTTATGGAAGAGCGTTATGTAAGCGCGCTTTTATGAATTTATAGGATCATTGCTACGGGGAGTACCTTAGTTATCTGCAAATGAAATAACAATATCCTCTTCATACCAAAAAGCCTAGGAACGTAGATAAAGCGTTTTAAAGGATTTCCAAAACAACCAAAGAATAAGTTTAGTACAGGCTGTCATATGTGTACTGTTGCGTCCGTGAGAGCAGCTGGTGAGCGATAATATGTAATCCACGTAATTAATTATACTGCTCTCTAATTCCTTAAAAAGAGATGTACGTATGGAGAGTTATGCCCTTGCCCTTGCTGTCTGGTGTCCTCTTCTGGTGACACGTAGCTGCAGTACATTCGACAACCATTCTGCTGTCTGCGCTAATCCAAGCCCTAGCAATATGACAGACTCACTTGCCTTCTGTAGTGATTTATTTTAGGCATTTCACCTTAGTTCCTCTTGTATGTCATTGATCCAAAGTATGTCGAATGATAAAACCATATAAAAAACGTCCACGCCAATGCTAAGGTATAATGCAAACTAAATAGCTTAGATGGAGTCGCTACGAAGCCTCCTGATGCCGCTTAGAATACGAACTCCTAACCCCTTTCAGTTCGGCTTACTTCAGAGTTCGTAACAGCACTTCCTCTGTGACTTATTCTCAATCCTCAAAGAAACAACTCTATTCCCAGTTCCGTCTGAAGGAAATTTACAACTGACGAAATACACTGAAAACCCCATCTCCACTAGTGTGTGTGTTTCAGATGGTTCGAGTTTTCCTCTATGTATTCGCTCAGCTTGGAGAGATACTTGTGTGTCTGTCTCCAACTAAGTCCTGTCTCCAAAGTCCTCTCCTCAACTGAGTCCTGTCTCCAACTAACTCCTGTCTCAGCTAAGTCCTGTCTCAGCTAAGTCCTGTCTCAGCTAAGTCCTGTCTCCAGCTAAGTCCTGTCTCCAAAGTCCTCTCCCCAACTGAGTCCTGTCTCCAACTAAGTCCTGTCTCCAACTAAGTCCTGTCTCAGCTAAGTCCTGTCTCCAGTTAAGTCCTGTCATCTCTCCTTTCATTGCCTACTGGTATGGTCTTTGAAAATTAGTCTCTTATATTCGAAGCCGATGGCACAGATGACACTGATCTATGGCCAAAGAAAATAATCAGTGTCGGGTGGTGTGGCATCACTAGCCTGACTTTCAAAGGCCATGGAGGGAGACATAGGAGGGATGAAATGACTTTTGGTGCCGACTGTACGTTTCAACTCATTAATCTTTTGTATCATACTGATGCTAACTATATCGATATTAAAACCAGATGAGTATACTGTTTTTGTTATAACTTTTGTATCATACTGTTGCTAACTTGGTCAGTATTGAAACCATAAGACTATGCTGTTTATAATATAACTTTTGTACCATACTGTTGCTAATTATGTCGATTTTAAAACTATATGGCTATACTTTATTATAACTTTTGTATCTTACTGTTGTTAACTAGGTCGATATTGAAACCATATGACTACACTGTTTTTAATGTAACTTTTGTACCATACTGTTGCCAACTATGTCTATTATAACCATATGGCTATAGTGTTTGTATTACAACCTGGCGCAGATATTCGTCTTTTGCAGTTTATTACACGCACCTCAATGGCGAAAAATCTTGAGCTCTCCATCCTTACCGTAGCACTTCTTTGTGACAGGCATCATATTCAGCATTTGGGGCCAAGTTAAGGAGATATACAAGAGAATGATAAGTGTGAAAAGTGAAATAACTCGCTATGGAACAAGTGCTACGTCACCTAGAACACTAACCTATCTCTAGATCTGAGTATACTACTTTCACTGTAACTTCGGCTAGCACTGCCTTTCTCCATTTTCATTTCTGAATTGTAATGATAGATTAACACTAGAATATGATACTAATCACAAAGAAGTGCTATGGGAAGGACGATGAGAGAGAGAGAGAGAGAGAGAGAGAGAAAGAGAGAGATTATGAGTAACCAAGCAGCTCGTTACGTAGATCCGAAGTGAACATAACAGGATGCGATATGAGAATAGATAAACATAGGCAACACTACTTTGTTGCAACCCTCCACCCGACCAAGCACATACCCCCCCACCACCCTGCACACCTAACCAAGCGCATAACGGCCCTCACCCCCTTATATAACACAGAGACATTAAAACTTCCAAATTTCGGTAGTTTATCCATGGTAATAATGAAGTTATGAGCAAATATGATGAAATTATGACATGCTCTTTTCATTTAGGCAGCCATTTTTATAATTACGTAATAGGTACAGTCATGAAACTTCGTACATAGTTAGATATTCATATAATCATTTATTGTGTACAATTTCTCCCTCCTAGGTGTAATAAATGCAAAGTTTTAATAGAAAAGCACATTAAAAAAATAAGATTTTTGTATTGTTTTCGTTTTCACAACATTATATAATCTCATGGCATTCTAACAACCAAAAGGCACCAGGAGGCATATTAACACATCTTCCTGGAGAGTTTGAAGCCTGTACCTGTATTAGTTTCTGAGTCCTAGCCCCGAAACGGATTTTTTTTTTTTTTTTACATTTTCATTAAAAAAAAAAAAAAATTAAGACACAGCATTCTACCTATCAGTTGGCTCCAATTCACTATAAGACACATAAATGCGTGAAATTTCATGAGTGTAGTGAATACTCTCTGAGTTCTGGCCCGAAAACGAGATCTCCACGCCCGGCCAGCTGCCCTTCCGCCCAACTCTACGGACGGACACCTATTGATCCCAGTGATAACAACACCCTCCTCTGACTTTGTCAGGTGGAGGGTAATAAGCGCAGAAAGGTGGGATGCGATGAGAGAGAGAGAGAGAGAGAGAGAGAGAGAGAGAGAGAGAGAGAGAGAGAGAATTATAAGTAATCAAAAAGCTCGCTATGTAGACAGAAAGTGTAGAAAGAACGGATGCGACAAGAGAGAGAGAGAGAGAGAGAGAGAGCATTAGGAAAGAGGTATATCAGGGAGCAGTCAGGCTGGGAGGAGTCAGTACTGCAATAACGTTGACGCCAGATTTTTGTGGTGTCTGTTTCAGCATCCGTGAAAGTAAGTGACCCTCTCTCTCTCTCTCTCTCTCTCTCTCTCTCTCTCTCTCTCTCATCCACGTAAAATAACCTCCAGTTTCCTGGAACAAAATCTAGAGTTATCCCGACCATCAGAGGATAAATGGTGACAGTATGAACACTCTCAGTCTTCTAGGTCTCTCTCTCACCCAAATAAAACAGTCTGGCGTTGGCTGCTAACAAAATATAACAATTAATGTGTTTTTTATATATTCTCTTTCAGATGGGGGTTGTCAGCTTGAGCAAATGGATGACTGTCTTTGCACTGCTGTCCATTGCATCAGCTCAAGGTAACAGTGGATCTCTCTCTCTCTCTCTCTCTCTCTCTCTCTCTCTCTCTCTCTCTCTCTCAATGCAGGTGCCAAGGTTAATATAGTTTATAAAGAACGACATGTATTATAGCACAAGTTAACATACAGGTGTTCCGTAATTATCGCTACACTAGAACCTCACCTGCACTATCTTATGGGTTGTGGGAACGGCTCAGCCTGCTGGTGTGGGCGTGGGTGTGGCAGTGGGAGTAGGAAATAAATATGCAAGTCAGACTTTGATAACGTTAACTAAGCCGTAGCCCTAGCACAACAAATCACCCGGCTCAGTGGCAGGGGTGAGTGAAGAAAAATTACAACTGGCGAAATACAGTGAAAACCGTATCTCTGCTGGTGCGTGTTTCAGGTGGCTCGACATTCCCTCTATTTTTTCATCAAAGTCTGGAAAGATATTTATGTATCTGTCTCACATCGGTTTTTCTTTTTTCTTTTCTTTTTCTCCTCCAGAGTGTGTGAGGAGTAAGGTGCCCGTGGATGACCAACTGGCCCTGATGCGGTTCCAGGGAGGGCGAAGGGGAGGTGCTGGAGGCGGTGATGGATGTGGCTCCACCACGGAACATGAACGAGTGGAGTCTGTTCTTCCTTACCTTGCCACCGATAGAAAAGCTGGACTGGGTGGCTAAAGTAATAACTGGACATGCTCCACACAACGATGCAGAGGAGGAGGACCTGCTGGAGATCCGGTGTGACAGTAATGGCAGGCTTCTGGATATAACCCATGGAGCAAACTCTCCTCTCAGATGATGCCACCACGAAGGATCAAGATTCAGGTTAGTTTACTGTATATTCCCACACTGGCCACGTCCTCTGTGTTTCCTTCTCCTTACCACCAGGCGGTCTTATTCAGCTTAGGAAACATATTTACCAACTGGAGACTTTATATGGCATTCATTATACTCTTTTAGCTCTAACGTGGCCCAAAACTATATCTCCATCTTGAATACTGAGCTGTAACTACATTAACACCGGACCATGATGCTGGTCACCAAGCAGTGCTGTGGGAAGGATGTACAGCCGTAACATCGTTTTATTAGGCCACTAAACCAAGTGAAGTAAGATGCCAAAAACAGATAAAGTCTGGACCAAGTTAAGGTGAAAGAATTACAGTTCCCTCGCTACTAAAGACTGCTAAAGTGAAGTAAATCATGTGAAAATAACAAGAATTAACTATATGAGACATCAATGGAGCAACAATGGGTATTCAAGCTACGGTTTTACCTTTCTCCCAGTGCTTATGATGGACGCCTTCACTTAGTGGCACAAATATGAACGGGTGGCTTCACTGCCTAACAAGGTCCCTCCTATACCTCCTATCCCATAAAAAGAGAATGGCAGACTGCAGGAGAAATATTCACTTCAGCCTGCAGTCCACCTGGTTCACGTTAATCGGAATGTATTTGCTGTAACTTGTGTCATGATACGTTTCTCTGAATGGAATCATGTTCTGTAGACCCAGGCTAACCTGAACGTGAACCCGGTGGACGCAGGCTGATGTTTCCCTTCTGCAGTCCGCCATCCTTCTTTCAGGGATAGGAAGATGAGGGACGTTTACATCAATGAGCAGCGACCTCACCTGATTATATTAGCAGCACCGCGTGAAGGAGTCCAATTCCAGCAAATGGAGATTAATAATCGTTTGGCGTTACCTGGAATAAAGTACAAATTTTGTATACTCCAGTATAAGTGCTGAGAAAAAGGAGAATCGGTGATCAAGTGGTCAGAGATGTGGTCTCCTGCCTCAAAGGATGCGAGTTGGAGCCCAGTCCGGGGCAAAGAACACTTACCAGAGGGTGAAAATATGGAAGTCAAGGTGTAAAAGAGCGTTGTGGCGGTGATTTGGGTGTGACTGAGTGTTAAGAATATTTTACAAGATGGTTAGTCGTATGTAGAGGATAGAGAATCAGAGACTGATTAGAAGAGTGTATGTGAGTGAGGCGGAGGGGTAGTGGAGAAGGGAGAGACCAAGGATAAGATGGAGGGATGGAATGGAGAGACTTATGAGAGAGGGAGTGTGTGAGTTGGATGAAGGGTAGGTAACTGACAGAGGGGAGGGACAGGTGGTGACTATTTGTTTGTGACAACTCCTTACGGGATTAAACGTCTGGCAACATATATATATATATATATATATATATATATATATATATATATATATATATATATATATATAATTATTTTATTTATTTATTTATTCATATACAGAGAGAGAGAGAGAGAGAGAGAGAGAGAGAGAGAGAGAGAGAGAGAGAAAAAAAAAAAATTTAACCTAATGAACCCCCCCACCAACACATTGTGTATTGCAGGTGAACTGAACAGCGGTCAGTGTGTACCAGGTAGTTCATGGAACAGAGGTGATGGCAGAAGAAATCAGCTGCGTTGGTCACTCTCCACACTTCCCTCATCTAACCCTGCGTGTGGAGTGCGGTACATGGAATGATGACTGTGGCATGGTCAGTCAGTTCTGCGAAGGAGTACCAGGGAAAGCAAATGAAGGTGAGAATTGCTGGTGGAATGGGCGAAGGTGCGGGTGTGTACTAGGTGTTGACAGGGCAGTTTACCTCTCAAGGTCCCTCTACACTTCCTTAAGCCCATCCTGAGGGTGGGGTGTGGTTCATAGCATTGTAATTGTGGCAGGATCAATTAGTTCTGCACAGGAGTACCAGGGAAAGCAAATGTAGGTGAGGCTTGAGGGAGGAGCGAGGTGATGGTAGGGGAAATCATGTTTGCTGGTCTCTCACCACACTTCCCTAACCTGACTCTGAATGTGGAGTGGCGTCATGCACAGAAGGGCCAGGGGAAGCAAATGAAGGTGAGGACTGAAGGAGGAGCGAGGTGATGATAAAGCAATGCGTCTGTAATAATCTGTCGCCACTTTCCTACCCTGATGCTGAATATGGGGTGAAGATTGTAGCATGGTGGACTGTAGGTGCGGAAGGCAGGGAGGGGTGAACTGCTGCTGCTGCTGCTGCTGCTACTACTACTACTACTACTACTACTGCTACTACTACTACTACTACTCTACTACTACTGCTGCTGCTGCTCCTGCTACAACAACAACAACTACTACTACTACTACTACTACTACTACTACTACTACTACTACTACTACTGTTACTACTACTACTGTTACTACTACTACTGTTACTACTACTACTACTGTTATTACTGCTGCTGCTGCTGCTGCTGCTACCACTACTACTACTACTGCTACTACTACTACTACTACCATTACGACCAGTTGTTATAATAATAATAATAATGTCATAAATGATGTCCTATTACTCAGTGCATTACCGTGCTTTTTGTGACTATTGCCCTTAACCCAGTGGCAATGTTTACCTTCAGATTCATTTGTTTCAGTTTACTTTCATTTTAGTTTGTGTGTTAAATTTAGCTGGTTTCAGTTTGCCTCACCTTATTATTGCAGTTTACCTCACCTTGTTTGCTTCACCTTAGTGTTTCAGTTTACCTCACCTTATTGTTGCAGTTTACCTCACCTTATTGTTGCAGTTTACCTCACCTTATTGTTGCAGTTTACCTCACCTTATTGTTGCAGTTTACCTCACCTTAGTGTTGCAGTTTACCTCAGCTTATTGTTTCAGTTTCAGATCTAGTACACTTCAGTCCTTTGTCAGTTTCAGTTCAGATATTTCACTTACAAATACTGTAACTCAATCATTTCTAGGCTTTACTTCCTTCAGGCTTGCTTCCGTTCTTGGTTTACTTTATGGTTTTAGATCTGATTCACTTCCTGATTGGTTTTAGTGTCACGTTTGCTCAAAGTTTAAGCTCAGCATGTTTCAATTCCTGCTTGTTTTCCAGTTCAGCTTCAGTTTCAGGTTCCGTTACAGCTTCAGCATCAATTTCCGGACTCAGCATCAATATCTAAACACAGCATCAATTTCCATACTCAGCATCAATTTCTATACTCAGCATCAGTTTCTATATCAATTTCCATACTCAGCATCAATTTCTATACTCAGCATCAGTTTCTATACTCAGCATCAATTTCTATACTCAGCATCAATTTCAATACTCAGCATCAAATTTCCATAGTCAGCATCAATTTCCATACTCAGCATCATTTTCTACATTCAACATCAATTTCCATACTCAGCGTCAGTTTCTACACTCAGCATCAATTTCTATACTCAGCATCAATTATTATACTCAGCCTCAGCTTCTATACTCAGCATCAATTTCCATACGCAGCATAAGTTTCCATACTTAATATCAATTTCCATACTCAGCATCAATTTCCATACTCAGCATCAATTTCTGAACTCAGCATCAATTTCTGAACTCAGCATCAATTTCTATACTCAGCATCAATTTCCATACTCAGCATCAGTTTCCATACTCACCATCAATTTCCATACTCAGCATCAGTTTTATACTCGGCATCAATTTCCATACTCAGCGTCAATTTCTAAACTCAGTATCAGTTTCAAATTCAAGTCCTCTTGGTATTGCTGAGAACTGGGAATAGAGGAACAGAAGCTTTACACCTAAATTACTTGTACTCTCATTTAGCCCTTATTTTCATTCTTTTTGCGACAGTGGTGGTGGTAGATAGCTCTGTCTGTCTGTCTGTCTGTCTGTCTCTCTCTCTCTCTCTCTCTCTTTTTCCAATGCCCTACACCAGTCAGGCTCTGCTGGTGATGTTGGTGATACTGTTAATGGTGAGATATTGATGATGACTGTGGACTACCTCCTGCTGCGGGACTCACTCTTCACACACTGGCTGGTGCCCCGTGTAATGCTGTACGGGAATCCAACTTCACACTACACAACCACACTTGATATCATACTAAAACATCACACTTAGCATGCCCTTACCCCACACTGAATACTAACACACTGGAACCTCACACAATGAGAAAGAGGAGGAGGAGGAATAGGAGGAGGAGGAGGAATAGGAGGAGGAGGAGGAGGACAAAGATGATGATGATGATGATGAGGAGGAGGAGGAGGACAAAGATGATGATGCTGATGATGATGATGAGGAGGAGGAGGAGGAGGAGGAGGAGGAAGAGGTGGAGAAAGATGATGAATATGTATGTAAGTAAGCATGTATATATTTTAATACACAAAGATGTTGCATAAATAACACACACGAATAGTATCCTGGAGAACAATAACCCTTCCTATCACCTCCTCTTTAGCGATTTCTTTTGGTAGGCTATTTTTACATATAATACTCGTGTATATTGTATTTCTGTATCTTTTATGTATCCACACAATACATAAATAACATACAAGGACTATATTGGTGTTGACTTAGTTGCATTGTGACCAGATCTTCCTTGCTGGCCTATGTTGCATCATGTGTTGCAAATAAATACTCGATGAGATTTTTAGCACTGTTTATCCTATCCTTATGGCATTGTTTTGTGCAACGATTATCCATGTATTCACTACAGTATGATGATGATGATGATGATGAGGAGGAGGAGGAGGACAGAGATGATGAGGAGGAGAGGGAGGAGGATAATGATGATGATGATGATGAGGAGGAGGAGGAGAAGGAGGACAAAGATGATGAGGAGGAGGGGAAGGAGGATAAAGATGATAATGATGATGATGATGATGAGGAGGAGGAGGAGAAGGAGGAGGATAAAGATTATGATGAGGAGGAGGACAAAGATGATGATGATGATGATGATGATGATGAGGAGGAGGAGGAGAAGGAGGAGGATAAAGCTGATAATGGCTTGATATTGTAATGTATATTCTGTGTTTTCCTTTACTTGTACTCTCGTTATCATGTACGTTTCCTGTCCTCTATCCGAGGGTCGTTCGGGAGAGGATGTAACACACACACACACACACACACACACACACACACACACAAAGGTATCTCTCTCTCTCTCTCTCTCTCTCTCTCTCTCTCGTGGTGAATGTTACGTAATTTTTGCCATTTTCCCTTTTTAAGAATCTCCAGGAAAAGTTCTCCCCCTCATATTCCATCAGGTCATCAGTATTTGTAGCTCCGTAGCGGCTGAGAACTGGACCCATTTGGATAGACTTTTTTACTCAGAATTAGTGCTAGAAAAACCTTATGAAGTTAAAAGGAAAAATCTCTATTATAAATGTCCCCTTACATTCCGTCGGGTGATTTTTCGCGTATTGCGGGGACGGCCCAACGTCATCAATATCTACCCAGCATTGTGGTGGGCGACTACCATCCACTCACTTGATGTAGTGCTGCCTACTTCTTTAGCCTTTATCATTCTTTTCCTGTGTCTGCCCTCCTCATTTCCTGTTTCTCCCATCTTTCCTGTCACTTTTTATTGCTCATCTTTTCCTTTCGGGTGACTTTACACTGAATGACAAGCCTAATGGGTCCCTATAAGCCAGGAAACTATTTACAACGCTGGGTGGTAACCATATAACCAACTCACACGTGTTCCCTACGTGTCAAGAAGTGGGTTGGTGGAGAGTTAGTGCCCCGTCCCGTAAAACAACTAACTCCAAGACAAAAGGCCACCCCTTTTGAGATTATGGCGTCTGGCTACAGATGGATAATCATTTCTTCATTTCCTACAACCACTGACACACCACCACAACCACACCAGCACACTGAGCTATCGGGGCAACACATATGATTTCACGAAGCAGGTTTCTAGTGGACGGCTCTTTACGGATCAGCTGTACTTTAAACACATAATTAAAAACCTGAGTATCAAACTTTTTTTCATCACCAAAACCAAACACAGCCTTTAGAATCTTTGCAAAAAAAATACTAAGTAGGTAAAATATTACACACATACAAACACACACACACACACACACACACACACACACACACACACACACACACACACACACACACACACACACACACACACACACACACACACAAATGCTAACTTAAGCCCGATAAACTAATGTGTGTGTGTGTGTGTGTGTGTGTGTGTGTGTGTGTGTGTGTGTGTGTGTGTGTGTGTGTGTGTGTGTGTGTGCTGTACTGTACTGTCTTTCATCTGTCTATCTGTCATAATCGAAGATAAAGCCTTCAAATGATAACTGGCTTATCATCAATCACTCTGTGGTGTTTTGGGCAGATACGGAGTCCCTTAGTTGACTGTCTTTCTATCTATTCCCAGAAGCCTCAATCCCGTAAAGGGTGGCTACAGACAAATCGCCTCCATGTCCCCCTGTCCCCCGCCATTTCACTCCCCCGCTACCAGCTCACACCCCTCTCTCACATGTACCTCTCCACTCCATCCCTTCATCTTATCCTCGGCCTCCCCCTCCCTCTCCCTACTAAAGTGCTTCCTGGATGTAGTATTTGGTCAACACGGAAGATGGTCATATTATGGACGTACTATGTCGCATTTTAAGCTTCGTAGGTCCTCTTCCTTTGCGATTTATTCTGAGTAGTGAGCTTCAACAGTATCTATCTATCTATAGCCAGATGCAATAATCCCATATAAGGGGTGGCTGTTTGTCTTTGAGGTGGTGGTTTTACAGGGAGGGACACTAACCCCCCGCCAACCCACTAGTTCTTGTGGTTATTTATTTTGCTTTAACGTCGTTCAGGGGTGCATGAGCTACATACACTAGGACACTGAGGTATGTACTCTGCATAATAAACTGTCGTCGAAGAAGTATTATGGAATCTACAGAAGCTACTTGCAATACACCCCATCCAGTATACAGAGTGAATAAATAAATAAATCGTACGGTAGTTATAATGGCGTCAGTATAACCGTAGTTGTTGGTTTTTGAGTACACTGCCTCACAGATCGCTTCATGTGTGGCTGTTCTCTTCTTCAATGTTGTCATGGCACCTGATAAGATTTTGTTACCTCGGCCAGGGAGGTTACGTTTTTGCCGGAGTTGGTTGGTTGGTTTGTCTGTTTGTTTGTCGCGTTTTTTGTCTATTTGTTTGTCCGTCTGTCAGAAACTTTGCTCTAAATGTTATGAACGGATTTTGATGAAATTTTGTGGAAGGGTGGACCATTGGCCAAGGAAAAAAAAAAAAAAGATTAAATTTTGGGGCGGATCAGGGTCCGGATGCGGAGTATCCCGCACGATATCTCCAAAAGTTCTCAATGAATTTCAATGAAATTTTGTGGAAAGGTAGGCCATGGACTAAGAATTTATTATATTTGGGGGCGTATCTGGATCAGGATCCTTTTTAATGACACTGGAAATGGAGGAGGTATCCGCTCTCTGAGTGGTTTCTAGTTATTAGTGGTCATTTTATAAACAGGCCAACATACTACTGACTGCGATCTGGTGGCTAATCATACAGCATTTAATACCAATTCTTTTACCCACAACATGTTCTGTACCAGTATAATTTCAGGTTACACCAAACCATAAACCATCTCTGATAAACATTACAGCAGTGCAAATGGCGTAGTGTTGCTGTGAAGGATCCAAGATTGGGTTATTGATGGACTGAAAGACGTGAAGCTGGCTACACACTTAAGTATAACTATATTATACGTGGAGAGTGAGACTTTTTTTACTGTCATTTATTATGCTACATTATGACACAAAACATGCTCTTATCTATTGAAGTTATACTGCAAACTACGTGCAGAATTACTGGTAACTGCGTTGTAAAAACTTACCAAAATGCGGTTGCTCAGTCAGATTTACGCAGGTTGAGTTTTACAGCAACACCACAAATGGGGCAAAAAAAGATTGGATGATGGGTTGCTTAGGCTATCCCTGCTGCCTCCAGACGATTTTATTCAGCATAGAGGCTTCTAACTAAAGGGGTTGACTCCAGCCTTCGTTAATCTGTTCCACACTAGACGTCCCCCCTAAGCTGTATAAAAGTTTGTTCGGTAGACAGAATAAATCTTAGTTTATTCTGGCTACTTTCAGACGATTTCATTCGACTTACAGGAGACCTCTTGTAGCAAAGGGGGTTAGTGATGACTCGACCCGACCCATACGGTCCTAAATGTCATCTGTAGTCTCAGTAACATCGTCTGGCGGCAGGGAAAAATAAAACGTAATCGCATTAAAACGAACAATATAAAGAAAATTGATCTCCCTCTCCCTCTGTCTGCTGCCAAGCTCCTTATTCCCTTGAGGGGTGACCAAGGACAAATCGCCTCCACGTCGCCCTGTCTTCTGTCATTTGAGTGTCCTCCCTCCACCGAACTTTCCACTCCATCCCTCCATCTCATACTCGGTCACCCCTTTCCCTTTCCCCCTCCACCTCACTCACATATGCTCTTCTAATCAGTCTCTCAAGCACTAACCACTCCATATGGCCAACGAAGATATATGCACAAAATTTAAACACTACAACCTGATATTTTGCCAACATCGGACTTATAAACCCCCATCAACCTGAGAGTTTATTATAAAGCTGTAGTATTCCCTCCTCCAGACGATGTTACCCAGCTTAGGTAAGGCTTCAGTACTAAAAGGGTTAAAACAAATCTGTTCCAAACTCTTCCAGTTCAAAAAGTTGACCCTGCCGTTTGGAGACACCAAGAATGGAACAGAAATGACATCATCTACTTGAAGGTGTCGAGTAATAGTGGTAGCTGCATCCAAGGCTCAACTTGAAATCAGTGGACTGCAGGACGAAGTTGCCCTTTCTTCTGCAATCTACCAATCTCGTTTCCAGATAGAGGACCGAGAGACGCTTTTATGACCAGGCAGCTCCACCGCCCATTCATAACGGTGCCACCACTTGAAGGCGTCCCTCCCCATCACCCAAAAAGGGTTAGGTACTGATAACTGGGAACGACTTTCACTTATTATTCCGGGGATTGTTTCTGTATTTTTCATATCCCTTGGCAAAAAACACAGATAAGAGAGCAAAATAACAACGAAACAGACCGTACTCATTGTTTTTTAAGGCTACAAAGGTGCTGGAGTGGGTCGGTGAGCTGTTATTTCCTGCTGTCCTGTGGGTACACGTTCAGCTGTGCCTGGGGCTGCAACTACTACTATTCACCTTAGGAAAGACCTGTCGTTGCAGGTGGCAAATGAATGCTATATCCAGCCCCTCCAGTTACAAACATTCTCTCCTTACCTGTGTATATTCGTGTGTAAGCAGCAAGAACAAAATAGAGAGTACGGTTTAAATAGGTTAAGCTTAAGAATGTTGGTAAATACGAAATCAGCACTTTCACCACCAATATAAACAAATCGCTTCCCTGGCACACAGTGGATCCTGCCTGATTTTTAAGAAACTGCAGGAGGTTACAACAGGAATAGTGCTAAATAAAGACTACTATATCAGCGTGAGTCCACATCTCAGTCTTTATGGTGTTATAATTACTGACTAATTATTGTACGAAAATGGTCTTCCTCATAATTAACCCATCATGCCTTCAGTATCTGTAGCTCCGTAAAGGTTGACAATAGGAACCAAGTTGCTACAGGAGTTTCTTACTCAAAATTACCTCCACAATAACTTAAGATTTCTTCAAAGTCTTGCGGAACACCCAGTAGGCCAAGAACTGATAAATCCCACGTACTGTGTTTCACTCGCCCTGATTCCAAGTAAAGGTATTAAATTCTTCACTACGATAGCGTCCGAGTTTTGTTTATGCGTGCTACCCCCAGACAACATTACTCAGCTTTGGAGAGACTTTTTGAACCGGAAAAATTATTGGAACCTCTAACTCTTACACATTATTGGAACCACTTTAACTACTACACATTACTGGAACCTCTTTAACTCTTACACATTATTGGAACCTCTTTAACTACTACACATTACTGGAACCTCTTTAACTACTACACATTATTGGAACCTCTTTAACTACTACACATTACTGGAACCTCTTTAACTCTTACACATTACTGGAACCTCTTTAACTCTTACGCATTACTGGGACCTCATTAACTCTTACACATTATTGCAGCTTCTTTAACTCCTACACATTACTGGAACCTCTTTAACTCTTACACATTACTGGAACCTCTTTAACTCCTATACATTACTGGAACCTCTTTAACTCCTATACATTACTGGAACCTCTTTAACTCCTAGACAATACTGAAACCTCATTAATTCCTACACATCACTGGAACCTTAAAAACTCTTACACATTATCAGGTGTCTCTCCAAATTTTAATATAATAATTCACTTTACTCTAAAGGCTTATGTTTGAGGATAAAAAGTGATTAAAGTTCTCCTCTCCATCGTCAGGGCCAGAATAGCGTTGATGGCCATATATACGTGCCGTGGAGAAACAACCTTCCACCCAGACAACCGCTGGGTGACTAAGGCTAGAAAAGACGCCATAGTGCCACTAGAGTTGCTCTCTGAAACACAGCACTAAGCTTTTTTTTCCATTTTTGTAGGTTGCTAGAATGTCGGGAAAACACACACACACACACACACACACACACACACACACACACACACACACACACACACACACACACACACACACACACATACATACAACAGTATAAAGCTCTAAAATCTCTAAAATTCAGTCAAAACTCTGTAAAAATCTTAAGAATATTACAAGACCTCTTCTCGTTAAATATTAAAAGCTTTTACCAAATTAAGGGAATATCACTACTAGAGGGGCACTCAGTGGAGTGCATCTCTCCGACAAGGGTAACGTAATTTCCAAACCACTTTTCATAATGGGTTAGGTTTTCTCATCAATGATTAAGGTTTCGCAAAAAATGTTTTCCTGATCCAGAATCTGTAAAAAGATCCGGATCGGTCCCAGAAGTTAATCGATTGTTCCCTGGGACATGGGCTATCTACCCACCAAATTTGGTCCAAATCTCACTTTTAGTTTTTGAGCAATCCTGCCAACAGACAGACAAACAAACAAACAGGGGTGAAAACATACTCTTGTTGTCGGAGTGAATAAGACAAAACTGGCAACTCTAGATGCCACAGCCCTTAGATACGGGCGAACAGAATGGTGCACAAAGTTACCTAAGTACTATATCACACCCACACCCACACACACACCCACACACACCCACACACACCCACACACACACACACACATACACACACAGGTGACTCTCTCTCTCTCTCTCTCTCTCTCTCAAAGCCTCTGAGCAACTAACGCCTACTGTTGAGTTAAGGGGGGAAGGGTTCCTGCATGCCCTGTGGCCAAGTGTGTCAAAACACAGACCGTGAGAGGGACTCGTAAACACTGAGCAATATTTAAAAATTTATACACGATGAATGATGACCTGTAATAAGTTTCCTATAGTCTGGGAATTTCCTTTGGTGGTTTGCGTCGACTTGAAGGGCGAGTTGGAGCTGCTCCTAATCGCTGGTCAGATTGTTGTTATAGTGTGAATATGGGCAGCTCCCTTGTCAGCTCTGCCGTTATCATAGCCTGGGACTGAACCGCAACTGTGGCAGCACTGAAGCATCGGGACTGGGGCCATTGGCGAGTGTCTTCGTGGAGGAAATTGAGGAAGGGCCAACCTCATAGAAAAAGCAGTGGATTTTGCAGACATTCGTTGCCCAATAACAATTCCATCGCCATCCAAGAGGATCCTTACATCCAGCTTCAGATTTGGGGGAGAATCTTCTTTATCCTCGCCCCCCATGGCTTCCCCTATCAAATGGTTTCTTCCCCATAACATGCCTTCCATCCAGTCCAGTAATGTATCCAGTACGGTCCTTCTGCCTCTGTTCTGAAGGATGGCCTTGTCTTCACCGTTCTTCCTTATCTTCATGGCATCAGTGTACCTAGCATTAAACAAATTGTTCAGCTTCTTCAAGTCTTTATTTTTTTCTCTGCACATCGCCGGTCCTGGTCTTGTGTTTTTTTCAGTCATTTCCACTCCTCGACGGTCCATCGAGTCTGGTACTGCGGTGTTGCTATGTCCAGGTGGAATTGCTTACCAGATGCAAGAATTCCGTAACGGTCCTGACGGTGATGCAGTCTGCCTGACGGACAGTCGACTCTGCTCGTGAAGGGAGAGGAAATGTCCAAAGTCCTGACTAATGGATGAGGCTTCCTTCCCCAGATTTTTCTACGAAACATCATGATAATGCTTCTGTCACCCAATCCTCAGCCATATCAGTTTAAGGTCAGTTTGTGTTAGGTTTATTATAGATCAGTTTATGGAAATAAAAAATTGGCAGCATGATAGCATAGTGACCCTCACTCTAACCTATGAAAGAGATGCTTGGACCCAAGTGGAATACAGAAGTCAGGAGTGACAACAGTGGAAACGAGTTATTCGACAGGATTATGTGGAATAACAGAGAGAGACAGACAGTCAAATCATGAAGTAAAGGAACGCCATGGTATTGATGTGAATGTGTTTGAATTTGGATAAATACCCTGAAATGGTATGTCTATGTGGAAAGGATGGAGAATGAGCGTTTGACAAAGAGTGTATGTGAGTAAGATGAAGTGCGAGAAGGGGATGAGGAGACAGAGTGAGATGACGGAATGGAGTGAAGAAATATATGAGAGAAAGGAGTGTGAAGTGGAGAGAAGGCAGCCAAATGGCGGACGACAGGGTGACATGGGGCGATTTGTTTGTGGCCATTCCTTATGGGATAAAGGAGTCTGGTTTTTGATAGAGAGACAGATAGCTATGAGATGACACATGTTGACTATCAGGCATATTACCAGATAACAATGGGAAACAGAGTTGATTAGTGCATTAAAGACAACAAGAGTATTTCACATCAGGAACAGCTGTGATCGTTATGCCTGTTACATCGTCTCCAAACTAAACCAGATCTCGCTAAACAATCCTGTGATATTCAAGCAGCTTGGGAAGGCTTAGATTCTCGTTTAATAATTTCTTATACATTGTCTCTAAACTGAGCCAAAGCCCAATGAGATCTCACTGACCTACCCAGTGATATGCAAGCGGATTGGGAAATATTGGATTCGTATTTAATTAGTTCTTATAAAATTCCTCCAAACTGTGCCAGATCCAGTGATTTCATGCTAACCTAACCGGCAATACTCAAGCGTCTCAGAGGAATTGTAATACAATGGTAACAAGATTCGTCCGGTGTTCATCTTGTTATTGCTGAAGGAAGAACGGACAAGCTGCAATGAAGGAACTGTGCACCATTACACAAATATAAAGCACTGAAGATAGAAAAAAGAGAGAACCAGAGAAATAAACACATTTGACAACCAACATGTCTATGCCAAGAAAGTTTCGCTCAGTGCTGGTGTTGTTAATGTATATGTTGGTGGTGCTGGTACTGACAACATGGTGGAAGGGGCAAACAACACAGCCCACAGCTATGGATGGAAGACGCCATAATGAAAGCAAGTAGCGTTATCTTTTTTTTAACTGAAGGAACTGGGCCACTTGATATGAAGTCGTATTTAAATGATATTAGATGAGCCATAGTTATCAAGTAGGAATGACTCTCCATCACTACTTCCTTCAGTTTGTTTTCCCTTGATGGAACTGGTTTGTTTACACGACGTGAGTGCTCATCCGTAGTTGCATGAATTCGGTGAACCAGAGTTATGAGGGAGAAAAAGAGTTTCCTTGGTCACTACAGTCGGGTTGTTTTCACTTGACGGAGCTGTGTGATTCCCACAACTTGCTAACGAAGCCGTAGTTGCTTCAGATATAACACACCTGAGATATGAGGCAGAAATGAGTCTCCTTCTTGACGGCAGTTGGTATTTTTTTATGTGACGGAACTGGGCCAACCTGAATGCAGTATTGAAGTTCCATGAAATTCAGTGAGCTTTAATTATGAGGTAGAAAGAAATCTCCTTGGTTACTAGTTAAATCAAGCCTTCAGCCTGACCCCGTGTAGCCATCAGCTTAGGTACAGTTTTGTCCAGCAGGAACTCTTTGGCTGGTATATGACCTTTTTTCCCCATTTCGACACTGGCCGTATTGTGAGTGGCATGGGAGACTTTGTATCACCTCTTCCTTAGCGTCTTATATGGGAAATTACACATTGGCATTTACATGAAACAAGAGGATGCAGAGGTTTAATGTATTGAATAAATCGCCGAGGAAGAGGTGTTACAAAATCTCCAAAACCACTTAGAATATGACCTTTGTCAAAGGACTTTACATAAGTGAAAGCCGAGGCAGGACAAAGGAGGAACTGCCTGGCATAACTTTTAAGCAAGCAATTAACGCCTTCATTGCAATGATATGTATTTCATTCCTTCCATCGCCACACGATTATTTCCACCATAGGACAGGCGTGTTGCACCTGTGGTGGTGGAGGTCACCTTCATTTACCACCTTCATGGCTCATGGTTATCACAGTCAGTTAAAAAAAAATGTTTTATTTGTTTTGTTTACACACAGACACATGGGATGAGCTTTGTCCTTGCCCTATGATCTTGACCTTTGACTGATTGTTCCCAGAATCGAATCCTCTACTCTTACCTTACCCCCAACCTTTACATCAAATCTGGTCTAAATAGAATAAAAACTGTTTAAGCCGATCTTGCTAGGTCAGATTTTGCCCTATCCTAATGATCTTGACCGATAACCTATTGTTTACAAAAACAGTACTGGTAGGCCTTTCAACTCTTTTACCATGTTTGGTTAAAATGAGATTAAAACTCAAAGTTATTCTCTTCATACACACACACACACACACACACACACACACACACACACACACACACACACGCACACACCGATCAAAACATAATACCCGCTCTTGCTTTGCGAGGGCGGGTGTAACAAAGAAGGCTGTGACTCCCGCTTTAGATGTACAGTACGTGAAAATCAAGTTTTTATTTTTACAAGCAGAAGACGTGTTAGATATGAATGTAACACGGTGCTAGTGAGTTCATAGGCCTTCTGACAATATTTAATCGGCTCTGGCATTGACTTTTCCATCTGAATGGGTTAAATACAGCTTTTATTTACCTCTTCCTTGATGGTTTTCTTCAGCAAAAGAAAAACCTGTCGTGTTGAAAGGGTTAATGTCGGTCAAGTCAAACCACTCCTATTCCAAAGTTCCTCCAAAGCTAAATAAAGTCATCTGGAGGAGGCGAGAACGAAACATAGAACGTCATCTTACCGAAGGAGTTGAATAGTAATATCTCATTTTTTCAGGCGTTTCAGTAGCTCACAAGACCAGTATGGTGATAGTGAGTTCCGAGGGTCGGAGCGGGTCAACGTTTCTTGCAGAGTTGGTGGCTGCTCCGTCATGGGTCTTCTACTTCTTCGAGCCGCTGCACAACTTCAAGACAGAGCAAAAGCAAAGCGAGTCATTTGTCAGACAAACTCTGAATGATCTCCTGACTTGTGACATATCCGGCCCCTTGAAAGACACCCTCCTGGAGTGGTATACTGTAAACAATCGGGTAAATGCCGAGAAATGTAAGCCGCACTGCCTACTCAGAAGCAACTTGGTAACATTTTGCCGTATGAAAGAGACCAGGGTAATCAAGACCATTAGGACACGTATGGTATGGCTGGAGCCTCTCCTACACTCCCTACCTGACCTCAAGATTATTCACGTCGTGCGGGATCCCCGGGGGACTTTACATTCCATTTTTGATCTAGAATGGACTTCCCTGAATGACACAGAAGGGATCCGCCGTATCTGTGAAAATATTCGAGAAGATCTGCACCATGGCAAGGCACTACAACGTCGCTACCCAGGAAGGTAAGATTAGCTTGGTTCAGGTTAGGTTAGGTTAGGCTAGACTAAGTTAGGTGCGGCTTGGTGAGGTTAAGTTAGATTACGTTAGTTTGTAGGCCCATACGCCACACAAGCGAGCCAGACAGTTAAGTCGCGCTCTTTCCCATGTTTCGCCTTTGATTGGCTAATGTGATTTTCGTCTTATTCGCTCTAAAACTGGGTAGTGTCAATAAATGTGTTTACATTTATTAAAATTGTAGGGAACTTGAGAAGAAGAATTTACAGACAAATGCGTGAGATATCCCAGAGTTTACTTCTGGTATAGAAATTTCTTATAGGCTAAACACATGATCCATTTTGTGGTACATGTACAACAGGGTACTCTGGAAGTCTGCCCATACCGTGACCACTTTTGGAGACCAACAGAACGCATGTCATTATTGGTATGGTTGTTATGACGCTTGGTTGTCCGTGTCTGTCTATTGATAGTTCCATGCCCATGTATATACTTCTGGGGTAACGGACTCATGATACAGGCCCAGGTACATGTATAGTAAGTTTCAGACTAATCAACCCAGAGATAGTCATGAGGTCATGGCAACGAGCGTTGGTAAGAACGAGAACATCAGCACCAACTGTAAAAGGAAAGGAAACTTGACAATGGAAATATAATATAAAAATATGAAAATAATTGTATGGATGTCGTAGATGGAGATTGAGACGGCGTGCTTTGGTTGCCAAGATAACTGACACCAGATATAATCAGAGGTGGCCTACAGTACTGTACACTCATTATCCAGACATTGTGAACATGCTGTCTTTAAGTTTTGAGTTGGTTGAGAAATTCATCCAAAAAGATTATTATATTAACGTTTTTCTATAACCTTTGGTGCCAGTAATATTATATGAAATTGTTTTCGTGACATATCTAGCTGCACAATGCATTTAAAAGGCTCGTGTCTTACTTATCGATGAGATGATGGGTTATTTTTGTCCTCACCCCTGCTGTTGTGTTTTCTTCATTGTTTACTAAATACGGCTTAGTTTATACAGACTACTTCATTGGGCATTGGTGTTCATATTAACACTAGGCTAATTACTTTTTTTTCTTGAGTTGGCATATTTTTCAACGTGTGACCACATCTGCTTTGATGGAAAGCTTCTCGACTTGTAAACACAAAGCTTTGTATGCCAAAAATAATCGGTAACTGATGTTCCAGTAGCCATGCACTATAAGTTGAATGTCAAGCATTATTAAAGGCAAATTTACCTTTTTATGCATTTTCAAAAGTCTGCTTTTTCGAGATCAATACTGGCTATAGGCAGCATTTTGATGATCTAACACGTCCAAATGAAACTGTTATAGGGAAATTGTGACATAAGCATAGCCAAATGAAGTATAACATATACTGTATATGTTTTGAGGGGTACGTCTTGTGTATTCAGTTCTGAAAATCGTCTGTTTTCAGTACACCAATACATGGATTATTAAGAAAAATTCATCTTTTGCAATACATAAGGCTTTCCCTCCGTGTTAAGGGATCTTTGTTTCCGGCATGTGTTAGGAGTGTAATGTTGTATGGTAGTGAGACCTGGGCAGTAAAGGAAGAGGATATTAGCAGGCTCAAACGTACAGAATTGACAATTATTTGGTGGATGTGCAGTGCGTCCTTGAATGCTAGGCCTGGGGGGCTAGGTTTACCATGGAAGAGTTGAGAGGAAGGATGGGACTGGAGTGTATTGGTGTTGTGACGAAGAGAGGTAAATTGAAATGGTTTGGGCATGTGGAGAGGATGGGGGATGACAGCTGCGTGCAGAAAGTGAGAAGTTGGAGGTCGGGTGGCGAGAGGCATGCCGAAACATACTTGGGACGAGGTCATAAGTGTGACCTCAGGGATAAGGGACTGAATAGGGAGGCTGCCAGAGATCAAGCAACATGGAGAGCAGCCACTAGGTGATCAAGGCCGGCTCATGCAAGCATATTGGAGCCTTTATAAACGAAAAGACACGAAACGACTTGTGAAAAAATTGGAGAAGGCCTACTCGTATTTGAGATCATAGAAATAATAAAACCATTATTATCAATCTGTAGCAAGCATTAAATTATGTGTAATGTGTAAAGTATCTGTAGGATTTGGAAAGAAAGGTAAAAAAAAAATGGAAATTTAATATCAGTAAAAAAAAAATTAAATAAGGCAATTGTCTCCTTAACTGTGTTATAATTCCCAGGCATTTATTACTTACCCTGGTCTGAATATAACTGCCTGGAGTTGGTACCACCATTAGAGAGTTACTAGTGGCAGTATTAGCTCCCTCAGGCTGCTATGACTCACCCAGGCAAAGTTGTATACAGTGGTGGTGTTGGCGGTATGTGAGGGTCACTAAGCGTGCTTGTGCTCCAGGTACCTGCTGGTGCGGTATGAAAGCCTGTGTGAGGACCCCTGGCGACAGGCAGAGGCTATATTTGCCTTCCTTGGCCATCAGTACCTGCCTTCTGAAGTACACAGGTATGCACACACACACACACACACACACACACACACACACACACACACCGCTCGCTGGTGCAGTGGTAACGTTCCCGCTTGCCAACTGGTGGACGGGAGTTCGCCCCTCGCTCAGGTTGCGAAAAGTTTCACTGACGAAGTGGGTGGTTACTGTCCTTCTTGAGCAAGGGGACGGGTGTGTGCGTGTGTGAAGGTCACAGCCTTGCCCTTAGATCGGACTATATGAGCTCTCAGCTCCCTTCCGGGAGGGTAAAAGCTGACCATCACGACCATCAAGTGATCCTGACCGACCCGGTGAATTACACACACACAAATCGTCATCATCATCATCACTATCATCGTCATCATTATCCTAACCCTCTTATCTACCTAAGGATGGAATTAGGTAGGATCCAGACACAGTGAGAGAGTAAGAAAGGATGGAGAGCTATAAACATCATGTCCAGAGAAGTAGGCCACACAATCATTCACTTATCATTCAAGCCCACGGAATCCTGGCTCCACCGCACAAGTCTAACCATCTGCACAGAATCTTACCCATTCTCAATAATGATGTCTTAATTCAGTTTATTTGTGTTATCTCCAGACAGTTTGAGTCAGCTTAAGGCAGACATTCCCAGCAGGTAAGAGCAGTACAGCCTTCATTATCACCTTCACTATCATACGTCCTTCCATCAATTACCGTAGGTGGTAATCAGACTAAAATGACATTGCGAGGCCAAATTTACACAAGAAAAATCTCACTGAGGCTGATTAGCTTTCATGTGGTTATTCGCTCAGTTTTTATCACTAGATCTCTTTGGCAATACATTGTAGTCACTATGAACAAATAAAGCAAAACTATTCCGCACCGGTCATGACCCACCAGTATCTTGATTGCAAAACGTATTATTCATTATAGTGTACGTATATCTATTCCTGCAGCTGTTATTTTGAAGATACAGCAGTGCCGGACCGACTTGGACTTTGACAGGGGTCCAGTTGGGACTTGCACAATAAATAAATGTTCAGTTCGTGTGTATAATGCTTCCACTTCTGAGGTAACTTATTTTAACAGACATTACTCAAAATTTATGTCTCAACATCATCGATTTTTATTTACTACCTTACAGTGCTTACAAAACCTGTCCTTACATCTTCAGTCATTACATTGTGAAACAGTGGGTGAAATGTCAAAAATAATCTTCAGTAACATTTTATGTACATGTACGTTTGCTATTTCTCTTAATACAGTGCAGCATAAACGTAATATAAAATTGGAACTAAACTGTATATACAAAAATATTTACCATACATACCGACAGATATGATATATATATATATATATATATATATATATATATATATATATATATATATATATATATATATATATATAATCAAGCAGAAACAGCACTCGCAACGAAAGCATGGATCACCAGGATGAGGACACTTTTTGAAGGCCCTGTGCAACTGGAAGCAAAGATCGACTAGTATTATACCTCTTTCACTTCTAACATTCCATACTGGCGTATATTCCAAAGCTTGGAGAGACATGGTATGTTTCTCCTCCCATACATGAAGATCTTATATATGATGCCTTAAGGAGGAAAGCAACGTATAGTCTTTAATATGAGGAGACCCAGTGGAATAGCAGGTCAACTTATGTTCCTGAATGTTTTCTTGCCTGTTGTTGAGTCCTCATTTTTTCAGTTTCCTGCTGAGTCACCTGAATGGCACAATCAACAGTGGTCCCTACGGCACTCACCGTAACACCACCACTATGGGTCAGCACTGGCGCACCACCATCCCACCACAGCAGCTACACACGATAGAGAGTGTCTGTGCTCCTCTCATTACACAGCTGGGATTTAGTCTGTTTGGATCACTGCAGCGCGTCCGTAACCTGTCCCTGTCTGTCTACAATAACACAAGTTACTGATTAGCAATACTGAACTACCACCCCACTACAAAATGCTGTCTGTTGCAATGCTAGGATCCCGAAGATGAAGTCTCTTATTATCCATACCGTGCACAGCAGGTCCTTCGCTATACCACGACCTCAGGTTCTGCAGCCATTCAGTTAGACAATGTTCCTTTAACTGGGAGATATTAAGTTGCAAATAATTTCTTAAGCATATAAAGGACTGACTTGAACTTCTTGTCGCATTTCCCTACATACCTACCTATTTACCTAGATATGTTCTTACCTACCGACCCTCCCTGCCTACCTCCCTGGCTACTTCCCTACCTACCTACTTACCTACCTACCTCCCCAACATCTTCCCTGCATACCCCCTTCCCTGCCTACCTACTTATCTGCCTACCTGTCTCCCTACCCACCTCCTTGTGTACACTTGCCTACCCACCTACCAACCCATCTACTTACCCACCTCCCAGCTTTGTACTTTTTTATGTGTCCTACTCTGGGCATAGGCTTCACAGCCTGTTCCCAAGGAGAAGTAGTCCTACATATCATTCACCTCCACATGTCACCACTTCGGCGCTAACACCCACCGTCCATACTGAATAAATGCTAGGGCTGTCTCATACCGGACTGGTGTATTGGTACTAGCGGAGGTATTTTTACGATATATCGGCCGATCTTCTGGAATCCAGTGAAGTCTGCTTTATGAAATTCAATTCCTAAAACTGTTTCGTGTTCCACTTGGGATTAAAACCTGGGTCCATCAGGACTTCAGGCCACTTCTCTACCAATTCAGTCACCGCCTCCCCCAAATACCTCAACATACCTACTTCCCTGCTACCAGTTTCCTTGGCTACTTCCATACATAGGCCTACTTCTCTGCCTGTCTACCTCCCTTCATACTTCCCTGGCGACTTCCATTCATACTTCTCTGCCTACCTTTCTTCCTGCCTACCTGGCTGCCTACCTACCCACATGCCTCCCTATCTGCCCCCTCCCAACCTACTTATTTCTCTACCTACCACCCCGCCGACTTCCCTACCTATACCTTCCCGCCAATCTTCCTTCTTACCTCCGTACCCACCTCTATAATCTACCCACCTGCCTACCTACCTCCCTACCTACCTCAAAGCCCGCCTTCACCACTTGTTGAGTAAGTGACACGGTCGTTTTTTTTTTTTTCCACGTTGTCAGTTTCTAGTGGATTATATCAAAATTGTGATGTAATAAATTTACTGCATTTGTCACGGTCTTTCCAGTGTTGTCAGTATTATGCCTATGCTTCTGTAAATGATATTGTTCTTTTATCATTGTGACCTGAGGATGGCTCTGAACGTGTTAGCCATTCCTACACCGTCAAGTGGAGGTTCATCTGACACCTAAGTCATGAAAATCGGTCCTTAATTATGCAGCTAGAGCGCGAACAGACTAACAGACTGACGAATGTAGAGGCCTTTGGGGGGAAAATGCACTCAGTATAATCTCTGTGGTCTCCTCATTACCCAGCTTGAATTTCATCTGTTAGGCCCACTGAAAGCCGTGTCCACTTCACTGTCCACAAACTCCAAAGGAAATGATTAACGCTGTCACTGCACAACAGCTTCACACAGCGAGATGCGAGAATCAGTGTGTAGGTTGATGGGTTTGCACCGTGAGAGAGAATGGGGCAGAGCAACAACAACAATATCAACAGTAGCAACTTCACACAATAAGTTACTCAGTGTCTGTGGTCTTCTCATCACCAGTTTGGATTTCGTATGTTCGGTTCACTCGAAGTCGCTGGAAACTTGGCCATTCCTCTGTACAGTAGGGAAATTAAGTATCCAGGCCCCTTGTGTTAAGAGAGGTTGTCTGTTGTCTGAAATGCCGCGAGTTCCATCCCAGGCTGAGGCAGGGAAGAGCTTGTTTATTAGAATCTCGCTAAAACTGAAATGGAGGGGAACAGGGCGACATGGAGGCGATTTGTTTGTGGCCACCCCTCACGGGATTAAGGTGTCTGGCAATAGATAGATAGATAGATTGCTAAAACTGACTTTACTGATCCTTAACAAGACCACTTAACGTGTCATAAAACCACCGCAATTTATCGAACTGCATCAGTCGTGAATGAAATAGCCCTGGCATGTATTCAGTATGGACGGTTGGTATCAGTGCCGAAGTGGTGATATGAGTGCTTGTTTGGAGGGGAGGAGGACTGCTGGACCACAGGGAACGGGTTGTTACGTCCATGCTCACGGACACATGTAAAAATTCGATAAAATTGAACTGAGACAGTTATTGTTATCGTGTCCCTTAGCTGAGTAGCAGAATGAGAGTAGACGGCTTAAGATCTATTTCATAGCACTTCTTCGTGACTTGCACCATATTCTAGAATTAATTTCTTATTATAGCTCAGAATTTTACATGGAGAGACGACAGTGTTTTGCCAGGGGTCCCCACAGTGTTGTCATCCTCACCAAAACTGACCGCACTGATATTTACAAATTTCCCGACAGCTTTTGACTTTACTGTTATTACTCTAACCTGGACCAGATTATCTTCCTTTTGCAAATTGTTTCTCGTAGCTCAGGGGGAGAAAAAAAAATCTAAGGCAGCACATCCTTTCCATTGCAATTCTTCGTGACTAGCATCATATTCTAGTGTTAATGTACTGTTACAACTGGACTTCCAGCATGGAGAGAGGGCAATTTAAGGCCAAGCTGGAATATAAAATGGTATATTAGGATTATCAAGGGCTGGAAACATGGGATTTAGTCACAGTACGCAGTGCTTGAGAGGTGAAGGGAGAGGGACTGAGAATGGGGAGGAGAGATAAGGGGTGAGAGTATGTAAGGGAGAATTAGAGACTGACTAGGAGTGTCAGTATTTGTAACCCCATATGAAATATTAACACAGTGGACCGCAGGCTGAAGCTGTCGTCCTTCTGTAGTCCACCATCCTCCTTTGGGGGAATAGGGAGGGAACTGGGGGATATGTGAATAACCGGGCAGTGGAGCCACTCAGTTATATTAGTGTCACCACGTGAAGGGGTCCCTGCCTAGCACCAAAGATTGACAGGCAGAGTGTATGCGAATGAGGTAGAAGGGAGGACAAAGAGAGGGAGACCAAGAACGAGATATGAGAGTGAAATGGGTGGAAGGAGATGGAGGCCGAGACTAGGGTGGAGAGATAAGATGTGAGAGTATTTAAGGGAAAGTGAGACACTAAGACAGCAAGCGAGTCGAAGAGATGCGGACGAGAGTATGTAAGACAGACGTGTGTGTGTGTGTGTGTGTGTGTGTGTGTGTGTGGATAGGCCGTTAATGAGTAGGGATAGAAGTGCCGAGATCTCATTTATTTCTATTCTTTTTATCGAGGCCACCCCTTCACAAAATGAGCGTCAGATAATAACAGACTAAATGACGAAGGCTAGGAAATAAAAACATCTTTATTTGATTAGATATTCCGATATTTCAATGTTATCTATGTGTATCCCGCCGGCTGCAAGAACCGATAACAGTTCCCACATTATCTGAACATAGCACCGTAAAAAAGAAAGTAACGATTATTGTGTGTAGGTGAGGTGGAAGGGAAGGGGGGAAAGGAGAGACGGAGGATTAGATGGAGGGAAGGGGTGGAGAGGTATGAGTGAAGAGGGGGTGCGATGGAGAGATGGTAGCCTGATGGTGAATTACAGGATGATATAGCGATGATACATCTGTGATCACCGCTTCCGGGATTAAGGCGTCTGGCAGTACACTTGCATCACAAACCATTGATGCACACTTGGTGAGAAACAATCTGTCAACACGGGTGATGGCTGCTGAGAAATGCTCAATGATTCCACGGCACACGAGTGAACCTGCTTTCATTAGATCACTTAACTGTGTTATTTTACGTTCAGTATCATAAACATCCAAGTGATGAAATGCAAAGCGTTGTGCTGCACCACAAACTATATTAAGTATTTAGGACAGCACTCGACCCCTCTTGTGCCATACTTTTTGGAGCTAGTGTAAGCTAGACAGTAACTTAGACATTAGTTTTCACAGGAAAGACAACGAGACTGCAGAACTCTCTCATGTATCATGGTTTTTCTTAACTGAAAGAAATGAATGGAAAAGAAAAAGGAAAAAGAAAAAAGTGTTAAAAACAAGAGGAAAACTGTTATGTTTTCACAAGAAAGAGAAGAAAAGGAGAATGCAGCAGCTCCTCCCATTCGTTGTTCTTCTTGTAGATCAAAGTCTGAGCCACGCACTGCTCACCGTAAGGTCACGTCCACACCAAATGCTTGTTGGTGCCGGCGGGAATTGTGTATCTCTGTAGCCAGTACAAGTTCTGGCCCACACCTACCTGCGTCCAATGGGGCCTCTTGTATGGGTTACAGTGAGGCAAAACACCCCCCCCTCCCTAACCCGCCCTCGTCAGCAAGCTTTTGGTGTAGACGTAACCTAAGGTCTGTTAGCATCTTCAACCCTAGCAAGTTATCTTTCTATTCTCCTTCCTTGTATCAGATAATTTCACTCAGCCTGAGGGCATTCGATGTGTGAAAGGATCAACGCAGCCTGCATCTAACCCCTCCAGCCCGAAAAAGCTCTGGTAAGCTGAATAAAATCACTTTAGGATGGCAAGATTAATATGACAAAATCTCCTTGGGAATGAAGGGGTCAATGTATTCTCCCTGGAGTGTATTGGCTGGCAGGTATTATGACGAGGTATGCTATCTCAGCGTGCAGCACTGGATCAAAAGCCAAGGACTGCAACCATGTATTTTTCATTCAAGTTTCATACAAAGGCATTCTATGTAGATGCCCTGGAAGGAATATCTCAACCCCCCCCCCGTAAACTCTCTCATCTACCTCCTTTTACAGCCCACTCCTGAATGTGTGGGTGTTAGTGGGTGTAGGTGTGGGTATAGGTGGGAGTGTAAGTGGATGTGAGCGGGGCTGTAAGTGTGGAGGTAAGTGAAAGTGGATGACAGTGTAGATGTAAGTGGGTGTGGGTGTTGTGAGTGTGAATATAAGTGGGTGTGTGTGTAGGCGGATGTGAGTGCAGTATGAGCGTGGGTATGATGCTTCTGCAGGATGTGGGTGCGGCTGTGGGGGTAAGTGTAGATGCAAGTAGGTTTGAGTGCAGGAGGGTGTGTCTCTGTAAGGGGCTGTGGCTGTAGGTATGGGTGAAAGGTGTGAGGTTGTTGTTGTTGTTGTTGTTGTTGTCGTTGTTGCTACAAGGGAGACGGGGTGGGTGCACTGCCTGGCCGGACTGACTACTCTTCTTCCTCTAGGTACCTACCGTTCCGTCATCCCTTGTCATTCAAGTGTCATTCTACAAGCCTTCACTCTAAGGCTACAGTCTTCCCATGTTTACAGCTTCCTTATTACTCATTCTTTACCTAGCCTTGACATGAACTGACTGGAAGTGTGGAAGTTTGTGCTCATCTACATACTGCCCAAAGCAGGTGCTATAATAATGCCATTGCCAGTAGAGACTCCAATGTTTACATACATCATCACAGGCCCTCTCTATCTGCCATCCATGTAGGTGTTACAATCATACTGCCAGCGTAGTATTCCGTTCGTTATAAACACCATCACAATCTCTCGCTATATGCCACCCATATAGGTGTTATAATCATACTGCCAGCGTAGTCTTCTGGTCTTTCCAAACTCCATCACAATCCCTCTCTACATGTCATGCTTTGGAAAGTCATTCCTCTGTGGATGTCCATCCACGTTCCCAACAACACGTTCATTAGGCTCCTCCACAACTCTTTTAGTCCACATTCCAATAGGAGGAACCATCCTCTTTGAGACTCAATAGATACTCATATACAGCACATGTATACCTGTTTAGTGATAAATTAATTTTTTTTCTATCTTGCTACCTTGAATATCTTAGGGATCAGAACCCAACGATTGTTCATGATTTCAAATCGATAGTTTTACCAATGAATAAATTTCATACATACGCTTTTGATCATACATATTTATCTCTTCAAGATTTTTATCACACTAAAAAAATATTACATTTTTAATTTGCTCTCGTCATAACAGCCTGACATCATGTTTGTGGAATCATCAAACAACATTATATATGCATACATCTGTCATATTGTTAGGGTACACGAAAGAAAGTTTCGGAAGTGTCTTTATTTCAACATAAATACCTTTAGAGATACATAAATAATATAATAAATACAAATACCACCAAGATAGGAGTTCTGTCTAATGAGCTGTTCAGGAGACAACTATATAGACAACTCCACTAGAGAGTGATGCAAACTGGAGATAGTAAGAAGTGTATGTGAGGCGGGTTAGGATGAGAGCAGGGCTTCAATTACCACAGGCAGCGATAGCAGCCTTGATGACCTCAGGCTGCACCTCCCCTCTCACCTTGACCTTGTGTCTGCCATTGTCCCTGCACTTGACCTTGACCCGCCCACCTGACCTCTTCTGACGCTCCACGACGACACTGGCATCAGCACCAGGCCAAGGTGACCTGGGGTGAGAGGCAGGAGAGGTGGGGTGATATAGGTGGGGTGAGAGGTGAGAGAGGTAGGGGAGTGTGAGATACGGTGCTACCATATTACATCTCTGTTAGGAAGGTCACAGTGCCACCATAATCAGAAAGACCATCGTGAGACCACATTATTGCTTTGAAAACAAGATTTGTTTAGTATCTGAGTGTATATGTTTGCTTGTGACGGTGTGTGTGTGTGTGTGTGTGTGTGTGTGTGTGTGTGTGTGTGTGTGTGTGTGTGTGTGTGTGTGTGTGTGTGTGTGTGTGTGTCTGTGAGTGTGTGCTTTACTGTCTTATTTGTTCACTTACGAAGTAACTCTCACTACAACCATCACATCAAAATTTGTTTTGAAAACACCCATCTACACACGATTTATTACACTTGTAAAGGTCCCACTGGCCCTGAAGTTTCTTGGGTGGATTTTAATGCATTATATCGAACTTTTGTCATCCTAATTATAACTGAATTCGCCTGTATGGACTTCATGATTTTGCTGCCTGTTTTAATGGAACAGTTTATGCATTATATCTAATCTCCTTCCTCTCTATGTAACTTACCTACCCTTTCTATCCCATCTCTCTCTACTTAACCCACCCTAACCTAACACAATGACTGTCCGTCTAACGAAACCTTGTCTGACCAAATCAAAATTAGCCTAACATCATTGCCTGTGTGATGCACTAAACCTAAATTAACCTAACCTACCCTTATCTAACTTAACTCTATCATTATATATATTACTTAAACAGACAATGATGGTGTTAGGCCTAATCAGTCAAAAGGTAAGATAACCCATGACTCACCTGATGTAACGCTCGTGTTGCTGGTCTTCCACCTCCGTCGATGCATCAAAGTCCCGCCCTCCCTCCTGCTCAAGGGCGTGATGAAGGGCGCCTTGCTCCTGGGGCTGAGGCTGAGGGAGACCAGAGGCGGCCCCTGCAACCATAGTCACCACTACTAGCACCACCAGCAGCGGAGAGGAGGCCACGACTGTGAGTGTCTTCATGTTTGGTGTTGTGATGCATCCAGCACCCACCTCCTGCACTATATATACAACACACACACACACACACACACACACACACACACACACACACACACACACACACGTCAGCCCTACTCCATTACCACTGACGCAGATGTCCGGAACATGACGTACGTGAGGGGTGGTGGGAAGTCCCTTGGTCTTCCGTAGTAAATATTTTCCTAGAGTGCTGTGTTGCATCCACCAAAGAAGAGGAAGGCCTTGGATCAATGCCTATCAACTGCACGAGAGTTGCTAAGGCAGAGAGTCAGTTCGTACCAAGTCACCAGCCTCCCCTTCAGTGCAACATGCAACATTAAATGACTTCCTGATCCCCTGTTGTACTGTTTGGTGAAAAGGGCAACTGAGGACCTGAATGTATATGTGATGGTTGTCTCTTGCACCCTAAAACATATTGATCTGGTAGAGCTGATTGCCATAATAACCCTCGTGCAGTTGACAGGGGTTGATCCTTAGCCCTCTTCTTTGGTGGGCACACACACACACACACACACACACACACACACACACACACACACACACACACACACACACACACACACACACACACACACACACACACACACACACACACACACACACACACACACACACACAACGCCATGTTTTCCCCACACTCAATATTATTACTAACGCACCCGTCCGTGTCGTGACATAACCAGCGAGGGACGGGAACTCCACCGTTACGCCTCACCTCAATTTTCCTGGTGTGTGCCACGGGGGAAAGTTGGGAGATTTTACCGCGTCGTTAGTAGTTAGGTATATGAGAGCATTGCATGTTTATACCTTTACACACTCACACACACACACACACACACACACACACACACACACACACACACACACACACACACACACACACACACACACACATTTTATATGTACTGTATACTTATATACGAGTATATATATATATATATATATATATATATATATATATATATATATATATATATATATATATATATATATATATATATATATATATATATATATATATATATATATATATATATATATATATATATATATATATATATATATATATATATATATATATATATATATATATATATATATATATATATATATATATATATATATATATATATATATATATATATACCTAGGCTGCTTCCCCCAAGGAAAGGGAGGTAGCTGAGACAGGACGACACACTCCCCATTTACTCATCCATTCAAACACATTCATTCGCATCTTAGCCCCAAAGGGGAGAACGGATAGATCCTCACCGCACCACACCGCACAAGGGTCAACTGCGCAATGCAATCAGTGACATCCGCAGCAGGGCCCGACAGCAGAACTATATATATATATATATATATATATATATATATATAATCATCATCATCATCATCAGCCGTTTGAGTATCCACTGCAGGACTGGCCTATCCCGACCGAAGTCGGGACGATACAGCCAATGTATCTCTACAAAGTGGCTTAGGCTGTCTGGTAGAGATTGTATGTAGGGTGAGAAGTGCTTGTAAGTGTAATAATTGTAGTGTTGTCGTGGCTTTGGATGTGTGTGTAGTCTGTGAACCAAGTGTAATCAGCCCGCGCAAGCCGACTGGGTGCAAGCATACTTTACCGTATCCGACACTGGTTCAACCACAGCACCCCATGCATCCGCCAAGCAGTACGTGGCCAGGAGAACGTACCCATAGTTTATTACCCTGGCGGGACGAGAACCTCGCTCCCCAGTGTACGAAAACGCACACTTTACCACTGTACCACAAGGGGTCCATATATATATATATATATATATATATATATATATATATATATATATATATATATATATATATATATATATATATACACGTATTATGTGCACGCGCGCGCGTGCGTGCGTGCGGGCGTGTGTGTGTGTGTGTGTGTGTGTGTGTGTGTGTGTGTGTGTGTGTGTGTGTGTGTGTGTGTGTGTGTGTGTCTGTCTGTCTGGTTGTGTGTCTATGTGTGCATGTGCGTGTGTGCACGTGTGCGTGTGCGTGTGCGTGTGTGTGTGTGTGTATGTGTATGTGTGTGTGTGTGTGTGTGTGTGTGTGTGTGTGTGTGTGTGTGTGTGTATTAATGAACAGTAACCTTTTTATCTCTTTGAATCCAGTGACGTACGTTGGATTTTATCCTTCCTACCGTCAGATAAAATTTCCAGAATTTTGGAAAGATGTCTTTTAGTGAATAGGTCATTTAAGGCTGTATCGATCCCCTTTAGTTCGAGAACTCTCTCCCTAAAATGAATAAAATCATGTGCTGATAAAGATAAAGCAAGAGTTACGTCACCAAATTATAGTATTCTATTGACATTCAACTTGCATGACGTCATGTCCATACAACTCACGACACCCATTTTCACTGACGGCACTGTACGTGTTTCCAGCGTGTTTATGTGACACTAAAACAGCCAGCGTGTTTGTATGGCACTAAAACAGCCAGGGTGTTTATATGGCACTAAAACAGCCAGGGTGTTTATATGGCACTAAAACAGCCAGGGTGTTTATATGGCACTAAAACAGCCAGGGTGTTTATATGGCACTAAAACAGCCAGGGTGTTTATATGGCACTAAAACAGCCAGGGTGTTTATATGGCACTAAAACAGCCAGGGTGTTTATATGGCACTAAAACAGCCAGGGTGTTTATATGGCATTAAAACAGCCAGGGTGTTCATATGGCACTAAAACAGCCAGGGTGTTTATATGGCACTAACACAGCCAGGGTGTTTATATGGCACTAAAACAGCCAGGGTGTTTATATGGCACTAAAACAGCCAGGGTTTTTATACGGCACTAAAACAGCCAGGGTGTTTATATGGCACTAAAACAGCCAGGGTGTTCATATGGCACTAAAACAGCCAGGGTGTTCATATGGCACTAAAACTGCCAGGGTGTTTTGTGGCACTAAAACAGCCATGGTGTTTATATGGCACTAAAACAGCCATGGTATTTATATGGCACTAAAACGACCAGGGAGTTTGCTGGCTAACCCTCAGGTCTCTTGGAAGGACTCTAGCTACAATTCAGTCGCGTCGGCGACGACAACGATGGTGGCGGGGTTGAGGGACATCTGGAGGGTCCTGGGAAGGCCCTGTAACTGTCATGGGGGCTCCATGGCGGCTGCAAAGGGAAGAATTCGAAACAATTATTCAGTGACAAAGGCGTTTCCTGGCCGGTCTCTACTAACGAGGGCCTGGAAATACTGCTGCATAGATGCTTTGACAGATATCAACATGTGTGGTGAATGATGGGAAGGGTGGCGCCCCGAGTGTTAGAGTGATGTTGATCAAGTATTTGCGCTGACGCAGGTAGTGGAGACATCACGAGCCAAACACTGCAAGATATACACCAAGTTGACAATTGCACCTAGTATGCAATATGACGTCACTGTGGAAAGAGAACATGCATATTGCAAGAGACACGTTAAGTATTTAATCTAAAGTTATGCAGTAGAATTAGTGCCACAATGAACCAGGAGCAACACTTAAAACCTTCATTCCAGACATGTACTTGAGTTTTTCATGTGGTCTACTCCAGAAGGTTTTATCCAGCATAAGACAGACCAGTGACCCCTGATCTTTTCCATTTTGTGGGTCCCAAAACTAACTAAGATAATCTCCGTTACCCTCATTTACCTACTGTGGTGTTGATGTGGATGTGATTGAAATCGTTAGGAGAAATATAGATACTGATTGGCCACGTGAAGAGGATGGAAAATGAGAGCCAGTGTAAGAGTGTTAGTCAGTAAGGTGGAGGGGGAGGCTGAAGATGAGATGGAGGGAGAGACTGAGGATGAGGTGGAGGGATAGAATTTGAGACATATACGTGTAAGAGAGGAGGTGCTGAGCGTGAGGGAGGGCACCCAAACTGTAGAAAATAGGGCGACAGGGGGGTGATTTGTTTGTGACCACCCCCCACGGCATTAAGGCGTCTGGTTATACTGCAAATAGACAGATCCTTCATTGATACAGTAAACAGAAGATCGTAACTCAAATAATCAATCATGTAGGATACGTTCTAACAACTTGGGCAATCAGAATGTTTGGCAGTAGATAGGCGTCTGGTAAATAGATATACAGATAGATAGCTAGTAATCAGGACTACATACTTGAGCGAACCCTTAATTCATGTTCATAGTAAGATTTAAATTACATTAGTGTTACCAGCTGGGGAGTTAGTGGTTCAGTCGCAGCGATGGCAGAGCAGAGGTCATCTTAAATCACTGACGCTGCTTCGATCTGATGTTCACCATCTTGGAATGCACGGTAGTAGGCGAGAATTTCAGACGCACGCGAATAGCCAGTGTGAAGATTACAGACACAATTAACACTAAACCAGAACTCCACCAAGATCTTCGATTTTGTCCTTAGCATATGAAGCGCCTCTAAAGTAAAGGAATTATTTTGCCTCGTCTCTAGATGTCTGGTCTTTACGAGACGGTGGTGCTGCTGGATTTGGACGCCTTCACGTGGTGGCACTAATATAACCGGGTGGCTCCACTACCCGGTTATTCAAAGGCCCCTCAGTTCCCTACCTGTCCATCAAAAAGGGGATGGTGCAGTGTAGGAGAGGGACAGCTTCAGCCTGCAGTCCACTGGATTCACACTTCACATGAATCTGCCACTGCATTATCATCAACAACAACATCAACACCATCAATAAGTAATCATCATCATCATCCGGACCTCATTTCCCATCTTAGTGCAGGGTGAGAAGTAGCAACGTCCAGACAGCATCATCATCACCATCATCATCATCATCATCATCATCATAACAATAATAATAATAATAATAATAATAATAATAATAATAATAATAATGATAATAATAATAATATTAATAATAATAATAATAATAAACAATAATAATAACAATATTAATAATAATAATAATAATAAACAATAATAATAACAGCAACAGCAACAACAACTACTACCACAACAACAACAACAACAACAACAACAACAATAACTACTACTACTCCTACTACTACTACTACTACTACTACTTTTTTTTACAACTACTACTACTTAAATATCACCTCCATCCATTTGGGAACTGTACTGTGAAGCTCGAACCCAACCTTCCCATTACAGATCACGATTTGCAGTTGTAATGTGAAGGTTAACACAAACCTCATGTTACAGTTCACATCTCATTCAGGCCACAACAGAACTCTGGGGTTTACTACTACTACTACTACTACTACTACTACTGATGCTGCTGCTTCTGTTGCTGCTGCTGCGCTGCTGCTGCTACTACTACTACTACTACTACTATTACTACTACTATTACTACTACTACTACTACAACTACTGCTGCTGCTGCTGCTTCTACTACTACTACTACTGTAACAGTACTTGCTGCAACCAAACAATTACATTCAGCGTGGGGAGAGCGTCTAGTACTGGAGGGGTTCATTAAGACTATCTCACCCCTCCATAAATGCCAGTGTGAGTTGTATGAACCCTGACCTATCACTGCACACCTTGACCACCTGGTAATGAACAATGGTGTGTGATGTTTAAAGAGTTCTTATGTTAAGAGATTTATTGTGAAAATAATATTAAATGAGGAATTACTGTACTTTCAGAACCTAAATAAATAGAAGAGGACTCAAGACCGACCTCTGATGTACACCGTTACTGTAAACTCCTAGCTCTCTATCTCACCCAGTGTCACACATGTTCTTGAACCATCATACATACATCTTCATTAACACGGACACCAGTCCCAGCTCTCTCATCGCTCTTGTTTTGTCTCTTGTAAACAATAGAGACACAAATAAAAAACACGTCTTTTGAAGCTGAAAGTAATCTGCAACCTTTGCCCTCTTTCTGCTTGATAATATCACAGACAAGGTTGTGATGATGGCTAACAGAATAGAAAAAAAGATTACAAGTTTTACATCTCCAATGGTACCCCTACACTACAATATCGTGTCACTCATCAGACAGTATTGACAGCAGTACAGTATACACTGGTATTTTAGTTCTGTGAGATGGCTACAGTTTACCATTATTGTATCATGTGTCAGTTTTCGTGTTGCCAATACTGATTACAGTACCGTATGTGGCGCTGACAAAGAGCCTGCATGTGGTGGCGTTGTGCATCCTGGGTGGAGCAGCTGTGACATCCAACTGGGAGCCAAGCCTCCTCGTATCTCCATGCACCTCACCATGGGAAGCATCCTGGCCCAAGCTGGGTGAGATGTTGTCTGCTACATGGAGCACTGGATCGCCACACTGTGTATGTACTGTCTCTGTACTACAGCCCCACAAAAGCAATCACTTACCTGTGGTTGACAGGTCTGCTTGGTCAGACAGAAAAGAGTTAAGCAACAGCAACAACAGCACAGTATGTTAATGTGAGACAGTACAGTGGTTCATCATAAGATACTAGAGATTAAACTCACAACTACTGTAGCAGCACTGGCAACTGCATATGCACACTGTGGTGTTACTGTGAAAGGCGGTCTACATCAGTTTGATTCTGCAACGACATTTCCTTGAGGTTTTATAATATTCAGTGGAGGAGTAATTCTGCACAAAGAGCATTGCAAATCAAAATGTTATGACTTGTAATATTGTGGTATAACTGTTACACAAAAATTATTATTATAGCATAACAGTATCTGCGTGGGCAAGACATTAATAGTTCAGGGTGTAGTCAACATCCTGCTTTTCCATTCCACAAGTGATCTAGTGTTTGATCCTTAACAGGGACAGTACATAAGTTTGTTTATGACTGCTGTTTTGTATATTAAACAAAGATCTTTTATAATTAGTGTAGCCTGATATTATACTGACACTGTAGTTACATATTAATGTTTAGAGGACTAACATTACATACCGTATGGGTAACTTTGGTTGTCTGTGATCAGTAGTATTTTGACACTTGGGTATAGTGTAGAATGTTCTCTATAAGAAGTACATCATTTCAGGAGCCATCACAACACTGAAGAAGACAGAAAGAGCCAGCTGAAAGGCAGCCACTGTCAAGAAACAATCATGAAGAGCGGTGTGCTCAAGATCCTACAGGTACTGTTATATTGACTCCCACTGTAACCACAGTAATTTAGTACATCCTCTTAGTGCATGTAATGGTACTACATAGTACACTTACAGTACAGTGCAGTGGAGTTCAACAATGTATGTGCATCCTTGAGTACATGGTGTTGTCTAAACTTTAAAGACGATGTGATGGTCAAAAGTCAGGCTTTTTGTTGAGTGGACAGTGCTTGCTTGTACAACAGAGGTGTTATGATGGGTACTGCCTCCAAGACCTTTCTTCTCTCACCCTTTTGATGCATTTCTGACCTCAGTGAAGGGGTTAATGATGTCCAAGCACCTGGTAAGTGCTCATGAAATTTTCTTCCATATCCAAAGACTAACGGACGATTATTAGCCTATATTAATGTCCAGTCACTCCTCCTTGTCGCATGGACTGATTTTAATAAAACTTTCAGCCCAGATTATGTATCAAGTGTTCATTGTTTCAATTCTAATATATGATGTATTTGAGAAATAAATATTTCTTTCAGTTATTATAGTTACCCATCATTTTCTTCTGTAACAGAGCTTTTTTTTTTTTTTTTTTTTTTAAATCAATATCCCCTTCATGGGTTATTGGAGCTGGCCTTTGCCTTTAGGCGGCCCACGGTTAAGCTGAACTCATCGTCTTGCCTATCGTTGTGGGGGTCTGATAGAGACGAGCTTTACAAGCTCAGCATTGGTGTCGCTGCAATGAGCCTGGCAGCCGCTGTTGATGCCTCACTAGCAGTGGTTGATGGTGAAGCTGAAGAGCCTGTCCTGAGAGTGGTAGTATCAGGACACCTGAGAAGGTAGTGAAGCAGAAGTTCGTTGGACACTTCTTTGCAGTACTGACATTCCTCTTCTTTGCTGGTGTCCAGCATTTGACGTACTCCTTTGTATCCCAGGCGAAGGCGGTGTAGGTAAGTGCAAACATGGGCGGGGACTGCCTTGTCAACACTGAGAGGCTGGTACTGGGTGGCCGTAGCATACCAGGTTGCTGGTGGTGAACCCGACGCCACGCATGACTCGTGTTGGCGTCGAGAAAGAAGATATGCATGGCTTTTGGCTTTTGCCTTGGTCTGTGCCAGGCTTGGGGGAATGTTCATGTCGACATTTAGCCTCTTGGTGGCATGTTTGGCAGCATAGTCCTCTCTTTCGTTCCCTCTAATCCCAACATTGCTAGGTATCCAGTTCAGGGTGATGTGTTTGCCTTGTTCTTTCAGTTCCTGAGCAAGGGAGAGTATATGGGTAATGAGGTGGATGTTATCTTTTGGTTGAGTGGAGGCAAGTGTCTGTATGGCTGTCAGAGAATCTGTGTGTATTATGTGGTGTGACTGTGGTTGGTCAAGAGCATGCTGGAGGGCACCTGCAATAGCAACCAGCTCAGTCTGTAATGTTGAGGCTCCATCTGAGAGTCTCCACACTTTAACAGTTTCAGTACAGATCATGGCTGCCCCAGCAGTGTTGTTGAGGAGGTCTACCGAGCCATCAGTATAGTATGTCAGGGTTCCATCCAGGGAGGCAGCATGCATGCTTTGGAGGGCTTCCTGGCGTAGCTGAGCTGTTGCAGATGTTGCCCTGGAACTGGTGGGGGTGATGGTACGCAGGTGAATGGTTGGTGGTGCCCAAGGTAGAGGGATAATATAGCTGGGGTGAGGTGTGTCATTTCCCTTTGCAGTTATGAGGTCTTTGATACCAACAACTGAGATTGCTGCCGCCATGCGTTGTGCCAATGTTTCTTTATAAGAAGCAGTCTGTCAATGCAGCACTGCAGTTACTGTATCAGCAGGAGGTGATGGCCTGGGAAGATGTATCATTTTAGCAAGAATGCAAGCTGTACGTTGCTGTATGCGAATCCCTAGAGGGATAATGCCAGTTTCTTGTTGGAGGTTGCACAGTTGGGTCCACATGGGGGCTCCAAGTATAAGTCGGAGTGCATTGTTTTGTATTACCTCCAATCTGGCTAACAGATGTTCATTGAGAGTTACAAGACATGGGGCAGAATAGTCAACCAGGTATCAGATGGCATGGGTATAGTAGGTGTGAAGGACGTTGTAGCTGACACCTTCCTTCAGGCTTGTGATGGATCTCATGACCCTGGTCCTAGTGGCTGCTCTTTCCCGCAGGTACCTTACCTGTGCATCAAAGGACAGCTTCACATCAAACCAGACACCTAGGTACTGGTGGCTGGAGACCCACTCAAGCTCTGTACCTTGGATGGAGAGTGCGTGCTCAGGGTCTGGTTTTTTAAAAGCGATGGCTTTCGACTTGCAGGGATTAATCTTAAGCCCCAACTCCAGACATCGCCCATGGATTAGCTGTAGGGTATGCTGAGAATTGCGCTCATTATCTGGCCCTGTAGACACAATGGCCAGGTCATCTGCATAGCAAAGGATCTTTGCCCCTGGTCAACAGAGCCAAGTCCAGTTTCTTTGAGGCTTACCAAATACCAATCTCATTTTAACCCTCCTGAGAGTAACTCTCGTTCGTAAGTACCACACCTCTTCTTAGAAGTATCGTACCACACATATACATTAATAGTACCTGTATAATAATTCCTACCTTATGGTAAATATTTAGAAAATAGTTACATTCACTTATTCAACACAACTCCGTTAAAAATCTGAGAATATAATTATAACCTATTTCTCTGGGCATGCTATTGATAGTTCTTCTTCAGTGTGTCTTGATTATATTCTCTGGGCATGGTATTGGCAGTTCTCCTTCATTGTGTCTTAGTTATATATGTAGTTCTTAAATGTAGATCTAGAAAAACGGTGATGTTACATAAAATGGATCAGAGAGAGAGAGAGAGAGAGAGAGAGAGAGAGAGAGAGAATCATAAGCCAAAATAATATTGTTCTGCTTCAGGATATTGCAGTCTCTTGAAGTCATGCCAAAAAGAACCCAGTCTATAAGCTGTGAAGGATAAATAAAGACTACAGTGACGATATGCAGTTATTTTATTTACTTTTTTAACCACATGTAAGTCAAGCCATAAATACATCTAATTAAAATAGATTTGCATTTATGGATCTCATTATATATTTTCAAAGAAGTAGTGGTTCCATATGGGGCTGGAGACTCAGTGTGTACAGGAATTATTGGCCTGAGAGAGAGGGAGAAAAAGGGACTTGCACACAGCAGCAAACATCACCTCCACCACCAGGCAGCTCAGGGCCACTGCGAGGCCAACCATCAGCACATAGAAGGCTGCCTGAACCTGTGACCGGGTAGGTTAAACTAGGTTAGGTTAGGTCTAGGTGGTGGCGACCATCATCCACTCCCTTGACGTAGTGTAGCCTATTTCTTCCTTCATCTTTATATCTCTTCCTATACCTTCCATCTTTCCTGTCATTTTTTATTACTCTTCTTTCCTTTTCAGGTGGTTTTACATTGAGTGACAAGCCTAATGCTTTCCTGTAAGCCAGGAAACCATTTACAACGCTGGGTGGTAATCATGTAAACAACCCATACGTGTTCCCTACGTATCAGCAAGCGGGTTGGAGGAGGGTTAGTGCCCCTTTCCGTAAAACACGTAACTCAAAGACAAAATTCCACCCCTTACGGGATTATGGCGTCTGAATATAGATAAATAGATGGATTAGGTCTTTTATCCAAAAGAATGCCACTTTAATATTGCAATGGGGCAGGAACAGATTTTGCATTTGAATTTTGTTAGACGTCTTCTAGAAAGCCAACCAACATGTAAAAATATGACTGCTAGCACATTCATATCAATGCTGAATAAGACAGCTTTAGCTTTACAGTAGCAAGTATTCAGTATGGATGGCGTACATTAGCAGTGAATTGGTGATATTTTTAAGTACATGGCACATAGGACTTGTTTATGACCATTCCCTTTCATATAAAGACATCCAGCTATAGACAGAAAGGTGTAGGAAACGTATGAGACAGGTGTAAAACATGTATATAACATATATAAAACATATGAGTTACAGGTAAAAGACAGGTATATGACAAGTACGGAAAGGTGTAAGAAAAACATAGGAGATGTGCCTATTAGGTGTAGAGCTCCAGTAGTTGTAAGAGACGTTTCAAACAAGAATATGTCAGGTATATAAGCCTAACAGTTATTGCAAGGGTCTAAGATATACAGCCGCACCTGTGAGAGGGTCATGGCATGGGTCCCGGAGCGAACAAGGTCAGTCTCACACGGCAGTTGGTGGTAACGGCGCTGTAGATGCTGCACCAACCCACCGTACCGCAGCCCTCGCATGCTGTGGGGGCATCAGGGAACTGTTAGACTGGTTGGAGGGCTGTTATGAAGTAGTCAGAGGATTGTTCACTGTAGTACCAGACACTTGTCTGCGCTCCAGTTCAGATACAGAGGAGAAAACTAGGAGAGCCGTATGGGTCAAGTGTGCATGATATACAACTTGAAGGGTGCATGTAGTAAGGATGGTTGTATGTAATGTTTAGAAAAGTATGTTTGTTAGAACAGACATGATTTGTGCCAGCTGAAGGCTGTGTCTCGATCTGGGAAGTGTATGTTTGTGTGTCTGTGTCACTGTCCACCAGGATGATTAGAAGTTCTTACAGATATGGTACTGGAGGAATCTAAGCTGTACCTAATAAATGGTGTGCATGTAATGGTAATTTGTCAGGCTGCAGCTCCCAGTGATGCTGTAGGGACTCAGGTATATTAAGAAATCCAACCATAGACTGTGGATGAGTGTTGGGGCAGAGGGGCAACTGCTGGATCCATGGGTTTTCTACAAAACCTAATGAGTTGGATCAGCTCAATGAGCTGTAACAAATTGATAAACTGCGAGCAATCTTGGTCAGTGAAGAATATCTCTGATACTATGACAGACTGCAGTAACTTCATGACTTTGTAACTGTATGATGAATTGCTGCATAGTTTATCCAGTAGAGTAGATCTCTGATAGCCTGATGGACTACAGCAACGCAGTGAGTTGTAAACCAGTATGTTGCTATGAAAATGATGCTTAATTATGTGAACAAACAATCACATCATATTATTGGGCATGGCTTTTATGTACCGTCTTTTGTTCCAGTTTGAGGGTCATCTGCTCTGACTGCACATCCAAAGTGATCCTGCAATTCTGGGGAGGATCCAACTTACATATTGCTAATACTGTGTTGGGAAGCAATCCTGGCACTCTCAGATGAGTCAAGCAGCTTTCCACTACCACGGTCAGATAAAAGCTGTCTCACCTCGTAACATGCTTGTAGTCAAGGTACCCCCACCACCCACTGTTGGTCTGAAAGCGAAGAGACAACCCCCCTGGCACTCGGGCAAGTAGAAGATTTTGATCATATGCAGCGCACTACCGACAAGTCAGTATGATGTGCTTTGTGTATGATTAAAAACTTCTACTTGCCCGATTGCCAGTGGTTGTCTCTTCTCTTTCAGGCCCACAGAGGGGGGTGGGGGTACCTTGGTTACAAGTACGTGACGAGGTGAGACAACTTTTACCTAGTTGTGGTACAGTGGAAAGCTGCTTGGCTATCATCTTGGTTCTTTTTGAAAATACTGTATATGTGTTTATTTTTCCCTGTGGTATTGCAGGTTTCAATCATCATAGGGAGGATCCACTGGAGAGGGATATAGGTTCTCCAAAGAGAAGGGGAACACTATACTATGTCACAGTGAGTTTCCATGTGGCTCTGCTTGTTGCTGCTCTCCTTGCACTTGTCTGTGTCAGTCTTCACTAGAAGGTGAAACATATCAGTTGCAGATGGAAGTTTAACTACTTAAGTAACCCCCTCCCTCCCCCCCCAAAAAAAAGCAGGGGAGGGCTGTTGTAGTGTAAGCAATGAAGTTAATAAAATATCAATAAAAAGGAGGCGGGAAGTGTTGAGGTGTTAGCATTGCTTGGTTGTTCCATGCAGGGCTGCTAGTCCAGCTGCCTATTACCAGATATGATGGTGTAACAAACTAGCACAACAATAGTAACATAGATGAGATACCATAAACTAACTAAAAGTATCTACCTCACATGGATGAAGTACAGGGATACCTTGCGGTTTTTGCGCACTTGATAATAGTGGTTTGCGTTATCACTGCAAGATGAAAATCTGTCCTCCTGCCGTTATCGCTCAATTTTCGGCTAAACAACATTGTTATCGTGTACCTGAGCTGGTTTCTGCCGACGGTGATGGTGCAGTATCTGTGGTTTCTGATGGCTATGAGGTATTCAAAGATGAGGCCCTACTCGAGGAGTTAATTGCAGGTGGAGGTGACCACTATATCTCTACCCCTAGCCTCTGAACACCATACACCAACCCCATCACAAGTCTCCTTGTGACAGTGATTCTCAACCTGGATAGCACACCCCCTAAGGGGGTGTGAGGAGTTTCCAAAGGGGGTGCAAGGACCCAGAGGAATAATGGAGTGGCCTGAACAAGTGTGTGTGTGTGTGTGTGTGTGTGTGTGTGTGTGTGTGTGTGTGTGTGTGTGTTTGTGTGTGTGTGTGTGTGTGTGTGTGTGTGTGTGTGTGTGTGCGCGTGTGCGTGTGCGTGCGTGTGCGTGTGCGTGTGTGTGTGTGTGTGATGAACAGTTAATCTATATTTAGTATCCATATTGTATCTTTGTTTTAGCATTCAATGCACTTTTTTTTGTACCCATGTAATGAGTTGGTTTCTTTCCTTATCTGTCTGTCGCCTGGTCTCCATCCTCTCTCTCTCTCTCTCTCTCTCTCTCTCTCTCTCTCTCTCTCTCTCTCATCTGGTCATTTCGAGAGAAAATTAAAACGTCGAAGAAGTCTTATGTTGTAGGCTGGACTGCATCACATCAAGAAGTTGGTATTGCAAATATATCTTTCTCGTCACTGTCACTGTTTACTAAAAATTTCAAACTTCGAACACCAGTTGTTCGTCACATCCAGATGGGACATGTTCCTGTCTCAAACACTCACACTTTTGTTTTTACTTCGACTGACTGATGCTTAATTATGTGAACAAGCATTAAAAACTGTCGGTACGTCTGTAAACTGAAAGAATGTGAATTGGTTTGTGTTTCGTAACAATAAGATAATTTGACAAATAAAGGAAGAGATAACCAATACAGATGTGTAGGTCTGGTGTTAGAGACTGAGGTGCTGTCAGACGACCAGCTGTGGTGTTTATGGTAACGATAAGGCTTGTGTTAATCTGATGTTTATGGCTTTGAGGTGCTGTGTTATGGCAATGTGCAGGTGATTACCCACTGGTTTTGCTTTATGACCATTTGGTAGTGTTCATGACTATGCCCAGGTTACCGTGTTTATGACCATGTGATAGTGTTCTTGACGATGTGGTGATGTTAGTGACCATGTGGCTGTGTTTGTGAACTTGTGGTGGTGTGTATGGCCATGTGGTGGTGTTCAGGGCCATGTGGTGGTGTTCAGGGCCATGTGGTGGTGTTCAGGGTTATGTGGTGGTGTTTATGGTCGTCATGGTGTTTATGATCATGACCATGTGGTGGCTTTTGTACAATGATCATGACCATTCTGTGGTGTTTACAAGAAGTCTGTGGTGTTTAGGATCATGTGGTGCTGCTCATAACCACGAGATGGTGATTATGACTGACCATGTGGTGATGTTTATAGCCACGTGGATGTGTTTATGACCAAGCGCTGATGTTTATAGATATCATCAAGTGACAGCGTTCGTTTAATATCATAATTACCAGATGAAAGCGTTAGTTTAATATTATAATTACCAAGTGATAACGTTCGTCACCATAACCAAGCGGTGTTTATGACCATGAGATGATGTTTTATGACGATGAGGTGGTGGTCATGGTCGTGTAGTGGTGTATATGAGCATGCTTCGGTGTGTTATGACCATGTAATGAGGTTTATGGCCATGACCGTGTTGTTTTGTCTTGTACCATGTGTGGGTGTTTATGACCACGACCATACAGTACGGTTATGACCATTTGGTGTTGCATATGGCCATGTGGCGGTATTTATAAACATGTGCTGGTGTTCTGACCATCTGGTGGTGTTTGAGATCTCCCTTGTGTCCTTTTATTTAATTCAATGATCCAGCGATGTCCACAAACAAGTATGTGTGAGGACACTTTTCCCGTGTTACTTGCTGTGAAAACAAAATACAGAATCAAGGTGAATATTATAGTGACCTGCACTTTCTTCTCAGGCATGCGTCCTTGCATTCAAAATCAGCAGCAAAGCATCAGTTTCAAAATTTTTAATGTCCTGTGTACTATCAAGTTGCATATGTACACTTGATTCAGCTATAAAACTAAAGCAATACAATTTGTTTTCTCCCTTTTGAATGAAGTTATGTGCAGGAGAGGCACGACTTCGCGTGGTGGCAACAGACCTGGTGAATCCAGTGCCTAGTTGTATAAAACGTCCCCAGACTTCCCCCTGTCCCCAAAAGTGAGGATAATGGACTGTAGGAGAAGGTCTAATTCAAATTCATTTAAACTTGCTGCAACAATAATAACAAAAACAATTCAGGAATAAGGTTTTAGAGTCAGATGATGGCAGGAAGCGAGGGAGAGGGGAGCTAAATGGAGATGTGGACCAAGGCTTGGATGGGCACGACCCGAAAAATGTTGAAAACCACTGCCCTATGGTATCTTATGTTTCTCCCTCATTGTGCCCTTTTTCATCACCTGTTAACCTAACCATGTCTACGTGTGTTTCTGGTACCATAACAGTACGTATGTATTTAGTGGATATAAACTGCTGTAAAAAGAAAAATTGGGGTTTATGATTGGGGTGCCCACACTGCCCGGTATCTGTCTATCTATCTATTGCCAGACGCCTTAATCCCGTAAAGGGTGACCTCAAACAAATCGCCTCCATGTCGCCTTCTCCCCTTCCATTTCACTGCCCTGCTCCCAGCTCACACCTCTCTCTCTCATATGCCTCTCCACTCCATCCCTCCATCTCATCCTTGGCCTCCCTTTCCCTTTCCCCCCCTCCACCTCATTCACATACACTTTCCTCGTCAGCATCTCACTCTCCATCCTCTCCGCATGGCCAAACCACCTCAGTGTGTTTCTCGTAACGCTTCCTATTACATCCACATCCACGCCACAACTGCTCGGTATCAGTTATGATAAATCCCATAGGTTATGTGCTTTTGTTATCACGCAGTTTTGTTATTACGCCCTAGGCTCTGTACAAATTATGCGCGATAACCAAGGGATCAGTAATATGATGTGTCTAAAATTGGCAATCTCAATTATTAGAGACATGAGCGATGGATAAAAATAGAGATTGTGCTGGTGCCTGAATATGAAAAAGGTGATATAATATTTTACAGGCTGACTGAGACCAAAAGGAGAGGTAAATTTGTGTATAACTGGAAATATGGATTCGGGATGCATGCTGGAGTGATGAAAATGAGAGGGCAAAGCAGGGTGTTTTATTGTTTTTTGTAGGAAATTAAGGGAATATGAATCAGGTGGATCTAGGTATGTGTTGGTATGAATGAAAGTACAAATACCAGCGTGGTTGACGGTATGCATGTAAGCTCTGTTGGATAATCAAGTGGCTAGAGTGAAAGCAGAGTTTTAGAAGACTGACGTATACAGGAAGATGGTTAGAAAGAAGTGAGAGTGTGTTCATACTCGGAGGTATGTAATGTTAAGCGGGTAATGCAAGAACAGATGGGATGGATGGACAGTTGGCTGTACCGACATTAGCATATGGAAGTGAAGCTTGAAGTTTGTTGAAGGACAAAGTTATGAATGTGAGGAGTGTTAATGCCTGTGAGGCACGTGTATAGTTACCTGAGGAAACAGACAGACAAATATCGATGTCTTGAGAGTTATAGTACTGATATGGATATGCTGGAAAATGTTAGGATAAGTAGCCTGGAATGGTGTAGGCAAGTGCTGTGAAAGGAGAATGAGAGATTGACAAGGAGAGCGTATGTGAGTGAAGTGAGGTGAGAGAAGTAGACGGATTGATGAGGTGGAGGGTTGGGTTGGAAAGGTGTATGAATGAGGGTGGTGTTAGGGGAGGAAGTTTAGCCTTATGGTAGAGAACAGGTTGACAATAAGGTAAGTTGTTTGTGACCTCCATCTCAAGGATGAAGGCAACTGGCTATAAATGTGGAGTATAGAATTAAATGTAAGTTTTTTGGTGTTGCTTTTGTATCTTTGGTACACTGGATGAGTGTTTTGATAAATAATCGTGACTGGACATATTTTTGTGGCTGCGGACTAATTTATGAAGTCTATGAAATTCTGTGATAATCATATGATGACTTATTCACACACAGGTAGATATGGGCCACTGAATTGAGTTTGACTGCAAATAATTAGTTGGACGAGGTGTTAGTGGTCAACTGTGTGGGGCCCTTGGTCATCGGCCTTTAATCCTCACACTGGAGGACAATTAATGCTGTTGATATCTGTCTTTTTCAGTCATTTTATGATCATCCTAACCATGCAATGACTGGCAAATGCAATTTCTCATATTTTCCCACAAAAGTGCTGTCAGCTAAGTGTAGTGCAGTAGTTACTGCAATTCTTTTTATCCAAAAGTATTTTTTTAATTATATGTGTAGCTATGTTGTTTGTTGCTTCATTGTGTTTTATGCTTTCATTTACATAGTTTATACTGTAGTACTTCTGTAACCAAACATTTGCATAGTCCTCTAGCAACAGGTACAGAATTTTGTGGTGACTTTCAAAATATATTTGTGAAGTTTGGGTTCATTCATTCATGCAATTTTATTCTTTTGGTTTTCATATTATTTTATTTACTTATTTATTTATTTATTTATTTGTATTCTGAATGTTCCAATATTCAGTAGAAATTAAACTAGATTTATTTATTTCACTTTTATGTATTTCTTCCAAATATTTACGTTTTCAGTGTATGATAAGATTTTTGACTGAGGTTCAAGTATTTCGGTCAGTGGGGGCGCCCATCATCCACTCACTCAATGCATTGCACCTCCAAGGATACTCTATACTGAGTGACAAGCCAAATGACTCTCTGTAAGCCAGGAAATCACTTAATACGCTGGGTGGTAACCATATAACCAACCCATACGTAATGCGTGTCAACAAGTACGTTGGCGATGAGTTAGTGTCCCTGCCCGGAAAACAACTCACTAAAAAAAAAAAAAATAAGACTCAGACCCAGACTGACCTACAGGTGACGACCAAGGACTGAACAAAGGACATGTTGAGGATTGCTATGTGGAATGCGAGGGGCGCACATGATGAGGGGAGAGAGAGAGAGAGAGAGAGAGAGAGAGAGAGAGAGAGAGAGAGATAGAGAGATTGTCCAGGTGCTTGAGGATGCAAAAGTAGACATATTTGGATTCACTGAGACTAAATGGTGATGTGGGAGTGTGAGGGAGTGTATGGATTTGGTATATGTGCGGGAGTAGGTGAGAATGACAGGGCAATGGAGGGTGTAAGTATTGTTGTGTGCAAGAGATGGAAGGAGAAAATAAAAGAGTATGAATCAGTTGGATCGAGTATTATGTGGGTAAGACTGAAGGTAGGAGCACAAGCATGGGCAACTGTGTGTATATATTCACCGACAAAGGACCGTGCAAGCGGAGTGAAAGAAGAGTTCTGTGTAAAACTGGAAACGTGCATGAAAAAGTTTGGGAGGAATGAGAGGATGTTTTTGATTTAAGATGTGAATGAAAAAATAGGGAATGCAAAGATCGATGGAGTTGTTGATGAGTGGGGTGTGCCTACGGAAGTGGCACACCCCACTCACACTCTCACATCACCATTAAATGATAACCAATACCCTCTTTGTGCACAAAATTATCCACAAATGTACATGGCGCGTGATGAGAAGGGCGGGTTGTGAGCTGAATGGAAGGAAGGCAATGACTGAACATGAGTGTGTGGTTGAGAGAATGAGATAATATGTGCTGGATGGGAGAGCATACTGTAGTGTAGGGGCAGTTTGTTTACTTTATGTTCGAACCTTGGCTGAATTAACGTTCCGTGCACTCAGTTGGTCTGTTTCACAGACTCGAATTCTGTATTTTGTTTCGGACTTATGTCTTCTAAGAGAGAATGCCAGTTAGTCTGGTACTAAGCCCACAGCAACAACCCCTCCTACTCTTCCTCCTGCCTTACGACACTACATATCGGCGCGGTTAATAGGATGGAGGCCGTTGATATTACGCCTCCCCCACCTTTGCCGGAAATCCGGGAAAGCCTACCGTCACACGGAAAGACTGGGAACACAGATTTGAAACGTTTCTATCTACCATTGGAGAATCACAGTTTCAAAGGAGCGGAAAAAGGCTCTGTTACTATACACTGTGGGTTCTGAGGCACAGATGATTTTCCACAACCAGCCATCACTTCCAAAGAATGAGAGAGAAGAATGATATACCACCATCCTACGGCAGCTGAGGTTAGTTTACACTCCAGAAGTGAACGTCGTTGTCGAACGATTCAATCTTCAAAGGAGAGAACAGCAAGATAATGACTCTACGGCCACAACGTTGCTGCACCACTGGTACTGGCGTGTAATTATAATTTTGGAACTTGTTAGATGAGATGATACGTGACCAAGTCGTCGAGAGGACGAGATATCCGCGGGGGCGATTGCTTCAGAATCAAGATCTTACGTTGGAACTCTACTTAACCAACCTGAAGCCCACGAGAGGTCCCTATGGGAATCACGAGTCATGGAGAGTCCCTCAGATGATCGAAATCGCGTAACAAAATTTGACATCACAGATAACAAATCAGGGATCTTTTGAGTTTAGTGCACGTTCTCCTATTTTTGATAATTTCGTCACTAATACTTTTTTAAGCTGATTCCAAATTTGAACTTATTTTGGGGGAGAATTTTTGTTAAAAAGTTAGGTTAGGTTAGTTAATAAGTAGGTTAGTTAATAATAATAATTAGATTAGTTAATAATAATAATTAGGTTACTTAATAATAATAACAATATTTAGGTATAAACACAAAAGATCCAAAATCTAAGTTAGGCCGCCGTAAGAAGCATCCGTGGTGGATGTGCTGAATGGCGCTGCTCTAAACGCGGCTGTCACGAGTGGATTGCTGTCAGGAAAGGAATGTGGTTTGAGGGTGGCACGCTGCCGTTAGCCACCATAGCTGTTTTTATCTATGCAGGGAGCAAGGAGAGGAATGTTATACTTAAATATTATTTGTTGTGTTATTATTAACTAACCTAAATATTATTTACTAACCTAACCTGATCTAACTTTAAAAATATATCTCCACAAAAATAGGGTAAATATTTCCTCTACTGCCGTTTCCTATTTTTTTTTTTTTTTTGTTCCATTTGATAGTTTTTAGTTCATTTCAGTGTTCTCAGGCCTCATTTGTTATGCAAATGAATAATAACCGTAATATGACTGACAATCTGATCGGAAATATTAGTAATGGTGGATGGGACTGGTCTAATCTGAGTGTTTAACTAAACCTAACCTAATCTAGCTTAACTGTACCTAATAATTTAATCTATGCTAACCTAACCTAACCTAACCTAACTTAATCTAACCTAACCCAACCCAGCCTAACCTAACCTAACTCATCATCCAGTTGGGAAGCTGGGAAAGGAAATCCACCTTTCAGTATGTTGAGCAAGATTCGGTAATATTCATGTGCACAAAAAAAGAAAAAAAAAAAAAACGTACAGGCATAAACTATATGACAGCACAAATCCACTGGGTGTGGTAAGATTGTCCGCTAAAGAAACTGCAGTAAAGGAAATAAATACCGAATATAGATTCACGAATCAGCTTGTATTAGTGGCGAAATTTACATCAAAACCGAAGAACATGCACCAAACACAAAAGATCCCGAATCAGAAGCTGGATTACAGTAAATATTGCAGAAGTTTAAGTCTCAACAACGAAGGCAGGGAATGGTGTGCACGAACTGCGGTAAGCCAGGCCATTATCCTCGTTCTGATGATTGTCCTGCCAGGCAAAGCTTGTCTGTGCTGTGGGAAGCATAGACACTGGGCGGTTGTGTGCCCAAAAGAGAGAAAGTAGCCTACCGTTGTTACAGAGTGCAAGGAAGTATTTGGTTCGTGGTGTTGTCGTGCACGCAGAAGAGGCATCACAGGATGACGTGTTTGGCAGACGTCAGTGCAGGAGATCAGCACTGAAAGTTAGAACTTCAAGATGACACGGGTGCTACAGTTTCGGTGTTCAGCCTAACTTTTGCTCGGAAACAGCTCGGGGGAGCTGCCTTGAACCCTACAGCCTCGAAACTCTACAGAGTTAGAAGCATTCCTTTTGATGTGGTTGGAACTCTGCCCGCCCGTGCAACAATCAGTGGCCTCCATGCGACTACAGAGTTTTACATAGTTCAGTACAGTATACTAGAAGCCATCGTGGAACTTGATTTAATGACTTAGTTGGAACTGACTATAATTCCTGCCACGGGCGAAGTTTTATCAGTACAAGAATCAAGCACTGAGCTTCCTGCAATCCAGGAATACCAACACAAAATTGTCTTGAAGAACAACGTGGTTCCAGTGTGCCATAGTCTCCGCTGGCTTCCCTTATCACTGAGAGAGGAAGCATCCCGTGAGCTTCAGCAGCTTCAAAAGGCTAAGATTATAGAACCAATTGATACTTCAGAATGGATTAGCCCTATTGTGGTATCAAGGAAAACGAATACTAACACTGGCCTTTGTGTTGATTTACGGGGACGTAACAGTCAGTTGGTGTCAGAGGTTTATCCCTATCTTACCATTGCAGAGCTTCAAAGAAAAATGCGGGGCACTGTTTTTAGCCAAATAAACCTTCGATCAGCATGTCACCGGCTCGTCTTGGAACCATCTTCTCGGCATATCACAGCATTCATAACACATAAGGGACTGTTCCAGTTCTAGAGAGTCCCGTTTGGCCTAATTTCAGCAGGAGCTGCCTTCCAAAAACTACTTGGTAAGCTGTTGATGAACATCCCTGGTTGTGAACATTACTTGGATGACACCATCTCTGCTGGTTGGACCCAAGAGGCGCACGACAGGCGGCTCTGCAGGGTCATGAGGAGGCTACGTGAAGCCATGGTTACAATTAACATGGAAAAATCTGTGTTCTTTAAACCTGAAATTGATATCTGTGGATACTCCACTTCCAAGAAAGAAATTTCTCTATTTCAGAGTCATTTTTGCGCTACCCTTGATGCTACGGCCTCCTCAGACGCAAATATACTACGGAGTTTCCTTGCCTGTATGGCTGTTTTTTCCACTTTGTCCGTAATTATGCAACATGTGTAAATCCATTGACACGTTACTCAGGATGTGCCCTTTAATTGGACTGTAGAAGCAGAAGATTCATTCCAAGCTCTCGGGCTTGCTAGTATCTACTGCTCTGCACTTCAGCCACTTGATACACAGCTTCCTATAACTGTAACGAAGGATGTCAGTGACAAAGGGATGGGTGTAGTAATGTCACAAATAGACAGCTCAGGCAAAGAGTGTGTTGAATCATTTTGGAGCAGAAGTTTTAATGGGAGGAAACGTAAGTACTCAGTATCAGAAAAAGAAGGTTTAGCGGCAGTGAATGTGGTGGAACACTGGAAGCTATATCTGTTTGGGAACTTTCTCACCATGAGGATGGACCATTCAGCGCTCACCATTCTTTCTTTCTTCAAGATTTTCTGGACGTACTGGAGCACGAGTGGCATGCTGGCAGGCACAGCTGATATCTTACTCATACACTGCCCAGTATGTACCATGAAGACAATATCCTGAGGTGGACGCTTCATCTCTGCTCCCAGCAAATGAAAGTAATCCTGTGGATGAGTTGGAAGGCAACGGTAAGATTGTTGATATGCCTGGTGATGGAAGCCTATCGTTTGTCTCAGAACAGGAGCTTCTTGCAACATCAAACGCAGATCCTGAAATTGATGCACTAGGTAAACAGCTGCTCCATGGAGTCCGCCTATCAGCGAAGCTGTGTGGAACAAAGGTGCATCCATATTTCCAGTTTCGTCACGAGGTGAATGATATCAATGGACTGGTCATACGTGGAGAACAGCAAGTTATCGTGCCATCTTCACTTTATCAGCGGTACTTGCAGCTTCCTCACGAGGCACATGATGGCATTGTGAGAACAAAGCAGTATCTGTAGAACCTGGTTTGGTGGCCCCACATGGATAGGCCTGTGGACAATATGGTAAAGGGATATTCCATATGTCAATCAAATAACAAAGTACTGACAAAGCAGACCAAAGTGGTCCTTCTTCAGCCTGTACCATTGCCAACATGATGTTTGTCCAAGCTGAGGATTGATGTGGTTGGCCCAGCTGAAGGGGCGCCTGCTTCTGCCCGTTTTGCAGATCAAAATGTGTGGAGGTGGCACTGTCCTCACGTGTGACTACCTCTAACTAACTCTAATGTTATTCTATTTCTAAGTACTGTGTGGCCAACAAAATGATATCCAGACGAAATAGTTCTGATAATGGACCTCAGTTTATCAGCAAGGAATTTTCAACTTGCTTGCTGCAGCGTGATATCAAGCACTCTCGTTCAAGTGTCTACTGGCCAAGAGGTAATGATGCTGTCGAGAGGTTCAACCGCAAATTCAAAACCTGGCTACATGGCATACTTCCTGGCATCCCGTTCAAAGATAAGGTACGTCATCAACTGGTGCATTACAGGGCCACACCACACTGCATCACCATCGGAGATTCTACATAGCAAGCGAATGAGACTGGAACTACTGTCATCTCTTATGCAATGGATGACAACAGCATCACCCAACGTGTTCAACATAATCAGGACAAGAATAAGAGATACTATGATTGCATGTCTCCACACCAAAGTAACAGGTCTCAAGGAGGGGGATCTTGCTTATGTGAGGCGAGAAGGGTACCTTCCAAAGATGACACCATGCTATTCTCCGTCAGTACGAACAGAAGAAAGAATTGGACTTTCAACATTTCGCCTCGCTGTTGGTTCTGTAAGAAATGCAGCACACTTGGCTTGCGCTTCGTTGAAGGCAGGGGCATCGAGTTCAGCCAGTTTGGAGGATGACTCCACCGTACAGGAAATGGACCCTAATTAGGTACCAGAGAGGCCTCTGTCATGAAGGGAAGGTATACTATCCCCTGATGAGGAGGCTGCTGCGAAGGCACATCAGGAGCTGCAGCCTGGCCAACACACTACTGGGCAGGCTGCAGGAGAGCCACAGGAGGAGCATGATTCAGCAAATGGCGGCAGAGAACAGCCTCGTACCAGCAGTGGTTGGAGAAGGTGGCTTCCAGATAGGTTAAAAATGTAAATTGTGATATGTAGATAAACATACTGTATATTACTGGAGGCATGTAAGTGAGGTACGTGTACATTTGTAATAATAAAACATTCATTTTACATGAAGTATGAATTGGTTTCCTGTGAGGTTACGTATACTATTATGTATAATGCAATGTGGGCAACAGATTTCACGAGTGATTTATGTTTATTATTTTGTACAGGCCAAATGGTATTATATATTATGGTGGGTTTAATTTTCAGTGGGGGAATGTAGTGTTAGGATGATTTGTTTACTTTCTGTTCGAACTTTGACTGAATTAACATTCCGTGCAGTCAGTTGTTTTGTTTCACAGGCTCCAATTCTATATCTTGTTTCGGACGTTATGTCTTGTAAGAGAGAGAATAAAACCGCCAGTTGGTTTGGTACTAAGCTCACAGCAACAACGCCTCTTACTCTCCCTCCTACCTTAAGACACTATACAGACGTAGGTTGGGGATGTGGACTCCCTGACCACCACTGGGGATATGGACTCTCTCACCACCACATTGTGGTGGTGTGGTGATGAGAGTCGGTACAAATGCAGTGGATGATAAGAAGAGAAGGGCAGGAGGAAGCAGTACAGACAAAGTGGGTACAAAGGTTGCAGATGGATGAAAAAAAAAAAAAGTAGAATATAAGAGAGAAGTGGAGGGGCGATTAGGTAAATATGATTTGAAGCAGATGGGAGAGGTGGAAGGTTTGTGCAAGGTATTTACAGGAAACAATCTGCAGCATGTGTGGTGCGTGGGATGAAGAAAAAACGAAAGGGGGTGCAAAGAACAACATGGTGGAATGAAACAATGAGACAAGCTGTGGCACAAACGAAGAAAGCATATAGTGTGTGGATGGAAAGAACAGGCATGGAGGAAGTTGAGAGACGAAATGGAGAGTTATATGTAGAGAGGAGAGAGAGGAAAAGAGTAGTAAGAGAAAGATGAGAGTGGATGAGAAGTTTGGGAGGAATTTGCGTGTGAAGTTGAGGGAAATGTAAGAAGAAATGTTCTGGAAAGAAGTTAAGAGACGAAGACAGGGTGATAAAGAAAGCAGTAGGGAAGTGAAGGGTAAAACAGCAGATTGCTGGTGGAGAAGGGAGATAAAATTGACCAGATGGAGAGAACACTTTAAGGAACTGTTAAACATAGAAAATGAAAGCCATGTGAGTATAAGTAGCTAAGGAATGGCTGGGAGAACGAGAGATATGAGAAGGATGGTGGAGATTGAGAGGATGGAAATAACGGAAGCAATGAAGAAAGTTAAAATGGGGAGGTTAATGGAGTCTGTGATGAAATGCTAAAGCAAGTGGGGGAGAGGTAGAAGAAGAATGGATATGGAATATGTGCAGATTGGCCTTGGAGGAAGGTAGAGTCCCGGGGGATAGGAAGTCAGGTATAATTATTCCCCTGTAAAAAGGGACAGGGCAAAAGAAATGTGTGGTAATCATCGAGGATTTGTCTTCTTAGTGTAATACGAAAAGTATATGATAGGATACTTATTGACAGAGTTAGGGAAATAACAGAGGAATTAGTTGGAGAAGAACAGGGAGGTTTTTGGAGGGAAAGAGGTTGTCTAAATCATGCACTCATTCTAAGATATTTAGTGGAAATGTATCTAGAGCAGGGAAAGAAGTTGTATGCGGCCTTCATGGATTTGGAGAAAGCATATGTCAGTGGGTAAACAAGGATTGCGGAAAGTATTAAGAATATATGGAGTAGATGGGAAGCTACTGAATGCCGTGAAGAGTATGTATGAGGGTGCTAAGGCTGCAGTGCATGCGAATGGTGAACTGAGTTATTTTTTCTCTCTGAATGTTGGCCTGAAACAGGGATGTGTCATGTCTCCATGGTTGTTCTATTTGTATATGGAAGGAGTTATAAAAGAGATACAAGGCAGGGCAGTGGATGTTGGAGTGGTCCTAAAGAGAGAGGGCAATGTTTGGAAACTCCCTGTACTGTTGTTTGCAGATGAGACTGTATTAAGTGAAGACGAAAAAGGAAACTGCAAGGCTTGGTGAATAAGTCTGAGAGATTGTGTAAGAAACTGAACCTAAGGGTGAATGTAGGGAAGAGTAAAATTGTGGTCTTCGAGAGAAATGGTCATTGAATGTACAGTGAGGCTGGATAGAGAGGAAATGGAAAATATGAGAGCATATAAGTAAATGAGTAGTGTGGTGAGTACTGATGAAAGTTCAGGGGATGAAGGTCTCAGTAGTACTGTCCTGTTTGATTGATGTACAGGTTTCCCATTTTTTTGTTTTTAAGGTCTCCCAGGAATGTAAAATGAATCAATGGCTATATTTGTGAGCTATATGCAGTCATCCACTTTAAATAATTATCCACCTTGACTTAGCTCTGAACCAAGACTCATGGTGAAGGCAAATTTTGAGACAAACACTTTACCACCAAGCCACAGGAAATAAGGAGAAATCATTATCAACCAACAACAACAAAACCATAAAAACTGACTAAACAATAAATTTATCTTACATAAACTAACATCAACTTAAACTAACATCAACTTACATGTGATCAAACTGCTGCCTGAGAAAGCTGTTGCGAGCAAAGGCAAAGCAGTCAAGATCAAGCCTGACAAGTTGACGTGCCACGTAGAACCGACACGGACTCCCCCGCCGCTCAAACTTCCTAGCACGACCCACCGCTGAGCTGTGTGTGTCTGAGAATAGAGTCAATATTTATTTATTTATATTTTGCTAAATATTTTGCTGTTAGTATGCCATACTCAGTTATGCCTGGTTTAAGCTCTTCTGCTTTGTAATAGAGTGTTCATTTTAATCCTGCCACCATCATACAGTATTATTCACCTACGGATAAGCATCTACCTGTTGAGGGGTTAATGAAGGCTATATCTTACCTCTCCAGTTCCATAAGTTACCCTTTACCTCCATAAAAGTGCCTGGCAGTACCAAGGACATAATAAGGAGGATGTCACTGTATACAAAGGGTAAAGGAGAAAGTGTTTACCGTGCCCTAACTGGGATTCAGTCCTGGATTCCTTATAATTGCTGGCGGTCTCAGTGTCAACTGAACTACAGCAGAAGACATGGTCAACGTTTACTTTACTTAAGGCATACTTTCCTGCCCAGGTGGTTCATTGGCATGCCTCATGGCCATTTGTTAGTTCAGTATATAATGCCAAAGGTGTCTTTAGGGCACAACATGTAACACCCATTACGGTGCTTAATATTATGTGGCATTCATTTCAAAGCTTATAAGAATTATCAGAATCCTTACTTACAACGTTGTGGTTTGTTTGTCATCATTGTCATAGCTTTTCTGACTAATTAGTATTCAGTTGAGAGTTCTTATTTTTCGGCATCTACTACACAGCTCCTTTAGAAAGTTTGCCGTTTATTTTACAGCTTTTTAGAATTCCCAGAAACCTTTTTGTAGCTTGTTGAGATAACTAACACTGGATATATAGAGTTCTAAGGTATTCATCAACTGTATAGCTTTTAAGAATAGTTGCCATTCATTTCAAAAGCTTTTTAGAATATAATCGTCCATTTTTCACCTCTAGAATATTCAGCATCCAATGTTTGGACCAGATATCTAATGCCTAGCTAATCACTGGGGAATGTCCCTGGATTTTATACAAACATCTGTAGTTAATCTTTCCCATGGATATCTATTTGCCCAACTTAATCTGTCCCATGTACAGTCGCGCTCATGAGTCCCGATGCACATGAGGGCGTGTTGTCTATTGTAGCGCTCACTGCTTTTGGAATAAGGAACTTTTGGCTTACTGCCTGACACACTGAATATAATTTGGCCGGGTAGAAAGTGATATAGTTCAACATCCTACCAGCGGTGGAAACAACAGTAAACAACACGACTACGTGTGTATCGGGACTCATGAACGCGACTGTACATCTACCTACTATACTGAACTGTTCTTTGTACATCTGCTCACCAAGGAAGGCAAAGGTGCCACCAGCAACACCACTGAGGAATGGCCACGAGTTCAGTACCTCGGATTCCACTGTCTTCATCCTCGCCTTCAGTTGACCCAGATATCCACCTTCCTGTGCCTGCATTAATTAAGGGGTGAACACTTAAAGGCAGAATAAATCACAAGAATAATGGGATTACAGATGATGAGATGGTTTAACCTCTTTGATCTGAGGATGTTTATTTGTATACAGTTCTTGTTGTCTCTGACAGTTATATTCATCTTACAAAGGATCTCTTATATTTGAACCTAAGAAGACAGTTCATATCTTTTTGCGGCCTTTTTTTATTGAGAAGGATTTTATTATTTTCATCTGTTAACTATCTCATGGTTGTGTCATCTCTGGCATGCAACACCAAAAGCGTGAAGTGGGTTGTGACTGAGTTCATTTCACAGTATGTATCTGCGTTAACAAAATATCTCATGAATTTTTAATTAGAATTAGGGTAAATCTGTAACAGTGTGTGGGTCTGGCAGAAGTGATTCGTTTCTGGTGAAGATCAGCCAGAGGTCAATATCAAGGATTGGACTAAAAATTCAGAGTGCAGCGTTATTTCATTTTTGTTTTTCATGAAGATAAGTCATAGGCCAGCATAACGAGTCATGTCAAAAATTCAGGGTGCAGCATTACCTCACGAATGCATGATTCAATTTGAACCAAACTTAAGACATGTACAGTGTGTGGAGGGAGGTGAAAGGGATTCGAATTTTATGCTAATTGATCAAAGGTCAATGTCACGGGTTATGGTCAAAGTTCAAGGATGATGATAAGCTCACTGTCACATTTGGACTGCCTTATCTTATTGTAGATAACACCAGACAGTTTTATTCACATTACAGTGCATCATTGAAACTTAGGAATTTTAATGCTCATATCATTAACCCTCGAACAATCGAGACAACTCTGTTATTCTCCTGTGTTCCTACTAATGTTAGATTGTTTCCCTCAGCTGAGAGTGAGTCCTAGGAGCCCGAAAGGGTTCAGTAGGTTCACGGGTATGACTATAGTAGGACTCGCGTAAGTTTGCGGCTGTGGTGTGGCCCGCACCTGTATAGAATGGTGCCACGTTTCCCCAACTTGCGATGTGAAACGGAAGCTGTTTATGTAAAAGGCATCACAAATTCGATAAATTCAGATGAATAAAACTTACACTTGTGTATTTTGATGGATGAATCAACAGTAATCTTATCATGCATAAAATATTTATACAGTAACACAGAAACATGGCATACATATTGTACAGTGTTGCTAAAAGAAATTGTAGTCACTTTTAATGGTTTTTAGCGTAGTTTTAGGGTGGGTAATAATATCACAGTTATGGATATAAGATAATGAGCCTGAAAAAAGAAGAAATATGCCAATATCCAAAGTAAAAGAAATAATTCATTTAATTCTTGTGAGTGGCAACACTGACACACCCAGTCTGGCCAAAGGTAAAGTACGTACCCCTCCGTAGACCTAAGCATAACTTGTACAGGTGTTGCTAGGGAAAAATGCTCACATTTACTGGCTTTTACCGTAATTTTAAGGGCGAGGAATAATCACATTTATAATCATAAGCTAATATGTAGGACAAAATAGTAGGCATATGCCAATACCGAAGTAAAAAAAAAAAAACATTATTCACTCGCGAGCAGCAACACTTCCACACCCAGTCGGTGGCCTTGACAGCATAGCTTCCTGGTGGTGACCTCGTGTCACTTCCTTTATGTCCATTGCACAGACAGCATGGCAGCTCAATCAGCCCATTCCTCGCCTCTACACAGCCAGGCTAAAGAAATTGTCTTCAATGTAAGGCAGTATTTTCAGGAGAAGAGGAAGAAGGGAGTAGTTCTTCATGGCCTATCAAAGGTCGTCTCTCGTACAGCTGCAGCAACGAAGATTAGCGAGAGATCAGTTGAAAAAATCTCTAAAGATGCAAGAGAGAATGAGGAGATTCAGTGTCCCAAGTTTAAGTCGCCCAAGAAAAGGAAACGTGTAGCACCAATGACCGATTTCTTTGATAACTTTAATGAAGGCGTGCTACGAAGAACAGTTCTGAGTTTTTATGAGAGGAAGGATATCCCAACACTTGAAAAAATTTATGCAGAAATTAAGATCAATCTTTCGTATCCTGGCAGCCGTGAGACATTAAGAAGAGTTCTTAAGAAAATCGGTTTTCGTTATGCAAATGTTGATGGACGGAGATTCCTAATGGAAAGAGATGATATAACTTATGCACGGTGCATTTTCTTGAAAGAAATGAAGGAGCTTAGAAGTTCAGGCCAAACCATTGTCTACTTAGACGAGACATGGATCAATCAAAATTACTCTGTGTCCAAATGTTGGGTAGACAGCAATACAAACAAGGCCGTGGGAGTGAGGGTGCCCACAGAGAAGGGTTCCCCCTTGATTTTGCTGCACGCAGGAACCAAAGATGGATTTGTTCCTGGAGCAACCCTTGTTTTCCAAGCAAAGAATGTAGGAGACTATCATGAACAGATGAATGCGGACACCTTTGAAAAGTGGTTTAAGAATCAACTGTTACCCAACATTCCATCATCTTCTGTTATAGTGATGGATAATGCATCCTATCACTCCAGAAAAACAAATAAACCACCAACTACTGCAATTGAGAAAGCGGAGATCCAAGAATGGCTGGAGAAGAAGGGTGTTACAGTGCCAGACGGTCTCCTCAAAACGCAACTCCTGCACCTTGTGACTCGCCACATCGCAGCTGCCGATACAAACTACGTAATCGATAAGACGGCCTCAGAACATGGACATAGGGTTGTACGCCTACCCCCTTACCACTGCCAATATAACCCAATCGAGCTAATTTGGGCACAGGTTAAAGGCTACGTGTCAAAGAGAAATACGTTCAGAATTGCAGATCTGAAGCCACTCGTCCATGAGTCACTCAATAACGTCACGGCGACAACTGGAAGAATGCTGTGAGGCACGCAGAAAAACTGCAAGAGGATAATGAAAAGAGAGATGTGGTGATTGACCATTACATCGATTCTTTCACTATCACTCTCACATCTTCTGATGAGGACACATCATAACTCTTCTATCCTCTTTTTCGCACTTTTCTTCCTCATGTTTCTCTTCCTTCTTTTCCTTCTGTTTTTCTGCCTTCTGTGAGTGATAGAGGAATAGACCTATTGGGGACACCTCTTAAAAAAAAGCGCGCCAAGACAAATACCTCAAGGGTGGTGTGGAAATGAAGTCAAATTCACAATATATACAATATTATGTAAAAGAAAATATCCAAAATGTCTTTTGCAATAAAAGAGAGAGAGAGAGAGAGAGAGAGAGAGAGAGGCAGGAGAGGGGCAAGGTTGAATGCATTGTCGGCATGACGGGGGGTGGTGGTGGTGGAGGCATTGTCAGGCTAAGAAAGAGATGCAGGAAGGGGAAAGAGAATGAATGAATGAAAATCAATCATGGTACTGCAATAACGGGTCATCTGTCGACGTATACAAAAAATGATAAATATCACTAAATATAACAAACCAAATTAACAAATGAAAGCACAATTATAAATAACTTATAAAAGAATCAAAAGTACTCAGGGTGGCTCACATTTCCCGCCAGGAGAGAGAGAGAGAGAGAGAGAGAGAGAGAGAGAGAGAGAGAGAGAGAGAGAGAGAACGGTATAGAAAACGTGGCACCACTGTACACAGGTGCGGGCCACACCACAGCCGCAAACTTACGCGAGTCCTACTATAGTGCATTATTAGCACTTTCTGCCTTCCCCTAAAAGCACCCTCAAAATAAAGAGGGCAGACTTGGAGTTCTTACAGAATTTGATAAAAATGAAGAAGAGGGTTCAAGTGCCATGGAGTAAATACTTGACTTAATGAAACCTAATTAATCCATGTAAGTCTGTGTCACCTCAGTATTTTAATGTGGGCTTATACCAGATGATATTATTAAGCAGTGAGTGAGCAATAAAGGCATGGGTATTGTATGCTTTAATCCTCCTGTGGTTGCATCAGCTGTTGTTTTATTTGGGTATGAGCCCCTGAAAGCATTAACCTAACCCATCTTGACCAAACCTAACAACCCAGGATACTATGCATATTGTATACACTATAAGCTGGCTGGATGTGAGATGAAGGGCTAGTGGAACGGGTACCAGTAAGTAGGGATAAGTAGGATTATTTAATGAAAAATGACGTGGGGTGATTATGAAGGACGGCATTTGAGCGAAGGTAACGTTGAGGCATACACACTTATGTTGGAAGACCACTGGGAATGATATAAGGAACTGGTGCCGGTTGTCTTACGATACAGTAAACTCTAAGTCACCCGTCGGCACATTATCCGACATGCATCATTGTCCGTCACAGCAATAAAATTCACATGGAAGCCCAAAAATTTGAAATCCGAGCCATTCATCTCGTCACCCAAACACTGTTTCCTGGCAGCTTGTAACTTGGAATTCTGGCTCACAAAAGATGTATTGCATTTCATTCTTGTTACTATATGAACAGAATTAGACAAGTGTAAGCAGAATAGGGTTCACAGTTAGACTGCACATGACCTATTTTGTTTTCATTTCTGTGTGTGTGTGTGTGTGTGTGTGTGTGTGTGTGTGTGTGTGTGTGTGTGTGTGTGTGTTTAACTGTGTACCTAAGAATGTGATTTGAGGATCGAATGTATTTCTACTATTACTGTTCATTAGTATTACTGAAACGAATGCACAAACGTACTGTATCTTAATTAATTCAGTTCGTGTATTTTTCCATATTGCAAATAAAAATGTTTATGCACGGGATCAGCATGCAAGAATTCCCCTACATCATCATCATCATCATCTGTCACGGGGTTTTTATAATATCAGGGTACTTTTGATATAAATGGTTAAATGTTATTTAAATTGATAATAATATTCAATAATACTGAAGAGCAGGGACAATGATTGTCTTGCTAAATCGTGCAACGATTCTCTAAGAACGAGAATTCAAAAACTTTCTCAACAGTACACAGCAGAGACTAATTACTCACAGTGGCTGACTTACTGTACTGTTAGCCTCTGGAGAAAGTTACTTCACCCCTGACAATAAATAACTAATACTAATAATAATAACATCAGGTTCTTGCTGATGCATTAACTCCTATCTGGCACAACGGATTTTAAGTTAATACAACAAGACTGGTCTAAGTACCAGTTATGGAAGCAAACGTTTATGCAAGCTAGGAGCTATATGAAAAATAAGCTTAATTATGGAGAAATGAAACAAGATTTTACTTTACATTAAGCTCAAGAAAGGAACTGTTAAATTTATTAATTACAAAAAAATAAATTTAACGTTACAATTCAAATCAAATTAAATGAGACGCACTCACTCACACAAAAGCTAAATACTTACACCTAGGAAAAAACACCTTAACTAAACTCTTATGACTACAAAATACAAAAAGGAAATACTAGTCGATGAATGCTATGTATCACCCGAGGGGTGGGAGGACTGGATTAACTGTGAAGTGGAGTTTGGGTACTAGCTGACCTCTCACACTGCTGGCACAGGACCTTCCTCCGTCACAACAAACACAAGACTGAATTCAAATAATGCATAGGCAGGACAACAAGCCACCAGAAGAAGGCGTGGCTAACGGTTGAGGAGAGCAGGGGCGAACAAGAAAGAAACAATTGTATTGCTCAGTAGAGCACTTAGTGACGTGCATTAAATCGGTCACTTTTAAACAGTGGCGAATGTTTTGAAAAGTATACCCCGAAATGGAGGGAGAAACGGTTAGCTGAGCGATACACAGTGAGTTTTCCACTAATAGTTCGTGGCTTCTCACAAAACGGAAATGTCGCGAATTGATTCGTGACATCATCATCATCACTCTTATTCTTCAGGGAAAATCGCAGCGAACCCATATTTATGCAAAAAATTCATCCTTCTAGGGCCTCCACCACTCTCTCTCTCGAGAGAGAGAGAGAGAGAGAGAGCGAGAGAGAGATAGAGAGAGAGAGAGAGTACAGTAACACCTATGTCAGCTGCATAAAAGCCACAATCGCCTGTGTCGGCTTAGGTAAACATGGTCTCTGTCACTAATAAGGGGACTGAGTTGTATTCTTCAAACTTTATTTATTTTCTTTCTATCGCTTTCTTCAATGATTTTTGGGCGTCGAGAGAGAGAGAGAGAGAGAGAGAGAGAGAGAGAGAGAGAGAGAGCCTATTTCACTATATCACCTAACTACTGTACAGTCCCTCAATCTAGTGCAAAGTATTAATGTTGTATTACATTATTACATAATCACCCAGCCTAAGGCATTCATAACAGTGAATTTACCAACGTAAAACTAGCCCGTACATTACCATACTGTCACTGCACACACACACACACACACACACACTTCGGCTGTGATGAAGGGCATAGGTGGATGATATACAGTAGTGCAGCATAGAGAGTAGGCTGTAGCAACAGCCAATCAGGGCGGTACTCCTGAGGAAGATAAGGATGCTGGTGATAGAGAGAGCTGGAGCTCTTGTTTCACTAACCATCAGGATATCCTGACCATCCCCTTTTGCTGACCTCTTTTGCGTGACACTAACGTGGAGAGTAGGCCAGCATACTCTCCTAAACACTTTTTTCTAACTATCTCATGCACTACTCTACATGTGTTTTACGTATCACACAGTGTACTGTACCCCACTACATCACAGAGGTTGATGCCAGCAAGGGCATGTGGCCAGAAAACTTTGTCCCTGATACCTAATGGCGGACCTGAGGGGAGGCGTGCCGTAGACTCCGCCACCATAGTTTGGGGGACCAGGATGAGATGGGGCTTAGATCTGCGCCAGAGAGTAGAGGGCATTGTGGTTCCCAGGCTAGCACTTCCACCAAATAGAGAGGGGCCTGAACCTGAAAGCAGTGCCCCAGGAAGCTGCCCTATCAATGGGTGTATAATGGCGGGGCAGTTACAGTGCCAAGGGGCACTTGGAGGTGTCCCTGGTGCTGTCCTGACAGGGTGCCCTATGGCCACTACAGCAGCCACTGGCCACGGCTGGCGGGCAGTGGGTCCCAGGTCCTATGCCTGGACTTGGGACTGTGTAGGTGGGCGGAGCCTGTGGTCTGTATTCTCCTTCATTTTACTAACTTGTTACAAAAAATAAGAAGAAACAAAAACAAGGCTGAGGAAATGAAATCACCCAAGGGGTTCAGAGTGATATCATGGAATGTGGGTAATTTGAAGGGCAGGGTGGGGGAAGCAGTAGAGGCTATGAATAGGAGGTGGGTGGATGTTGGTTGTGTACAGGAAGTTAGGTACAGGAGAGGATCAACCAGAATAATTGCCGGAAGGGACTGTAGGTACAAGGTATTATGGCAGGGAAGTAGATGGATCTGATGGTGAGTGAGTGCTAATTGAGGAAAAATGGGTGGAATGTGTCATGAATCAATGAGAATGAATGAAAGGAACTATAGCAGTAAAAATACTGTTCAGTGAATTCATTATTTCATTTATATCAGCGTATGCTCCACAGGTTGGCTTGGACGATACAGAAAAGATAGATTTTTGGATAACTTAATACATGCGGTAAGTGGTATGGGGAGAGGACTTAAAATAATAGTCATGTGGGTGAAGCAGCACAAGGATATGAAGTGGTACATGAGGGTTGTGCATATGGTACAAGGAATGTGGAAGGGGAAAGGATACACGAATTTGGGGAGGAAATGAACATGATTGTGTGCAACATTCATTTTAGGAAAAGAGAGAAGGATTGAATATGTATAAGTCTGGGGAAAGCAGTAGCCAGATAAACTATTTCCTGGTCAGGAGGGCTGATAGGAGGTTGGCGAGGGATATTTAAGCTATAAAAAGTGAAGAGTGTCTGCAGCATCAGAAATGACTTTTAAGTGACATGGTGCTTAAGGAGCTGGTGTGAAGAAAACCTATGCACCTAGGAGGAAAATACGGAGGTTAAAGAACCAAGCAGTGAGGGATGCCTTCTGTAGCGAGAAGAATAGAGTTGTGGCTGAACAGGGACCTGGTGTCAGTGCTAATGAACAGTACAGAGCCGAGTTACTGATTCAATGTGTGGACGAACAAGGGGCCCTCCATGACATAAGGTAACATGGTGATGGGATGAGGGTGTAGTCGCAGCAGTTAAGGAGAAAAGAGAGCTTTTCTGGAAATGGAAAAGGGATGGTAACAGAGAGGAATGTTTGGCTGCCAAATGTCGGGCTAGACAGGAGGTATACAGGGCAAAATCTGAGTCTCAGAGACTTTTACTGCATAACCTAAATAGTGCTGAAAGGAAGAATATGATATTTAAGGTGGTGAATCTGATGAGGGGGGAAAATAAGGACATCCTAGGTGAACATTGTGTGAAGAATGATAAGGGAAAGGTTATGGTGGACAGTGAGGATAATACAGACGACTGGAGAGAGCACTGTAACCGGTTGCTGAATGAGGTGTTTGAATGGAACATGGAGGGTTTTTCAGTGGATCCTGTGTTTGGCCCTTGGCCACTGATTGAAGCTGCTACTGTGAGCTGGGCAATAGACAGGATGCAGTTAGGGAAGGCGGCAGGTGTGTCTGGGTTGATTGCCGAAATGCTGGAACCCTCAGGAGATGTAGAAGTGGGTTTAGTTACTGATTTCATTAATACGGTTATATATGAGCGTCCTGTCCCAGATTACTGACTGAAGAGTCTAACTGTAAATGTGTACAAGGGGAAGGGTGATGCCCTGGAAAGAGTACATTATAGAGGCATAAAACTTTTGGACCTGATAATGGAGAAAATGGAGAGAGGCCTAAAAGGTATGATTAGAGAAAGAGTGAATACTGATGAGATGCAATTTGAGTTTCTGCCAAGCAGAGGACCACTGATGCCAGATTCATTGTTCGACAGCTTCAGGAAAAGTATACAGGAAAGAAAATAGATCTGTACTTTGTTTTTGTTGATTTAGAGAAGGCCTTTGGCAGAGTCCATCAGGAGGTGGTGAAGTGGGCAATGAGAAAGCCTGGGATAGAGAAGTGGCTGGTTAAGGTGGTTATGGGTATGTATGTGGGAGCTCTCACCCAGGTGAAAGTGAATGGAGATTTGAGTGATAAGTTTTCCGTGAATGTTGGTGCGCACCAGGGGTCAGTCTTGAGCCCACTACTGTTTTTCATGATGTCTGAAGCTCTCTCACGTGACTTCAGACACCCCTGGGGGATGTTGTATGCTGATAATTTGGTGCTCACTACAGAGAATGAAAGGGAGGCGGAGGAAAGATTTCGCGGGTGGAGAAATGGAATGAGGCACAAGAGTTTGAGAGTAAATGTGGTTAAAACGAAAGTGATAATATCTAGGGCTGGTGGTGGTAGTGTCAAAGCAGTGAGGGAGAGAGAAAAAGTGACCATGTGCATTTTGCCTTAAGGCTCTGAGAAGCAACTCCTTCTTGTCTAGTATTTGTAATACGTGGGTGCATAAGAGATGTAGTGGTATTAGAGGCAGACCGCGAAATAATGCTGATTTCGTGTGTGTGGTGTGTTGGGGAGAGCATGCAGAAATTGTCAGGCGTGGAAAGATTGATCTTGCTGGTGAGTCTCTTGAGTGTGTGGAAGAGTTTATTTATTTGGGGGACATGTGATGTGCTGGGACTGGAGCTAGCTCTGCTGCTAGGGTATGGAGTGGTAGGAGGAAGTTCAGGTAGCTGTTGCCTCTCCTGATATTAAGAGAGCTCTCCCCCCATCCTAAAGGATCTTTGTATGCGGCATATGTTAGGAGTGTAATGCTGTATGGTAGTGAGACTTGAGCAGTAAAGGAAGAGGATATTCGTGGGTTCAATAATACAAAAATGGCAATGATTAGATGGATGTGTTGTGTGTCCTTCAATGCGAGGCCTGGGGGGATTAGGTTTACGATTGAAGAGTTGAGAGAAAGAATTGGACTGATGTGTACTGGTGTTGTGATGAGGAGGGGCAGACTGAGTTGGTTTGGACATATGGAGAGGATGGACAATGACAGTTCGATGTGGAAAGTGAAAAACGTGAACGTCGGGGTAGGGTTGCGAGAGGCAGACCGAAAAAACCTGGGATGAGGTCATAGAGTGTGATCTCCGGGACTAAATAGGGGGGCTGCTAGAGATCAAGGAGCGTGGAGAGTTATCATTGGGTGACCAAGACCGAGGCATACAATATGTTGAAGCCTTTATAACCTATTGGACGAAACTAAATGGTTTACAGAACTGGAATGAAGGACTTCAACTGGGTGAATTATAGTGATAAAGTAAATACTATACTGTATATTGCTTGTGCTATTAGGAAAGACTGTATCCGAGTTATATCAAAACGATGCACTAAGGGAAACTCGGGCTAAAATTTAGTTTGATAAAATCTGAAGAAAACAAAAACAAAGTATGCAAGATGTTATTGTAGTGATGGTGGTATGAGGAAGGAGTGCAACAGGGTTACTCTCAAAAATCAGTAACTTGGGCTAAAATGAAGCTTGATTCAGACGTCTGGGTTGAACACAGTATTATCAGTGCCTTCTCTGCACCATTTATTCTTGTCTTACTCCCACTGCTACACCCACGCCCACAGCAGCAAACTGAGCCATGCCCATAACGCACAAGGTACCGCTAGGCAAGCTTCTAGTGGAGTGCTATTTACAGACCATTCTATGTTACGTCATTGTGGAGGTGTTACTTACAATAATAAAGTTGTACATGGTAGTTCTGGCCCTGAAGACTGGAATTATATCTGTGGCAGCCAGTTCCTCAGCCGAGTTGATTGGGACAGACCTGTAACGTAAGGCAGATCAATCCACTGCGTCTACAGTACTTCACGGTAGGGGCAGTTCAACCGCTTTCCTACCCAGTGTATCAGGACAAAGAGAATTGTCTCTCTCAGCTTAATATTAGCTAGTAGGGGAGTACTAGAACAACTTTTGGTCCTGACAATACTGTGCATGCCAAAGTATGTGTATTTATATAAATGTGTGTATGTGCCTGGGCAGAGAAACATGCCAAGTCTCTCTCTCAGCTTAAGAATATCAGCCAGCAGAGTAATGTGAGAAGCTGAAGAGATGAAATATGGAAGGAGTTTTTGTCCCTGACTGTACAGTACCAAACAACAGTACTGATTCACTTTTTATTCCAACATTTATGAAATTTGCACAGAACATTCTGAGCAGATGCTTAGTTTCAAAGGTAGCATCAGTAGGTTTCAAAAATCATTGCTCGCTGTTTCATAATTTATCGTAATGAATGAACTGATCTTTATTTCCGCAACTGTACGTACCACTGGATCAGCGACACACCAGTAGATCGACCTGCAGAAATGATGGGGAAGACAGTGATAAATTTGCTGTATCAGGACCCCACCATGACGGCTACCATTACAAGTGTCAGAATGTGTGTGTGTGTGTGTGTGTGTGTGTGTGTGTGTGTGTGTGTGTGTGTGTGTGTGTGTGTGTGTGTGTGTGTGTGTGTGTGTGTGTGTGTGTGTGTGTGTGTGTGTGTGTGTGTGTGTGTGTGTGTGTGTGTGTGTGTGTGTGTGTGTGTGTGTGTGTGTGTGTGTGTGTGTGTGTGTGTGTGTGTGTGTGTGTGTGTGTGTGTGTGTGTGTGTGTGTGTGTGTGTGTGTGTGTGTGTGTGTGTGTGTGTGTGTGTGTGTGTGTGTGTGTGTGTGTGTGTGTGTGTGTGTGTGTGTGTGTGTGTGTGTGTGTGTGTGTGTGTGTGTGTGTGTGTGTGTGTGTGTGTGTGTGTGTGTGTGTGTGTGTGTGTGTGTGTGTGTGTGTGTGTGTGTGTGTGTGTGTGTGTGTGTGTGTGTGTGTGTGTGTGTGTGTGTGTGTGTGTGTGTGTGTGTGTGTGTGTGTGTGTGTGTGTGTGTGTGTGTGTGTGTGTGTGTGTGTGTGTGTGTGTGTGTGTGTGTGTGTGTGTGTGTGTGTGTGTGTGTGTGTGTGTGTGTGTGTGTGTGTGTGTGTGTGTGTGTGTGTGTGTGTGTGTGTGTGTGTGTGTGTGTGTGTGTGTGTGTGTGTGTGTGTGTGTGTGTGTGTGTGTGTGTGTGTGTGTGTGTGTGTGTGTGTGTGTGTGTGTGTGTGTGTGTGTGTGTGTGTGTGTGTGTGTGTGTGTGTGTGTGTGTGTGTGTGTGTGTGTGTGTGTGTGTGTGTGTGTGTGTGTGTGTGTGTCTGTGTGTGTGTGTGTGTGTGTGTGTGTGTGTGTGTGTGTGTGTGTGTGTGTGTGTGTGTGTGTGTGTGTGTGTGTGTGTGTGTGTGTGTGTGTGTGTGTGTGTGTGTGTGTGTGTGTGTGTGTGTGTGTATCAGAGTATCAGACTCACCTGAATGGTATGGCAAGGAAGGCAGTGATAAATCCACTATATAAGGATCCCACCACGAGGGCGCCCAGCATGGCCACACCTCCCACCACTCGACCTCCCACACCCCGGGGCCACTGCCTGCAGCCTGGAAGAACGGAGATTTGTTAGGCACTGCTCTGAGTCACAGTACCACCAAACACAACAGTACTGTGAAATGGGTGGATGTTTATGTGTTTGTCCAGGTTACAGTGCCACCAAATTGTGAAGAGGGAGTATGTTTAGATGTTGATCCAGGTCACAGTCACACCAAAAACAGCAGCAAACAAATTTAGCCGTGATTCTGATGCCAGCAATTTGTCTAATAACATTCAGTATTAGGTATATGAGAGAGGGGTGTGTGAATTGGGAGCAGGACAGTGAAATGGCGGGGGACAGGGTGATGTGCAGGCGATTTGTTTGTGGCCACCCCGTATGGGATTAAGTAGTCTGGCATAGACAAATAGACTAGGTAAGCTGCTCTGGGCAACCCCACCTTCACACAACCTTAGTAACGTCAGCACTGCTCCCTGATATGAAGCCACTGGCCATTCCATCTCTAGAATACTACCGTTATTTTAAGCTTTTCAGTCAACCTCATACACTCATTCCATCTCTGTATTGCCAGAATAATGCTAGGTGCTCTTCAGCCTACATCATACTCTCACTCCATCTCAGGGCACTCACCAATAGTATAGATAGATAGATAGATAGATTTAGATATAGATATAGATATAGATGTAGATATAGATATATTAGAACACAGTAAAATTATCCATGGACGATTTTGATAAAGACAAACCTCTTACATCTATAGAGGGACCTTGAGCTCAAGGTCACTGATCTTGTGCGTGTCACCTTAGGTCATCAAGACCTATAAGTCCTTGATTTCAGGAGTCTGGCATACCTTTTATTTTCTCTCTAATCCCAGATTTTCGAGTTACGGCCAGTTTTGCATTTCAGATCTTCATTTTGCAAATGACCTGGGCACAAGGTCAATATAACCAATTCCTGGGATGCTAATTAGGCCTATACTAGGCAGTCAGCAAACAAATTTTCATCCTTCTGCATTAATGCTGTCATAGGTTTTGAGCATCACAAAATGTCGCTTTGGTAGTTTTTTACTACACCATGACCTTTCAGCAAAAGGTCAAAATCGGTTGAATGGAAATTAAATCTAGATACAAAATGATGTTCCAGCTTAACACAGGAGACTTTTATGATTCTGAAACATTTTCTTTCTCTGAAGGCCCATTAGAAGCCGAGTTATAAAGGGCCCAATTATGAAAGTTTGCGGGTCCATGTGACGTTGACCCTGAGGTCCAGATCACCGATCTTAAGCAGGTGGCCTTAGGTTATCAAGGTCTACACGTCCGCCAAGTTTGGTGGCTCTAGCATTGTTCTTTCATGGAAAACTAGGTGACACCCGGAGAATCTGGGAAAATCCCAATTTTTACCGTAGGCGGTCTCGGAAGATATTAGTCTGATAATGATCATACTCCTTTCACATCTGCACCAAGGCATGAGGCATATGTTATAAAAATTTCAACATCCTTGCTTACATGGTTTCTGAGATGCCGTCAACAATTTAGTTTTCTATGTTCCCGACAATATCTAGAGATGCATTTAACCGATTTCCTCCAATTTTGCCAGATGAAACGGCAAGCTGGGGAAATCAGCTGACAAATTTTGAAGGCTCTAAGCTAAATAGCCTCCGAGTAATGGTCATTTTTTTTTCAAGAGGAAAGAATAAGATTATGAACATCGACAAAAACAATTAAACTTTCCACAGGGGTGCAGAGAGTTTTAACGTAAGATTTATTGATACATACAAGCAACCACAGGCTGACAATATACATAAAAACACAATTTATACAATTCAGTATGAAAAGGTAATGCTTAGAGAGATCAAAGTAAATTTAAGTAGAAAATGAACCATAGAAAATAAAAGTGAAACAAGTAGGACATCATCTGCTGGTAAATAATTACATAGATATGAACGGTAGGTATTATGGAAGTTAACTATTGTTGGCATGGTGCTGTTTTATCAATGGTCCGCTCTGGCTGTGATGGGTACCAGTAGACTGTGATGACGAGCAGCTCGGTGGGGACGGGCAGCCTCAAGGGCAAGCAAGTGTTTATGGCGTGGGTCACCTTTTGGAGTTGGTGAGCATGAAGATCAGCTATAGGAAGAAGGTTCAGCTGGGTGAGGGCTTCATTGCAGTCGATGATGTCCGAGTTAAGGATGGATCTCACTGCCCTTTTCTGAACTTTTTCGAATTTGTTTCGTTGTGCAGTGTTAAGGAATAAGGACCAGCCTGGAGAGCCATAGCTCAGCTTGGAAGAATGAACATAACGTATATATGTGTAAGGTCCTGAGAGGGGACACCTAATTTCTTCAGTGTGAGTAGTATGTGTAGTCCGTAGGATGCAGCAGCAACAGATGAATCTGTGTGGGTGTCCCCGCAAAGTTTGTAATCAGTGAGGATGCCCAGTAGTTTAGTGGTGTGCACCACTTCTTGGCTGTGATCTCCAAGTTTGAGTGTCGGGGATGGGGTAGGTGCTATGGCATGGTCAAAATGCATGACTACTGTCTGGTAATATGGTTGCCACATATCCAGGCCTGCAGGGTGTCGAGGTTGTTTTGAAGGAGAGTGTAGTCTGGTGCAGTATTATCGATGGCTGTAGCTATGGTAGAGTTGTCGACGTACTCTGTTGTGTATACATATGCAACGACTTATTTTGCTCTCGTGTTCCTGAACTCGATTCTTATGAATTCTCTACACTCTGGCTTCGGCTCTCCTGTCATTCTCTGACTAAATATATCTGCGCCGTTTACTTATCCCCTAATTCTACTGACTATCAAAAATTCTTCGACTATCTTACATCTTCGATGGAACACATTCTATCCATTTCTCCTTTCTCTGAAATCTCCATTCTAGGAGATTTCAATGTTCACCACCACCTTTGGCTCTCAACTCCTTTCACTGATCCACCTGGTGAACAAGCCTACACCTTTCCTATCCTTAATGACCTAGAGCAGCTTGTACAGCACCCTACCCGTAACCCTGACCCCCCTGGGGAGAGCTCCAACATACCTGACCTCTTCCTTACAACTAATCCTTCTACTTTCGCTGTTAATCTTTTCTCTCTGTTAGGCTCCTCCGATCACAATCTTATCACCTTAACCTGTCCTATCGCTCCAGTACGGCCTGTGGACCCTCCAAAGAAACGTCGTCTGTGGCACTTTGGAGCTGCGGATTGGGAGGCCCTCAGGCAGTGCTTCTTTGATTTTCCATGGATTGATTATTGCTTCCATGGCCGGAAGCCATTTGGGTGTGCCTTGCGCATTACGGAGGTTATTCTCTCGGGCATGGAAGCATACATTCCTTTCTCATATCCTTTGACTAATGCAAGAAAGCCTCAGGGACAAAATTTCACCCATTATTTTCTTCCTGACACATAATATCAAAGAGAGTCACAATTGGCTGGACAATCATACCAAACATCTCTCACTTAAGGAATATTATATAGCAAAATGAAAGTAAAAAAAGGAAGAGGCGAAATATTAGGTGACGATTTGTCCTCGACTGTATCTCATGCTCTCCCTTTATTGCACCTTCAATTCATTTACATGATCAAAGGAAAAATCAACTTCTGTGCTTACTCTGATAGACGAATATTTTGAAGACGGATGTGAGGGAGTGTAGCGGGCCATTTTCTCCTCCCCACATCCACTTCTCAGCCACCACCAACACCCCTGCCACTAGACCTGCACATCCCACCACTGCAACCAAACACGCCCACACCTGCAAACCATGAAACAACAGCAACAGCGTTTACAGTAATATGTATAAGATTAGTAGGACGTAGCGAAAGGCACACCACAGACTTTTTTTACCGACGGCTATAAACACATGTAGTTATTCACTGGCTTATGATACTTCTGCCACCAAATATAGCCAAACCTGTACATCATGAGACAGCAACAAGAAGACGGGCTATGGTCACAAGATTAAAATGCATTCCACGAAGAGGAAGACAAATCTCTGAATATTATCAGACAATAATGAAATACTTAGGGCAGTCAGAATGTGTGACCGCATCCCACTGTTGCTGCCAGACATGTACATCACGAGACGAGAACAAAACGAAAGCTTATGGCGGTGTAACATGAGCAGGTTACTGTGGGTTGTACATGCACTGATAAATCTAGTGGCATATGTCATATTAGTGTGGCTTGTATCATTGTACTATAGTGGAATGTGTCATTGTAATGGCAGGTCATATTCTGCATCATATTGTTGTGCGTGTCATATTGTAGCAGCATGTGTCACAGTTTACGAGGAAGAGAGGAAAGGATGTAGGGAGAGATTAATGAGAGAGGGGTTGTAAGACAGAGATAGGGCAGCCACTGGCAGAGGACGGGGCAACGTATAGGTGATTTGTTTTAACCATCCCCTACGCGAGTAAAGAGTCTGGCAATAGTCAGAGGTAGACAGATGTGTCATGCTGTATTGTTTATCACTGCAGTGGCATGTGTAATTGTCGATGCATGTGTCACACCGTACTGCACTGGCATCCATTATACAGTGGCAGCATGAGTACAATGCAGCTGCATGTCACATCGTAAAAACGGTCACTAAACGAAGTCAGAACTTGAGAACTGAAAGTGCACCCACCATAGGAGAGAATATTTTAAGGATTATGAAGGGCTGCGGTAGAAGGGCTGGAGCTCGACTGAGAATGACCACTCCATCCATGCTGTAAGGCTCGCCGAAATCGATCACCTGAAGGCGCTCTGAACTTGGTGAATAGTCCAGCGGCGACATGTCTGCTTCCTGTGGGGAGAGAGAGACAGAGGGAGAGAGAGGAGGGAGGAGGGAGAGAAACATGACAGACAGACAGACAGACAGAGCTAACCCCTCACCTTGCTAGCCAAAACTCCCACCATGCCATTCCAGGAGCCATTGGCAGTGATGGATCCAAAGCCGTCAGTGGTACGGACGGTGACGGTGAAGTTGAGTCTGGCCATCAGGAGGCGGGTTAGGTCTGCCCCGTAGCCTTGTGCCCTTGATATGTCCACCGACCCGTCTGGAAATTCCATCACTGTTGGTTTCTGTAGAGTGGCGGAAACTTACTGTAGGTTTCTGTATAGTGGGTGGGGGGGGCCAAACTTAAGGCATTATCATGAGTGTTACGAAATTTACCTTTATTATTATCATTATTTTTTTATTAATTATTATTTATTATTATTATTATTATTATTATTATTATTATTATTATCATGATCGTCATCATCATCATCATAACCATTATCGTTATCATGATGATAACGTCATTTTCATCACATCATCCTACAATTTGTGTGCGTGAGAGAGAGATGGGGGAGAGATGACTGGTTGTGTGTGCGTGCAAATGAGACGTTGGGAATCATAGAATCAGTGAAGGATACGTAATTTATAAAGACATGATGGATGGCTGAACACTAAGAGAGAGAGAGAGAGAGAGAGAGAGAGAGGATGAATTGTGTTTGTGTGCGAAGGAGAGTGATAATAAGAAATCAGTACAAGGAAAGATATGTAATATATATAGACACACACACACACACACACACACACAGATAACTCACCGTGGTACATATCAACCTCACCACCCTCTGCTGCAGGTTAAATGAAGGTGGCGGCCATAATGACTTTTTCAACATCCATCCTCTGCCACTCCGCCACTCCCCAGCCTCCACCAGATGCCAGTCCCCGCCCCCACTGGCCACCACAGCACCAATGCCCACCGTCCTTCCCGGAGTTATGGTTGAGAAATGAGAGATTAGTGGTAGGAAAATGGCGAAAGAACTTGAAAAATGGGAACTGTTGTATTGGATAGTTTGTGAATTATAGATCTCTCTGATTCATGAACATACAGTACTGCATTTTCACGTCTCTCTCTCTCTCTCTCTCTCTCTCTCTCTCTCTCACACACACACACACACACACACACACACACACACACATATATATATATATATATATATATATATATATATATACTCTGATTCACATAACAAGTTAAGTTAAACCAAAGCCATTGTGTTTGGCGACTACTGAACGCCATTTCACTGGCTGAGATACCACACAAAGCCCTGAGACTCAACAGACCTGGGCCTTGCCACAGGCGTTCTGTGTGTGTAAAGCTGCACGACCAGAGGCAACCAGGTTACCAGAATACGACTTCCACAGGATGGGGGCGGGAGGTGCTGAGGGGAGTGGAGGGTTGTTGTTGTTGTTGATATTCTCCCCACGACGTGGTGGGGAACGGGCAAACAAAAGAGCCCGTCACAGAAGAGGCGAAAATAGCTCCAAAAATGGAGCAAAGCAGGGACGAAGACGTGCAGACAGGGCAAGGGCGGCAGAGGAAGGGAACGAGGCGGCGATGGAAACAACCCGATGATCGAGGAGACGAGGGGGAGAGCGGTAGACAGCGCGGCGCCGATGGAGAGGGCGCCGGCATGCTCAGGTCGAACCCCCAAACGACTCGGTGATGGAATGCGGCTGGCTGCTCGGATGTTAACAGAGGGCAGAGAGGGACGAGAGAGCGATGGACAAAACGGCGCCGATGGTAAGGGCGCCGAAGCTCAGGTGGAAGTCCCGAACTCTGCCCTCAACCCCCATCTGACTCGCTCCAGCTCTCCACAGCAGCAGGTGGAAGCGTGGAGGGTAGGCCCGGTCCTGGTGGACGCAAGGGGCACAACCCTGGTCAAGGTAGTATCGGAGGAATGGCGGTCAGCCATGGAAAGGGCGGACGGCCTACATCTCCTGATGGGCTGACTGGGGCACTCCCGAAGGTGGAGAGGACAGGCCCGCCCCTTGGCTGGTGCGGCTGCTGTGGAGAGCTGGTCCCGCCGGGAACAGCGGTGGAGGTGTTGCCTCGGCGAGAGGTGGACTGCGAGTGGAGTGGAGGGAACTTGAACCATGAAAATCAATAGATCGGTGCATTAAGAACACGTGGGTGACTGCAGGGGAGCACCAGAGTTTTAGAACCTTTAAAATGTATAGATATGGGCTTTACAACAGGATTACAGTGTATATACACTAGCCCAACCCAACCAGCAGGGATATCGGGAAATAACAATCACAAGCTCTGGTGTATTATAGGATGCAAAGGGAGGAGGGGGGATTACTAAAATAAACACTGACAGACTTTACATTTCATAGGTCTGATGTTGTATGTGTGTGTGTGTGTGTGTGTGTGTGTGTGTGTGTGTGTGTGTGTGTGTGTGTGTGTGTGTGTGTGTGTGTGTGTGTGTGTGTGTGTGTGTGTGTGTGTGTGTGTGTGTGTGTGGTTGCAAAAACGATAGTGTGGTTACTGAGATTTTTGCGTTGGCATTCCATGATAGATTAAGGGTGACAGGGTGGAGTGCTGATTGATAACCTAAAACCTAGGAAATCAATGAGCTTCACCCTTACCATAATCCATTTGTATTTGCACTACGCAGCAGTCTTAGCAAATATGGCTGATTTACTAAGGTATACACTCACACTCCATCCACGGTGGAGCTGGCAGATCCGGCAGCATGAGAGTAAAGCATAATATCACTCCAACACTGGAGGTGACATCCCCTCTGTACCTGCCATGCTGGGTACCATTATACAGCATGATGTGACCAGAAACCCATGGGGATAGGCCACAGAAGAGAGAACGCTTCCCACGTATTCTATATGTGTTGTAAATGGCGACTACAAGGGATGGGAGTAGAGAGGTTGCATCCCCCACCTCCACCCCCCATTCTGTATCAACATGGTGATGTGGTCGTTTACCTAGTCGGAAAGGAAAACAGTACGTTCTTCTTGATTTATTCAGAGATTACTTATGCCATTCCCTGCTTTGTTCACCCCAGCTGCTGACATACTTCCATGCTGTTTGCCATTTCAACGCCACGAGCTATTTTCTTGCCAAGATGAGTGCACCATGTCCAATTCAGCCTAACCTAACTGAGAGTGATCTAACCTGAGCCTAACAAACTAATTTGACCTAGGCTAACTCTAACCCCAGGCTGACACTAATTCAGCTATACTTACAGCGTGGTATTATTGTTGTCCTCCTCCTCTGGTTTCCTTTCCCCCCTCCCCCCCTCCTCCCCCGCTACCCCCACCACAATCCCCCTCATCCCCTCCTGCAAGGCGTCTGAGAGGGTGCTAAGGGCTGTCCTGAATTCCTCTGGGGCGTTGTGGGTGATGGCGGGAGTTTTTAATGTTGGAGTGGCAATGGTGGATTTAGAGGTGATTTTGGAAAGGTATAGGGAGGGGGAGGAGGTAAAGGGTGAATATTGATACGTGTACGAGGTTGTGGACACCCAGATCCATCTTGTTGTCTGAGGAGACGCAAAAAATTGTAATTATACACATCTGAATGATTGTAGCCTACATGTATCAGTCAGTGTACTCTTCTCCATAAAGTTGTTTATACTAATTCATGCAATGCATTGATTATCAGTTATATCATTTCGAGGTGAACGGCCTGTAGCTACAAACGTTTAAATTTTTATATCGTCAAAAATCTTCAGTGGTCTCCCACTTCAGTGGTATCATAGAAAACAAAGATATGTCAGAGAGAGAACATTAACAACAGCAGCTAAATTAAATTTGCAATGAGGGAGGGAGGGGGGGAGGGGGAGGCTACCATTACTCACCCAAGCATTGATATTCCCTGAGGAGTATAAGGCTCTGACCTGCAATGGCAATTGGTTACATTAATCACTTTACTCCGGTAACTTGCAGTAGTTAACATTATATATTGCATTCAGTTTAGGAGAGACGTTTCCCGCTTGAGGATTATAAATGACTTTGATCCCTGCACAATGAAGGTCTCTCGCAATCTGAATAAATCCTACCGTTTCCTCCTCGTGCATACACAGTTCATTCATACCTCGCTGTACACCACCTTTCCGTGTGAATCTCCGTCTCCCTAGAGTCTCATTCCCCTCACCGATTCCCTCTGTGTCATCTTATTGGTTCCTTAGAATTAATTCTCAGTACATTTTTTTTTTTTTTTATCAGCGCCAAATAGCCTCTTTCACCCTCTAGGAGCATCACTCCTGCTATTTCTTCTCACTTCTCCAGTTCTCGTTTTGTTTTGTTTTCAAATTAGCATATTTCATATGAATTTACAGCATATGAAATCTTCCTTCTGCGTGTGGGTGATTCTACACTGAGTGACAAGCCAAATGGTTTCCTGTACACCAAAAAACCATTTACTACGCTGGGTGGTAACCATATAACCAAATTTTGGCTCCTGGTGGTTTAGTGGGTAATAAAGGTGCCCCAATCGGATTGAGCCGGTGAAGGTTTATATCCAAGGGATGGTTGGGGTTTATTGCTCACGTAACGCCACTCAGGGATGAGTGAGGTTTGTCACTCTCATCTTAAATGCCAGGACCAACTTTCCTAGCCCCGGGCTCCCACGCTCCTCATGGGGCAACGTAGGATTAGATGATGGATGGATGGATGGAAAGCCCATAACGGGAGAAATTTTTCATACGTATAAAACGCATATGAAAACACTGAGAGAGATAATGAAATACTCACAGTCCAGTGGGAGGTTAAAATCCACTCATCCTTCCTAACACTAACCTTCTTCATAACTGCTGCCATCCAGGTGTGATGACCGAGAAGCAGGTGTTCTGAAGGTTGTAGGTAGGACACGTTTTGAAACCATTGCCACCACGCTGCTTCCTCCAGTACAGCCACAGCTGCCCCTCCACCACCTATTGTAACAACCCTACCACCCGCAATCATACCACCCGCAGCCGACACTCTCCCAGCCAGCCAGACTGCAGCCTCAGCCACACACCCGTCTGTAGCTCGTTGGAAAGCCATTATATTTAGTTATATCCGTTTTCACTGTGATATGAGTTGTATGCATGCATATCTATCTATCTATCTATATATATATATATATATATATATATATATATATATATATATATATATGTATATATAAGAAAAACCACATTACTGGTACACGGCTTTAATCCTACAGAGTACTTCTACTGCACCAACTTTGAAAGTCCCCACCTTTACCCTAAGGAGAGTTAATGTCAGGTTATATGAGTCATCAGTTTCACTTTCCCTAAGTGACTCATGCCAATACTGAGTTATCCTATCAAAGAGTATAATCTTTCGTGTACAAAGTTTCTGGTTTGAAGCTCAAACCTGTGTGTTACTTGTACCATGACAGACACCTTCACGTTGATGTCTCTTCACTGTGTTAAAAATCTATTCCAGCTAGGAACATAGTGTGTATGTTCATTTATGTCTTGTTAGTCAGTCGTATTGTTTTCACAAGGTGCTGTCTAGCTCATCTCTTCCTATTCTTAATAAATCAGATGTTAGGTATTCTCCTTCTGTTATAGGCAACAATAATCTCTTCATGCTAAGTTAATGACAGCGTGTCTGTCATAAGTACATGTCACTCACACCCACACACCGATATCTGTTCATAATATAATTTTCTTCTTGAAGTTTTATTTGTTTATTTATTTATTTGTTTGTTTTTTTAATTATTTATACATATGTGATTCTGTTCTCTGATCGTTAACGCTCGAACGCCCGTTTTTATTACTCAGTAAGGTGGCTATGTTCACAGTGTGTGATGAGAAACAGTGCAAAATTTAGCTTCTCATTCAGTGCATGATTTCCAAGTACCTCTTAGCTCCGCCATATTATTATTCCCCTGAAGAGTTGTCTGCACACATAATCTTAATAATGCCTAGAATATACAGCACAAAAACGATTAGATTTGTTTGAGTTTTAAATTATGCAAGGGAAAAATACATGCAGTCTACAGGTCATGGGAAGAAAGAGTCCAGCACCATGGATGTACACTGTCTTTCATGACTGGACAAAAAAATAAGAGGATTTACGAATACTAAATAGACAGATACTGCTAACACATTACAGAGCTACATGATATTTTTTTTTTTCTGCTGTTGTTGTACTAAGGTTTTCCTCTCCACATCTGCGGAGGTCTTTATTACAACCGAAATGAACGGGTCTTGAATTTGGCTCTCGTCTGTATTGTTTTTGTGTTTTTCTTGGAAGGAACGGGTTGCGGGCTCCTGGCCTTTAGTTCCTTCTTCCTAGCATAAAAAAATAAAATAAATAAACCGAGTCAGTGGTGGCGGGTCTTTGTGGCACAGGGGGAAGCATCAAGACCCGTCCTCCTAGGCCATTGCAAGGAGGCCAAAGACTTCTGTTATGTTCTTCTTGGATGAAGCCACATAAATTTTTCAGATATACGTTCATCCACCGGTTAATGAGAAATAAGTGGCCGGGGCTTATCTCGCCTCCGAAAAGTAAATTAGCAGTAAGTTAGTGGACCTGCGTGTCTATACAGCAGCAACAACAACAACAGCATCTACTACTTCTACTACTACTACTACTACTACTACTACTACTCACCCGGGTCATGTGGAAATACAATGGACAGGTGTGTGATGGTAATGTTGGCTATGATGTCGGTTGTGGCGGCCAGCAGGTGCGGAGGTGGGGGGACACACCTGTTGTACAGGCACTGGGGTGTGCATACAGCCTTTACACCCACACCTGCTGATACACAGACATACAGGTACGTAGATACACAGATATAAACAGATAGATAGACAGGAAGGTAGATATAAAAAGAGATGAAGGTTGGGAGAGAGAGATGGAATGGAATGTGTATCTTTTATGATCAGATCAATCTAGATTAGGTTAGGTAAGTCTGATTAGGTTTGGCCGGTAAAAAATACTAGTAGATACGTCTCGTTAGCTTACAGTAGCTTAGGTTGGTTAGGTAAGTTTGGTTAGATATGGCTAAGTTAGATAAATAGTAAGTCTGGATGGGTTAGGTTAGGTAAGGTTATAGTGGGTATGTGTGGCTCGGGTTTGCTATATGTAGGGTAGGTTCCAGTTGAGTTCGCCTAGGTTAGGTTAGGGCAGGTTAAAGGTTGTTAGGAAAGTCTGGTTATATTAGGGGAAGGCTGTTAGATGTGTGGTTAGGTTAGGTTAGGTTGGTTAGGTTTTATAAGATTAGGAATATGTTAGGAAGGTCTGATTAGGTAAGTTTAGGTAAGGGTTAGGTAGGTGGTTAGGTGAGGTTGGCTAAGATTAGGTTATGTAAGTCTGTTTAGGTTAGATTAGGGAAGTCTGGTTAGGTTACATTAGTTAATCCTACGTAAGAGAAGTCTGGGTAGGTTAAGTTAGGTGTTGTTTGGTGAGACTGGAATAGTTAAGCTCAGGTTAGGTTTGGTTCACTCAGGTCGCTCTTGGCTAACTGTGGACGTGGTAAGTTAGATTATGGTACATCAGGTTGGGTTAGATTATGCAAGGTCACATCAGGTTAAGCTATGACAGATTATTCACACTTGATCAAGACATGTCGTTAGGCCAGACTTAGTTCCAACGCAACTATGCTAATGATAAAAAAATATACAAACTTCATAATCCACGCTTGTTCACTTTAATTAAGCGTAAAACTGCCAACTTTACATATTGAATGCCTGTGTGTAACAAGCGAGTATCAGTACAATATAGTGCTGTTGACGAAGAGGTGCTATGGAGAAGGTGGAATGAGCTTACATGGTGTTACGCCGTCATTTACCTACGGAAACTACGCTGCAAAATGATGAAAAGCTCCGCCAATTTATAGTGAATGAACAATTAATAGAAAATTTTGCTCACACACACACACACACACACACACACACACACACACACACACACACACACACACACACACACACACACACACACACACACACACACACACACACACACACACACAATCACTTTATTCCGAGAATACAGTTACTTTCCAAACCCACACTTACCATGTTCGAAGTTCCATAGACTTACCAGAATACTGTGTACATTTTCATACTGTCATTATGTCTGTCTGTCTATCTGCCCATCTGTGTGTGTATCTGTTCATCTATTCAGCCACTGTGACTATCTTTCTATCTGTCTATCTATCTACCTAGTTATCTATCATATCTATTAATAGTCAACCGCCTAAATCCCTGAAAGTGGCCACAGAAGAATAATTTTATCACCCATTCCACCCTCGGGCTGTTCTTTCTCCAACACACACTTTTCATACTACATGGCTTAACAAAAAACCTTATCGATACTGTCCACAACTGCATCATTTTACCAACTACAACTACACACACCTGACGACAACAACAACCGTATACCAAATTGTGTGCAAATATTGAGTGTGTAATCTGGGGTGACTGTGTGAGATGTGGGTGACTGGTGACTGGCAGGCTGGGGGAGAAGGTGACATGGTGAGAGAATGTGTGATGGCTTTACTGAGAGAGAGAGAGAGAGAGAGAGAGAGAGAGAGAGGGGGGGGGAAGGGAGTTATGAGGCTACTTGTAATATAGTGCTGGGGGATGGGGTCGCCACACCACCACGCCAATACAAAAGGAGGAGTTTCCAATCCACACCCCTGCCCCTTATATTAGCTTTTTGCAGCACGCAGGGAATAAGTGGGTAGCGTTCGTTCTCCCTTGTTGCCAGGGATAATGGCTACTATATCTGCCATATATTTATACACAAGCTGGTTATGTTTCTTTGTACTGACAGTAATATTACCCACTGTCACTTATACGGATGGTGGTGTCACTATTGCCGGATTTATGAGCGATCAAATGACACATCTTGCTGGTGGCAATGGCTGAATCGGTGGAGAGGTGGCCTGCAGTCCTAATGGACCCAGGTTCGAATCCCGGCTGGGGAAGGGAACAGGTTAAGGATTTGAATTTCTTTGAAGCAGAATATGCTGATCTACCAGAAGACCCGCCGACATGTCGTAAAAAATACCCCCGCTAATACCAGTACACCAGTCCCGTATGGGACAGCCCTAGCATGTAATCAATACGGACGGTGGGTGTTAGCACCGAAGTGGTGACATGTGGAGTTGCATGGTATGTAGGAGGACTACAGGGCCTTGGGAATAGGCCATGAAGCCTATGCCCAGAGTCGGGCACATTAAAAAAAATCACATGACAAATATTCACACGACAAATGCTCACACGACGAATGTTTGCGTGACAGATGCTCACACGCAAATGCAATAACACGCCACATGCTCACACAACAACTGTTCACCTGACCAGTAGAGACAAATGCTCACAACTCCCTCCCCAACGGTAAGTTGGACATTCAGTCTATGCAAATGAATAATGAAGCCGCAGTTAGTCCGCAAAAGATGCCTGATTAGGGTCAAGTTATGCCGCGGTTAGGATCGATGGACATGGTTCTTACGACCTGGTTAGGTACTGTTGGGTTTGGCTTATTTATGCAGTACCTACAAATGCCTCTTTTAAGCACAAATATGTTAGGATTAAAGGATGGTAAGGTTAGAGTTGAAAGATATCAGAATTAGGGCAGAAAGATGTCAAGGTTAGGGTTGAAGGATTTCAGAGTTAGGGCTGAAAGATATCAAGGTTAGGGGTTGTGGATGCCAGTGTTATGGCCGAAGAATGCTAAAAGCATGAGAAAGTTAAAGTTAGAGCAAGTGAATGTGAAAGTTAGAGCTGGAGAATGGTAAGGTTAGGAATGGAAGCCGGTCAAAGTTAGGACCGGTGGATGCTAACTTGGGTCAGAAGCATAGGCTACCAGGATCAGGTTTTTGGAAACTGTTTATTTGTGAGCATTTGTCCTTCTTTCGTTGATGCTGCGAACATAAACATTTATTATGAACATTTGTTTTGTAAGCCTTCGTCTTTGTCCATATTCTCCTACGCCTTTCTGGCACCTTATATGTCAGAAATTATTACTGAATACCTATATTATTGTTTTGTTTGTTACTTATAAGTATCTAATGTGGACATAGTTTGCATTCATATAATAAGAGAATATTTAACATACCATATATGTATTTATTCAAATTATTCTCTTGTATGTTCTCTTTGCCATTCACAGGCTTTTACGACACACCCTCAGTGATATAAATCGTCTGTCTTTCGCTGCCACACAATACTGGAGTGGTGCCAGCCATAAAAAGGCTAATATTACCAGTGCTGTATATCAACACAGCCAACCTCCGAGACTCACTCAGAACTGACTAAAAACCAATAAGCTCGCCAGGAATAGTAAGTAGCGTGTTAATCTCTCTGTAATATTGGTATGCGTTGCGTACACCATAAATAAGAACCTCAATTGGCGATGTTATGCTTATATATTCCAGTAAATCAGAGACGAGCCCGTGGGTCACCTAATACGGCACTTTGTATAAAACATTACACACACACACACACACACACACACACACACACACACCTATATTTTTTTTCTACTGTGGTATTTTCAGTGTACTGTATTGTGGGAGTTATTTTTTTTTGTCATGGGGTATTTACATGATTAACCTTCTCATGGTGTGGATGACTCTAGTGTTCTATTCCAGCAAAGGTTAGACGATTTGAGTTAGTTTAAATGGGTCCTTGAAGCCTGAGAGTGTTAATACTGTCATCAATAGCCCTCTCATGTGCGGGATAACTCTAGTAGCCTATCCTATGTCATCTAACGTCAAACTGTTTCATCCAGCTGAGTCACAGGAGTGTGAGATAGTTAAGGGACCTATTTATGTTGAAGGACATTATTGTGGTATATTCTTGCTCTTTTCTCACACTTGTAGTCAGCTAAAGTTAGAAGGTTCAAAGTAGAGGAGTCAGATACTGCCCTAATCAGTTTCTTATCTACTAGACGGCTCTACCAAACTGATAAAAATAGTATAAGGATGGCACAATAAAAGATATAACATATAGTTGGATTGGAAGGCTTATTGTGTCATGTTGTGTTAAAGCACAGTCTGAAAATGAATATGAAGGAGACAATTGTTTGACATGTGTTCATTCCGTCCAAGGAAAGATAAATGATGCAGAAGTATAGACTGTGTTTGAGGAGTACATAGGCCTAGACCTGCAGTTCAGGCAGACCTACAGCAGGGCAATGAAATCAAACGAAGAACAGGAAAGGGATGCCCAGCTTTTATCAACACTGTGACTGCATGAAGGATAAGTAATAACCCTTGTGTATGAGAAGACAGTTATATAATCAAATAGCAGGGGTACCCGGCGTTGCCTGGGCCAAAAAGGCGAACACACTAATCCTCTTTGTTCTAGTTCAATCTTTCTACTCCAGAAAACCATGTACAGTACCTCTTACGCTTTTGAAGAGGGATTATAAGTGGTCCGGGAACTTTCTATTTTAGCTTACGCAGACTAACGCACAGTATATGTGTGCACCTGTTTACCCTTACCGGTGACCTCAAATGACCTCCAACCAGTGATCTTAAATGACCTCGGAGGTCAACCTCACATAGCCTATGTCCGAACTGGAGGTCATAAGAGTCTCCATGCCAAAACTTGGGCTGCAGGGGTACCCGGCGTTGTCAGGGCGAAAAAGGCGAACACTGTCAGTGACCTTAAATGACCCAGATCTGAATTTTGGCCCCCTAAACCCATCCCTGGGTCACCCTGATTCAGAATATATAGGGGTCGGGGGGTCTCTGGCCCTTGGTTGGGCGTGACTGAAGGACAGGCAAACAAAGAAACAAACAACTCGGCTGTTTTATATATAAAGATGTCTTTCTTGCTGAAACTTATGGATCAGAATCTTCGAGACTAACGTAGTCTTTGAAATCTATACCGAGGATCACGTAGAAAGGAATGGAAAAAATATGTTAGACGTTTCGTGGAGAGATGAAAGGAGAACTTCCGGAATGAAGAATAAGAAGAAAGTAGAGGATATAATGATTACACTGGTGAGAAGATAAGGATGTTGCCAGGTTACGTCCTTCGTAGATCAAATAATACGTAGACAACCAGGGTAACTGAGTGGCAGCCAAGAGATGGAGTGAGAGGACGAGGTAAACAGAAAACAAGATTTAGAGATGAGATTGGTAGATTTGCTGGGACGGGAATTGTAAAAAAAATAAAAATGAGGAGACCTTTGTCCTGCAGTGGAATAACTTAGGATGATGATAATGATGATGATGGTGATGATGATGATGATGATGATGATGATGGTGATGATGATGGTGGTGGTAATGATGATGATGATGATGATGATGATGATGATGGTGACGGTGATGATGATGATGATGATGATGATGATGACACGTATATACAAAAGTGCTGGTAGAGGGAAGCCTAATCTCACTATAATGTATTTCCTTGTCACTGTATAAACCATGGCTATATTGACACACACACACACGCATCATACACATCAATAGTTTTTATACCGTCACATACAGTATATCATTTTTTTTTCCTTTCATGGGATATTTAATGTGTTTAGGGTGTCTCTTCCTCACGTGGGATGTTCACTGCATTACAATTTTTTCTTTGGTCACTGGATATTCAGGTTACTCTGTATATGTGTGTATGTGTGTGTGTGTGTGTGTGTGTGTGTGTGTGTGTGTGTGTGTGTGTGTGTGTGTGTGAGACCCACCTGCACATGTGTACAGCAGTCCCAGCACAGTCCATCTCAGTTCATGCAGTGGCTTGCGTGCCCTCACCGTCACCATCACGCCTACCTGCAGAAGGGCGGATGGTACAGTGGCACAGTAGCTGCACCTTAACACCCTAACACCCACCACACGCAGGGTGGTACGTAAACAGCGCCACACTAGAAACTCGTCTGGCGGTATCTGATGTACCGCAACGGTGGCTCAGGCTGCTGGTGTGGGTGTGGGTGAGGCACTGGGAGTAGGAAAATCAATTACATAGGGTAGATATTGATAACGCAGAATGAGCCGTCCCGCAGCACACAAGAACTGCCCGGCAAAGTAGAAGAAGAACATGATATACGTACAGTAAAATGCTGGATTATTATTTTTTTTTTTTAGGCTACTTTCAACCCATTCTTATTCAACTGCAAAAAGACTTCTCGTACCGAATGGGCTAATGAAGGCTATATATTCATTCATTCATTCATCATTTAATCCTGTGTTGCCCCATGAGGAACGTAGGAGCCCAGGGCTAGGCAAGTTGGTCCTGACATTCAAGATGAGAATGACCAGCCTCACTCATCCCTGAGTGGCATTACGTGAGCAAGAAACTCCAACCATCCCTTGCATATAAACCTAAACCGGCTCAATCCGATTGGTGCGCCTTAATTACCCACTAAACCACCAAGCGCCATACTTTGATTATATGGTTACCACCCAGCGTAGTAAATGGTTTCCTGGTGCACAGGACATCATTTGGCTTGTCACTCAGTGTAGAGTCCCTATAGGCAGACGAAAGAGGAAAGAAAGAAGGAAAGAAAGGCAGAGGAGGGAGTGTAAAGTCACTCGTAGGAAGAAGGAAGGGGAAAGAATGAAGGAAAGATAAACAGGAGAGGAAGGAAGGAAAGAAGGAAGGAAGAGAGGAAAGGGCAGACACCCGAGAGCAGAACTCCCCTAATTCACAAAGCGTCTTCTAAGCTGAATAAAATCGTCTGAACACAGCATCAAATACGTCCTGATGGTGAAGGGCTTGACACTTGTTTGACCTCATTCACGCCCACCTGTAATGCGGCAGAGGATGCAGTCTTAGAGTTTGTACATATTAACACTCTCAGGCTCCTTAGCTAACTACAACGGTTTGATGTTACCTGGAATGGAGTACTAGAATTATCCTGACCATGATGGGGTTAGGGGTAACTGTATTGACGTTCTCAGGCTCCTTTGACTCACTCTCAGCAGAATAAAATCGTCTGACCCTATAATTCCTGCACCGAAACAATATAAAGCTCCTTAGCTAAGTACAAGCGTTTGATGTTACCTGAAATGGAGTACTAGAATTATCCTGACCATGAGGGGGTTAGAGGTAACACTATTAACACACTCAGTCTCCTATGACTAGCTTCACTGAATAAAATCGTCTGATTTTACAGTTCCTACGCCTTGACACTCAGGCTCCTTTACTGAATGGAACTGTGACGCTAACTGGAATGAAGCACTAGAATTACCATGAAAGGGATAAGAGTGACTGTATTTTAACTCTCTGGCTCCTGTGACTCACTCTCAGCTGCCTACAATCGCCTGACGTCAACTACAGCAGCCCACTGGTGTTGTCAGGACGTGAGAGGTGATGGAACAGCAGTATTAACACCTGCCCCTGTGACTCACTCTCACCTGAATATCATTGTCTGGCATGAGCTGCAATAAAGCACTAAAGCTGTCCCCACTATGACAGTGTTACCTTGGCCATGATGATTGTCCTTTTGCAGTTTATTTCCTGTAGTTCAGTGGCAGAGAATGACAACACTTAGGTTCTCCATGCCTTCATTGCACTTACGAACAACTCTATATTCTTGTGTTACTCCATTGCTACACCTCAGCGTTCAAGGGGAGACATGGCACTTTGGACCAAGTTAACCTTATCGAAAACTGTCTCCTCACCCTAGCATATGGAGCCAGTCACGAAGAAGTGCATTTGAAAGGATGTGGAGTAGTTATATGATTTTTTGACACAGCTACGAGAAATGAGCAGCAAAAGGACGCAGTTCAGCGACAGAGTAAGCGACCGACTGTATGAGGGTTCAGAAGTAGCCTACCTGTGTGAGGACGACTTGGATTGGCGATGTGACCAGATAAAGTTCATAAAAAGATATGTGATAAAGTACATAGAAAGGTAATGTGATAAGATACAGATAATGATAACGTGATAAGCTAAAGTACATAAAAAGATGATGTGATAAGATAAAGTACACAGATAGATAACTGATGTGATACAGTACACAGATACATAATGTGATAAGATAAAGTACACAGAAAGATAGAAACAAGGAGTGCATGTGTGAGGATGGCTTGTAGTGGTGGGAGGGGGAGGTTGCAGTGAGTCATGATGGATACACGAAACATAACATTCAAGGGTTATAATTATTATTAAGTGCTCCTGTCAACGTAAGGACTCGTGTTCTCGTCGGTCAAGGAAGCTCCCTAACACCTTATCCTATGCTATTTATTTGTTTATTACACGTCACTGTCTTCTTCTGTTACATACACCCATCTAATATCGTCATAATCTGTTTAAATAATATACAAATGGATATCAACCAGCCATACCCAAAAATATATGGCAAAAGATGTGTTAGGGAGCTTCCTTCCCCACCTAGAAAACTGGTAAAAAAAAACTTAAGTTAGGTTGAAACACACACACACACACACACACACACACACACACACACACACACACACACAGCTAAAGAGGAGCAGAATAGTGGTATGTTGTTGCATAGTACCTACGGTACAGGAAGTATGTGATGGTACGTGAGGGGGGCGGCTGGGAGTGATGGTAAATTCTGGTGATGTAACATTGTAAGATAAAACTGTAGTACACCTGGAAAGGAGATGTGAAATACTCTCTCTCTCTCTCTCTCTCTCTCTCTCTCTCAGCACAGATTTGCTCTGGAGATGTACACACAAACGTACAGTGTACATATGTACGTATATACACAAACCAACTAACCTTTAGAGACACGCCTTTACGTATACATTTATGGACACACGAACATGCATCAGCTGAAATACATACACGGTAGTTCACACTGACATGCAGGTATACAGACATACAGGTTACATCAAGTCCTTTAACTCTCCTTAGTCGATCCAGCTGTAGTAGTTTATTCCAGCCAATGCCAGACGATTTTATTCAGCTGAGTGGGAGTCATAGGCGCCTGTGTGTTAATACTGTCATCAACCATTTCAGTGTTGGCAAAGCGCCGTAGTATTTTATTCCAGCCAACACTAGACGGTTTTATTCAGCTGAGAAATGAGGCCACAAAGGCGACAGTATGTGTGGAATATTAGCTAGTTTTTATATGCAATGTTCGCCTGAGACGTGAATGTGTTGTGTCTCCATGGTTGTTCAGTATATAGGATGCCGTATAAGATAGGCTCCTCTTCCACTCTGACGGGCGATTTCTTGTGTTGTAAAGACGGCTCAGTCAGTGTTATCAGTGTTTATCCTGTATTAGTTAATCATCTCCTACTCCTGTTGCCACACCCAAGCCTCCACCACCAGGCTGAACCGTCCTCGCAGTACATGAGATACGGCCAAGTGAGTTTCTAGTGGAGCTTTATTTACGGCCCACCAGTTATATATGGACGGTGTTATAAAAAAATACAAGGCAGGGCAGTGCATGTATGAGAGTCCCTAGTGAGAAAGGGTGGGGTTTGGAATTTACCTATACTGCTGTTTACTGGTTATACTCATAGTGTGCTCTTTATTGACGATGACTGGGAGGTTCAAGGCTTGGTGAAGGAGTCTGGAAGTGTGTAAGTAAGAACCGAAGTTTGAATTGAATGTACCAGAGTAAAGTTACGGCGTTTGTTCCGAATGAAGTCACAGAATGCGTAGTGAGGTTGGATGGTCAGACAGTGGGAAATGTGTGTGGCCTCTTGAAATAATCAGTAGTGTGATGGGCAAAGACTGAAGTATAGAGGATGAAATGGAAGAAAGGTACGGCAGGGGAGAAAGGCTGCAGGTAAATCATAAGCTAAAATCGCTAACAATCCTCTGCCAGCACTGTGTCCTGCCTTCCATACTTCCCATTCATACCCGAAACACAGACAGTATCCTTCCTTATCATACTCTTTTGTTGCCTGCTTCATACTGCCATCACATAAAAATAGTTTATATAACACCTTCCTTTGCCACAACAAGCAGAGAAGTGAGGCTAACTTTTCCTCACGACTGTACAATGAGGACAGTGATATGGAATAGAGTGGTGAACACGGAAGCGAAGATTTTGCGCGACAGTATTGTGAACCCTAGCTCGGTAAGAAGGGCACAAGTCAAGAATGAGGAGTAGAAACTAGTTACTTGAGCATGTGGAGTTGCATGGAGAAACAGACAAACAAATAAGGAAGTTAAAGAGCGTTGTCGTGTAGATGTGGCTGGCAGAAAGTGTGACAAGAAGCATCCTAATTTATTTTCGTAATGTGGAAAGAATGAAGAATGAGAGACTGACAAGGTGAGTGTGTGTGTGAGTGAGGTGGAAGTGCAGATGGACAGAGGAAGACCAGGGATGAGATGGAGGGAAGGGATGGAGAGATATGAGTGTGGGTGATGTGAGCTGGAGAGAAGGCAGTCTGATGGTGGAGAACAGGGTGACATGAAAGTGAACTATTTGTAGCCAAACCTCCCGTGATAAAGGCGTCTGATTATAGGTAGACAGAGAGATTGGGCGTGAGTCTTAGGAGCCTGAGAGGATTAAACGTCTATAATTATATGTACTGTACAGTCGCGGCCAGAATTCTCTTTCCACCCCTCTCCTGGTTAAAAACGTAGATTTGACAGCTGTGGACGGCAGTTCCCGTCGGTATCAGTCCTGACAGCCTCTAATCCCTACCTCCCTCTCTCATAGTTTATACAAAAAACAAAAAAAATCAGATTTTTTTATCTTTTCCGTCTTAATTTTTCCTCCCTTCTGTCTTCCCAGCCTTCCTGCATCGTTTTTTTCACTTTCTTGTGGTTTCTACCTCCTCCACCTGTCTCAGTTTACTTCGTTTTTTTCAATTTTCTCAGCCTTATTCTTCATTTTTTCCCTTCCTTTCACATCTATCCTTTCTTCCTCACATTCATTTATTCCCTCTATTGTTTCACACACACACACACACACACACACACACACACACACACACACACACACACACACACAGATACAAGGGAGGTGGTGCGATTTACGATACCTAAACGCCATTTAGGCCAAAGCGCATTTATGTGGGTAAGACTGTACGAATATCATCACCCTTTCTCTACAGCATGGTTACAGGGAGAGTGTTCACAGGAGTGAGAGAGTTTACAGGAGAGTTCAGGAGCATTGGAGAGTTTACAGGAGAGTTCAGGAGCGTGGGAGAGTTTACAGGAGAGTTCAGGAGCGTGGGAGAGTTTACAGGAGAGTTCAGGAGCGTGGGAGAGTTTACAGGAGAATTCTAGAGCGTGAGAGAGTTTTCAGAAGGTTTGGGGAGAGTGAGAGAGTTTACAGAAGATATGAGGGGAGTCGGGGAGTTTACAGAAGAGTTTAGGAGAGAAGGAGAGTTTGCAGAGAAATTCAGAGGAGAGGCGGAGCTTAGGCCTACAGAAGATTTGAGAGGAATGCGAGAGTTTACAGAAGGTTTGAGGGGAGTGGGAGAGTTTACAGAAGATTTTAGGGGAGTGGGAAAGTTTACAGAAGATTTTAGGGGATTGGGAGAGTTTACAGAAAAGTTCAAGAGCGTGGGAGAGTTTATAGAGAATTAAAGGGGAGTATGGGAGTTTACAGAAGAGTTCAGGAGAGTGGGCAAGTTAATGGGAGTCCAATAGTGTC
>NC_137020.1:3929271-3936771 GCF_032717465.1 Coenobita brevimanus | reverse complement strand
ACCATCACCATCATCATCATCATCATCAGTATAACCACCACCACCACCACCACCACCACCATCATTATCATCATCATGATCATCATCATCAGTATAACCGCCACCACCACCATCAACATCATCAGTATAACCACTACAACCACCATCAACATCAGTATAACCACCACAACCATCATCATCATCAGTATAACCACCACCACCACCACCACCACCATCATCATCATCATCATCATCAGTATAACCACCACCACTATCATCATCATCATCATCATCAGTATAACCACCACCACTATCATCATCATCATCATCATCATCAGTATAACCACCAACACTATCATCATCATCATCATCATCAGTATAACCACCACCACTATCATCATCATCATCATCATCAGTATAACCACCAACACTATCATCATCATCATCATCATCAGTATAACCACCAACACTATCATCATCATCATCAACATCATCATCATCAACATCATCATCATCATCATCATTCTAACGTTTGGTTCCCGCCTAAATATATAACAAGGGAAAATACTCAGCCATGCCCTCAGTAAGCAGCCTTAAGAAGGACTGTGAGAGCAACCTATTTAAAATTTATCCGTGATATCCTGACTCTATTTTTGTTACTATACGAAACAAGTCACAGCTGGAAGATGAAAAAAAAAAAAATCCCCTCTCTCTCTCTCTCTCTCTCTCTCTCTCTCATATACAGCTGCCACCATACGATTTTATACAACTTTAGAGAAATTTAACCAAGAGGGAGCGTTAGAGATGGCACAGTACAACCTTCATTATTTCTTTCCCTCGCCTGTGTGTCCTCAGCTGAATAAAGATTGTCTGAAGCACCAAGGATAAAATGTAAACTACGCCACTGGACTGAAGAGTTAGAAGAAGCTGTAGCAAGACGAATTTTATATCTAATACTAGCAACTGACTGACGATTTAATTTAGATTCAACTTCATCACCAGTCTGTCACTCATCTACACGACAATGGCCTCTTCCTTCTCCAATCTGACCTGTTGGTTGTTAGAATGTTCATCCAATCCCAACATGTCTCCGAATTTAATCTTTTAGTCTGTTCCATCCAATCCCATCATGCCTCCTAATTTCCTCTCTTCAACTTTTCCTCTGTCTGCCTCTTCCCCTCACTCCATCTCTGGGTTGCCACTCAGTTACCCTGGTTGTCCATCTGTTATGTGTTCTACAAAAGACGTGACTTACCACTGTAGTTATCATATCCTCTACTTTCATCGCTTCCCTTACCGACAAAACTGGTCATCGTGAATACCCATCTGCCGTTTATAAGGTCATTTTGCTGAATGCATGGAATTTAGTTTATAAGACAGTTTACGCTGAATGAATGCCACACACTTCCATTCATGTTATAACTATATGATTGGCAGTGTGTGATATAGGATTTTGTTGATATAAATGATGAGGCTTCGAGTTATGGTAAATGAAATACTTTGTCCGACAGGCATTACTGTCATGGCCAATATTCACAAGGCCGCACAGGAACGATAAGGGGAGGAACGTGCATGTCTCCACGTCAGTGTTCTTCCTGTGATAAGCAAACCGTAGTTACTTATATTTGCACGGGAACGATAAGGAGTGGAAAGTGTATAATGTCTCCACGTCTGCGTTCTTCCTGTGATAAGCAAACCGTAGTTACTTATATTTGCACAGGAACAATAAGGAGTGAAAAGTGTAAAATATATCTGCACAGGAACGATAAGAAGTGGAAAGTGTATAATGTCTCCACGTCTGTGTTCTTCCTGTGATATGTAAATCGTAGTTACAAGACAGATTGGATGATAGATTTGCCTTATCATCTCAATCCTGGCACGAGATTCTCATAGTTAAGATCGATTCTCTGTTGTGATTTATATATCTTTTTGCAGGAAGAACTAAACACCTAGGTAGATACTGTACTGTACTGTATGTTTTTGCAGGAAGAACTAGACACCTGGGAAGATACTGTACTGTATGTTTTTGCAGGAAGAACTAAACACCTGGGAAGATACTGTGCTGTATGTTATTGCAGGAAGATCAGACACACGGGGAAATACTATATATGTTTTTGTAGGAAGAACTAGACACATGGAGAAATACTATACATGTTTTTGCAGGAAGAACTAGACACACGGGGAATACTATACTCCATATGTTTTTGCAGGGTTAGTCGGCGTTGTCAGTGTCCATCCTGCATTATTCATTCATTTCGTACTCTACTATCACACCCACACCCACGCCAGCAGACTGAGCCATCCCCACGACACAATATACTACCAAGTGAGTTAGTGAAGAGATCTATACAGACCGCAGTGTATGAGTACTGATAATTTTGCTGTCGTATATAATATTTCTTTTTGTAGGAGGAACAAAGGGCCCAATGAAACTCAACATTCTTCTTTTATTTTACTTCCTGCAAAACAAATTATTCCCTCCCCCCCTCCCTGTAAGAGGAACAGGAGGCATATTAACGCTAAGTACTTCTCTTTCTCTCTCTCTCTCTCTCTCTCTCTCTCTCTCTCTCTCTCTCTCTCTCTCAGTAGGTAAAGTCAAACGAAAATTTACTGAACACAAAAAATAGAAAAATGAAACTCATTTCAGGCCTCTTAACACTTCCCCGTTTTCGATTCATGCTGGACCTTACCTGTTAATATCCATTCGTATGTTATTGATATTATTAATGTTATTGATGGCAAGTGTTTTGATAGTAAGGTAACTGAAATAACGGAACAGTAAGGTAATAATGAAAATAAGTCGCATAGGAAGAGGTGTTAACAAGCCTTTGCCACTTGAATAATAATAATAATAATAATAATAATAATGTGGGAATCATTTGGGTTAAAAACAATCATCCTTAGTTTGAAGTTGTTTTTAATAATTCAAATAACTGTGATAATTTAAATTCTGAAAAATATAATAGCATTGATTCTATAATAAAAATAATAATAATAATAATAATAGTAGTAGTAGTAGTAGTAGTAGTAGCAGTAGTAGTAGTAGCAGTAGTAGTAGTAGTAGTAGTAGTAGTAGTAGCAGTAGTAGTAGTAGTAGTAGTAGTAGTAGTAGCAGTAGTAGTAGTAGCAGTAGTAGTAGTAGTAGCAGTAGTAGTAGTAGCAGTAGTAGTAGTAGTAGTAATAGCAGTAGCAGTAGTATGAGAAGTAGTAGTAGTAATTTCTGAACTAACAGTACCAGTAATAGAAATAATAATTATTATAATTATAATTATAATTTTGTGGAAGGTAGGGGCGCTCACCATCCACTCACTCAATGTAGTGCTGCTCTCGGGTGTCTGCCCTGTCCTCTCCTCCATCCTACTTTCCTTCCATCTTCTGTTTTTCTTTCCTTCATTCTTTCCTTGTCCTTCTGCCTACAGGTGACTTTACACTCCCTCTACTGTCTTTCATTCCTTCATTCTTTCCTCTTGCTTCTGCCCGTGGGTGACTCTACACTGAGTGACAAACCAAATGGTTTCCTGTACACCAGGAAACCATTAACTACGCTGGGTGGTAACCATATAACCAAATTTGGGGGCCTGGTGGTTTAGTGGGTAATTATTGTGCTCCAATCGGATTGAGTCGGTGAAGGTTTATATCCAAGGGATGGTTGGGGTTTATTGCTCAAGTAATGCCACTCAGGGATGAGTGAGGCTGGTCACTCTCATCTTAAATGTCAGGACCAACTGCCTAGCCCCGGGCTCCTACGCTCCTCATTGGACAACGTAGGATTGGATGATGGGTGGATAGATGGATAATTATAATTATAATAATAATCATTATTATTATTATTATTATTATTATTATTTTAGTGCTTGAAAGGGTACAACAAGGAAGAAAGGTTGCAGGTTCCTTGAAAGCAGTGATAAGAAACAGGGAGGTGAGCATGGAAGTGAAAAAGTTACTACATGACAGTATTGTGATACCAACTCTAACGTATGGAAGTGAAGCTTGGACGTTGTTGGAGGGACACAAGTCAAGAGTGAGAGCAGTGGAAAAGAGTTATTTAAGAGGAGCCTGTGGAGTCACATGGAGAGACAGGCTGACAAATGAGGATGTGAAGGAGCGTTGTGGTGTGGATGAGGATGTGATAGGAAGCATTAGGAGAAACACATTGAGGTGGTTTGGCCATGTGGAGAGTATGGAGAGTGAGAGACTGACGAGGAGAGTGTATGTGAGTGAGGTGGAGGGGGAGAGAGAGAGGGGAAGGCTAAGGATGAGATGGAGGGACGGAGTGGAGAGATATATGAGAGAGGGGGATATGAACTGGAAGCAGGGCAGTGAAATGGCGGGGGAAAGGATGACGTGGAGGCGATTTGTTTGTGGCCACCCCGTATGTGATTAGGGCGTCTGGCAATAGATAGATAGATAGATTATTATTATTATTATTATTATTATTATTATTATCATTATTATTATTATTATTATTATTATTATCATTATTATTATTATTATCGTTATTATTATTATAGTCATTCATTCATTCTTTCATTATCCAATCCTACGTTGCCCTATAAAGAGCGTAGGAACCCGGGGCTAGGCAATTTGGTCCTGACATTTAAGATGAGAGTGACCAGCCTCACTCATCCCTGAGTGTCATTACGTGAGCAGTAAACCCCAACCACCCTTTGGATATAAACGATCACAGGCTCATTCCGATTGGAGAGCCGTAATTACCCTCTAAACCACCAGGCGCCAAAATTTGGTTATATGGTTACCACCGTACGTAGTAAATGGTTTCCTGGTGTACAGGAACCCATTTGATTTGTCATTAAGTGTAGAGTCACCCACAGGCAGAAGGAAGAGGCAACAATGAAGGAAAGAAAGACAGATGAGGAAGTGTAAAGTCACCCGTAGGCAGAAGGACGAGGAAAGAATGAAGGAAAAAGACAGAAGAGGATGGAAGGAAAGAAGGAAGGAAGAGAGGAAAGGGCAGATATCCGAGAGCGGCACTACATCGAGTGAGTGGATGGTGAGCGCCCCACCTACCACAAATTATTATAATAATAATAATTATTATAAATATAATATCAATAATAATAACAATAATGACGTCTCTTAAACTAACGGTACTCAGAATATCACTAACAATAACAACAATAACCCATAAAATAATAATAATAATAATAATAATAATAATAATATAATAATAATAATAATAATAATAATAATAATAATAATAATGACGTCCTTCAAACTAACAATAGGCTACTCAGACTATCGCTAACAACAACAAACAAAGACAACAACAACAACAACAATAACAATAATAGTAATAATAATAATAGCCTTCAGATTCTATTTTTCTGACATTTTTGTTATGTGGGCAGCGGCTTGGTGGAGTTTGAGGAAATGATGATAGTGATTGTCAATTGGCCAAGGTCTGTGGGAGAACAGTAGTAGTAGTAGTACTACTACTACTACTACTTCTTTTTTTTATAATAACTATATAATCACTTCCATCCACTGGTGAATTATGTTGTGAAGATCAAAACCAACCTTCCTAATACAGTTCACCATTTGGAGTTGTAATGTGAATGTTAACACTAACCCTCACATTACAATCCGTTGGCCCCAAGCACGCCAACGGCTGTGGTTACCAACCATCTACTATTACTATTATTAATTTATTTTATGTTTACTGATATTACAGTGTAAATAAAGACATTGAACTATTGAAGTCGCTGGTCTATGCGACTCTCGACCACTGTAGCTTCGTAATCCATACCCGCCAGAGAGACAGGCCTGAGGGCTGATGATCTTGTGCCCCTGAGACATAGCAGAGCAGACCTCACGAGGGAGAATGACAGTCGACATCTCATCCACGCCATAACAGAACTCTGCGGTTGACGTTTCTTCTCAGAAAGAACCTCTGCCAGTTTCGAGTAGAATCTCACTGCCTCTGGACCCATCCCACCTGATGTTGTGAGCACAAGAGGAGTGAATCGACCGTGGTCCACATGTTGGATCCTTTCTTGACATTTTTTTTCTTCTTGTTCATTCCTTTTGTGTGCAGCTTCGAGAGACAGTTCACGATGACATGCTGCCATGGGATCGAATATCCTGATGTCGAAGAACGCCCTCTGCCCACGTGTCCAGAAACCTCGAGCACTGACATCCACTCGTACATCATTTGATGTGTTTGCTGTTCTGTGGGTGAAGTGCCCACCGTCCAGGGGTAGCAGAGCTGGCTCAATCGTGACATCATGGCATATTTCCTGCAGCATTTTCGCAGTGAGGTCGCGTACTTCATCGTGTCGGATGCAAACAAAGCCTCCCTTCTTGCATACCATTGAATGGTTTGCATCAAAGGCAATGCCACAGGCACAGTGTTGAGGAAGGTTCTCTATTGGCCACCCATATCTCAAGGCTATGGCGTCAATAAATTCTTGTTTGTTGAAGTGGAAGCCTTTTGCCTTGAGAGGCAGGGTTGTGAGCCAGTTCGATGCCCCAACCTCCTGTGCAGTTTCAACTCTTCTACACTGGTCTGGTGTTAGATGTTCGATTATGTGCTGCAGCTGGTCTTTTTGTCTTGCTTCACGCTCCTTGCTTATCTGTGTCTTTATGTCTTTCTGCCTTTGGTGGTCGATTTCACTCGGTTCAACCTGGGCGCAGATCTTCTGTGACAAGGATTCGGTGAGCCTGAGTGAATTTCTGTGTTCATAGCTTGCCACGGCTACTGGATTTATAATGCCAAGGCCTCCCATCCTGGGTGGTAGTGCTAGAAGGTCCCTCTTTTCTGGTGTGGGGATGTGGCCATTGGTTAGAGATGGGAGGAATGAATCCCTGATTGCATCCTCCAGTGGTTGTAGCAGCAACTCGATGTCTGGTACGGTCCTCATCACGAAGGTCCACTTGTGCTTTACACCATAGGTAAATGCACTGTATGCTGCATGGGGTTCTGTTTTTACGTGGCTGGATAGTGTATGAATTTCTTCTACCCATGTCTTTACAATATCACTCACATATTTGTCTTTGAATTCCTTAGTTCCAATCACAGCCCCTAGATGCCTCTGACTTTCCTTGGTCACTATCACGTTTGTGCCTCTAAATGCTTCCTGTGCATCTTGATAGTAAGCTAGTTTCACGATCAAGATGGACTTACTTGCATTAGGGTAGTAACCTATTTCAGGGCCATGAGATGTTACAAGATCCCACCATTTCCTCACATCCTCAACCTTGCCAGCACCCGTGAGATCATCTGCATAGGCTACCTGTTTTACATTGGTGGCCTCGTGTTTGATCTGTTGTTGCAGCACTGTCATCGCCAGGGCGTACATAGCCATGGCAACGGGGTCCCCCTGGGTAGTTCCTTCTGTGGACTGGTTTACACCGACATCGTGAGCCGCTGTCTTACCCACAATGTAGAGGTCTGCTGGTTCTTTGTAGGTGTTTTCCACATATTGGGCAAATGCTGGGCATTTAACCTGGATATTGTGCAGCATTGCCTCCCGGTTGATGGAATTAAATGCATTTGAGGCA
>NC_137020.1:3841771-3926771 GCF_032717465.1 Coenobita brevimanus | reverse complement strand
GTACTGCATCATCAGCATACAACAAATTTGAGATATTCCTTTCATCACCATTCATTACAAATGCCATCCCACTCTCCATTACTCGTGTTTTTACTTCTCTCATCACTCCATCCATATATATATTGAACAACCACGGGGACATCACACAACCTTGTCGCACGCCCACATTGATCGTGAACTATTCACTTCGATGCCCAGTTAACTCTTACACATGCTTCACTACCATCATAAAAACTCTTGACGGCACCTAGCAGCTTACCATCTACACCGTACATGCGCAGAACCTTCCACAATCCTTCTCTGTCTACTTTGTCGTATGCTTTTTCCAGATCCATGAATGTCATAAACACCTTATAGTTCTTCTCACAAGCCTTCTCCACTCACTAGGACTTCTGATATCTCTCTAACTTTCTTTACAATAATTCTACCACACTCAAACTTATGCCACGATAGTTTTTGCACTGACTTCGCTCACCTTTACAATCACAGGCTTCTTCCACTCTATTGGCACAGTTTCACCCATCCATTCCTTCCTGCAAATCTCCATCAAGCACTTCATTCCGCTCTCTCCATTACACTTAATCAGCTCTGCTTACACGTCATCAACCCCAGCTGCTTTCCCATTTTTCAGCCGCTTCACAGTGTTCTTCACTGTGCGAGTGCCACGTTTCCTGGCACTGCATTCTTCTCTGCACACCACCCCAAAACCAGTCATGTTTACAGCCGCTTTGCTCTCTCTGTTCCCATTCATCAGGCTTTCAAAATATTCTTTCCATCTGGTCCTTACATCATACCCACAGGTTAATTATCTACCGCTTACATCCTTCACACTTTCACACTTCCTTCTACTGTCACTTCTACATTTCAGCACCTCTTTCCAGAATAACTTCCTATTTTCAGAGTAATTTTCATTCATTTTTCTTCCTAGATCATCATTTACCTCCTTCTTTTTTCTCTTCACTAGTCTCTTTACGTGCTTCTTGCTCTCAATACATTCAGTTCATCTACAGTGATAAAGACAATCTATTGGAGTCGCTGGTCTATGTCACTCTCTACCACAGTAGCTTCATAATCCATACCCGTGAGAGACAGGCCTGAGGGCTGATGATCTTGTGTCCCTGAGGCATAGGAGTGCAGACCTCACGAGGGAGGACAGTCTACATATCATCCAGGCCATAACACAACTCTGCGGTTGATGCTTCTTAGAAAGAACCTCTGCCAGTCTCGAGTAAACTCTCCCCGCCTTTGGACCCATCCCTCCTGATGTTGTGAACACACGGGGAGTGAATCGACCGTGATCCGCATGTTGGATTCTTTCTTAATATTTCTTTCTTTTTTAGTTTCATTTGTGTGCAGCTTCGAGAGACAGTTAACGATGACATGCTGCCATTGGATCAGATTTCCTAATGTCGAAGAAAGCCCTCTGCCCACATGTCCAGAAACCTCGAGCACTGACATCCACTCTTACATCATCTGATCTGTTTGCTCCTCTGTGGATGAAATGCTCACCGTCTAGAGGTAGCAGAGATGGCTGTATGGTGACATCATGGCACATTTCCTGTAGCATTTTCACAGTGAGGTCGCGTACGTCATCATGTCGAATGCAAACAAAGCCTCCCTTCTTGCAAACCACTGCATCAAAGGCAGTGCCACAGGCACAGTGTTGTGGTAGGTTCTCTATTGGCCACCCATATCTCAAGGTTATGGCGTCAATAAATTCTTGTTGGTTGAAGAGGAAGCATTTGCCTTGGGAGGTAGGGTTGTCAGCCAGTTCGATGCCCCAACCTCCCGTGCAATTTCAACTCTTCTGCACTGGTCTGGTGTTAGATGTTCGATTATGTGGTACAGCTGGTCCTTTTGTCTTGCTTCTCGCTCAGTGCTTATCTGTGTCTTCATGTCTTTCTGCCGTTGATGGTCGATTTCAATCGTCTCAGCCTGGGTGCAAATCTTCAGTGACAGGGATTCGGTGAGCCTGAGTGAATTTCTATTTTCGTAGCCTGCCACGGCTGCTGGGTTTACAATGCCAACTACTACAACTACTATTACTACTACTACTACTACTACTACTATTACTGCTACTACTACTACTACTGCTATCACCAGCACCACTACTAGCACTACCATCATCGCCACCGCTACATCTACCACCACCACCACCACTACTACTACTATTACTACTACTACTACTACTACTACTACTTCTACTACTACACCTCCTCCACTACCACTACTACAGCTACCACTACTACTGCTACTACTACTACTAGCAAACCAAACCCTCCATCAGTATTTCCAAAATATGGAGACTGATGAAGAATAAGAAGCATTCGACCTAACTGACCACAACCAACTTGAAAAAGTATTCAGCACAAAATCCAGTACACAACACGAATTCTTCCCAAAAGAAAAGGAAATAACATATTTAAAAATAAACGAAGAGACACAAGAGAAGTATATTAAAAATTTAGAAAATGAACTAAAGGAGGTGAAAAATATACAAGATTTTGAAGCAAAAATGAAAGCACCACCCTCAGAAGTCCTAGAAACAAAGATAAAGAAAAAAGTCAGAAAAGATAATACAGAAAAACAAGAACCTATCTGGCTAACTAAGAACATAAAAAAAGAAATAAGTTTAAGAAGAGAATATAACAAAAAAAAAAAGAAAGGCAAATGAAGAAGAGGAAAAAGAAAGATATAAAAAAACTATACAATGAACAAAAGTAAAAAGTCCAAGCCCTCGTAAAGGAGGCAATATGGAGAAAGGAATAAAATATTACTGATGAAATAATGACAGACAAAAACCGTAGTCAAAAATTGTGGAAACATGTTAAAAAACTAAAAGGAGAGACAGTAAAAACTAACAAAACAATAACTCTATAATTATGAAGGAGGCGAGGAAATAAAGGAAAAAGATATACCTGACAAATTGACTGAATACTGGAGAAAAATTTATCAAGCACGCGAAAATAATATCAAAGATGTCTGGAATGAAAACAAAATAAAGTGCTATAAAGAAAGACTAGAAAATAAAACAAAAAAGGATACAACAGCAATAATCATAAAGGAAATGGAATACCAAATACCAAAAAAATTAAGAGAACACTTTGATATGATCACCTTTGTACCAAGATGTTCACCAGAAATCATGAAAGAGCCAACTATAACAGCAAAGGATGTAAAACACCAACTGGAAAAACTGAAATGTAAAAAAGCACAGAGTCCAGATGAAATTAAACCAGAACTTTTTAAATTACTCCTAAATAGTGAACTGTGCATTGAAAAACCTGCAGAATACTACAGTGCTATATTAAAAGAGGGTACAATACCAAGCAAATGGAAGACGTCAAAAACAAAATTGCTACCAAAAACACAAAAACCAACAGTGAAGGATCTAAGACCGATAGCATTATTAAACATAGGCTACAAAATCTTCATGGGTATAATACGGGATAAAACTGAACAATACCTGACAAGAGCAGGGGAAATAAACGACCAACAAGCTCGATTCACAACGGGAAGAAGGATAACAGACAACCTATACATACTACAGTATTGCATAGAAAAAAGCTTTCAAAACAGTACTCCCCTCTACGTATTTGCCATTGATTTTGCAAAAGCCTTCGACTCAGCTGACAGGAAAAAGATGGTAGAAACTTTGATGGAATACAACATCCACCCAAACATAATAAATACAATAGCAAACACCTATGTTCAAGACACAACAACAGTATGCCTAAATGAAAAGAAACAAAAAGATTTTAAAGGGACAAATGGGATAAAACAAGGATGCAATGGCTCTACTTTACTTTTTCTTTTGGTTACTTACTATATTATTAAAAAACTGGAAGATGGAAAAACAGGATACAAAGATGACAGCTTTTATATATGCGGACTAATTTATGCAGATGACGGCCTTGTGTTTGCCCAATCACATGAAGATGCAGAAATTGCAATAAAAAACTTAGAAGCAGCAGCAAAAGCATGCGGACTGAAACTAAACCGCGAAAAAAGCAACATCATAATCTACAATTACTTCTACCCACCGCAAGAAATAGAAGGAATTAAAGCAACGTAGGAAATAAAATATTTAGGAGTTATCATCAATAATAGAAGAAGTTGTTTCGACAAGCACAAGAGTAAGTGCGTTCAGAAGGCAAGAAAACTGTCCAACACCACCTATTCTGTCACTGCCAACAGGATAATGATTGGAAAAAATTTTTAGAAAGGGCTGGCAATACCCTCAATTTTCTGCGCAACAGAAGTAGTATGCTTCACTAAAGAAGAAATATATAATTTACAAAAAATAAAAAATCAGATATATAGGGGAATACTACAAGCACCATCATATGCGGCAACTAGCGCCATTAAAGGAGAAATAGGAGCCTCATCCTGCACAACAAGAGACATAACATCAAAAATACTCTTTACAAAACATATAACAGAAAATGAAGGAAACAAACTCTTAAAAGAAATATTTATCAAACAATATGAAGAAGGAAAAACCAAGTGGATAAAACAACTAAAGATCTAGCTAAAAACTGTAAACATTAGCCTAACAGAAATTAAAGATAAGACAGAAAATGAACTAAAAATGAAGGTCAAAGACTGGGATACCCTAAAATGGAAAGAGGAAATAAACACTAAATCTACCCTAACCCTCTGCAGACAATATAAACACAACATAAAAGAAGTAACATGGTTCGATAATACTGAAGGATCAAGCCTCCTAATAAAAGCCAGAACAAACACATTAAAACTAAACTGGAGGAAGGGACACCAAAACGAGGACACAACATGCCCAGCATGTGGAGAACCAGAAGAAACGCAAGAACACCTTATACTTAAACGTCCCGCGTACGAAACCATCAGAAGAAAATACACTTTCGTGCAAAGAACATATCGACATGAGCAAGAGAAAATGGCAGAACTACTAATATTAACAGCAAAAAATGAAGATATAGAAGAAAAGAAAAGATTCATCGCGCAATTATGGAAGAAAAGAAGTAAAATAATCAAAGAAAAGGAAGACTAAGGAAATGACGACGACGCAAGGGAGCCGTAGCAAAGGCAATCCCAAAACTTTACTGGACTGGACTGGTCTGCACTACACCATCATCACCACCACCAGCACCACCATCACCACCACCACCACCGCCACCACTACAACCACCATCACCGCCACCACTACTACTACTACCACCACCACACTACTTCAGCTACTACTACTACTACTACTACTACTAACCAACATCTGTGAAGGCATGATGTTTGTAGTAATGCTGGTAGTAATCTTGAGTGGAATGGTTGTGATTGTGGTAGCTTGTGGAGGGATGGTGGTAGTTGTGGTTGTAGGAGGTGGTAGCCGAATGGTTATAACTGTACTGGTAGCCCATAGGGAGGTGGTAGTTGTGGTAGGGGTTGTCGCGATGGTGGTAGCTACTGTTTTCCTGATGGTGGTAGTTGGGGATGGATTGGTGATTGAAGAGTGAGTGATTGTTGTTATTCTCATGATTGCTATAGTAGTTCCTGTGATTGGCTTGATTGTTTTGATAAAGACTGTGATTGTTATGATTGTCTTCCTCATGATCGTTAAGGTGGACAGTTAGATTGTTAGTCTGTTAGGAAAAATACTAAAATCGTTACCACTGTGATTGTTGAGAAGAAGATTGTGACTGTAGAGATTGTATTGGCTTTCTTGAAACAATCTAAGGTTCCCATCGCTACTACCATAATTGTAGGTACCCCCATTGTCCTCCTGATTGTGGTAGTTGCGGTAGTTGTGGTAGTTTTGGTCCGGGCTCCGACGTAAATCGTGATACCCTAAATCTTCATCTTTTTCTTCCTCTTCTTCTTGGTTTTCTTCCTCCCCTCCCTCACTTCTCTCCGTCCTCTCTCTTTCCTCCTTCTCTACCTCCTTCCCTCCCTCCACCTCCATTCTTTCCCTCCTCCATCCCTCCTCTTTCTCCCTTCTATTCTTCATTTCCTCCTCCTCATCATCATCTGTCTTCTCACCTCATTCCTCCTTCCTCTTCCTTTTCTTCCCTCTCTCCTCCTCTCTCCTCCCTTCCTCCCACAGCTGTTCTTCAGTTCTATGAGTGAACAGCCAGGCAAAATCCTGTTCTTCAAGGTGTTCAGCAGAATTTGTTAGGCAGGTTGTATGTTGTTCACTGGAGGTTAGGTGAGCATCAGAAATAACATTATAACTCTGTTCTTGTTCAACTTGTACACCAGAAGTTGCTAGATGCCGTGCTGCCTGTTCTTCTGTTATATTTTGTTCACTCGAGGTCTTGTCAGTTAGAAACACGCCACCGTAATTCTGTTCTTGATGTATTATGTTCATCAGGTAACAGACATGCTTCTTGTTCTTCTGTGTTATGTTCACAGGATAACAGAGTCCTTCCTTGTTCTTCTTCCCCTGTTATGTTATTTGGAGAAGTTAACAGGCCTTCTCTCTCCTCTCTTCTTTCTTCTGGTCTCTCTCTTTTTTTTCTGCCTATCTCTCTTCTCTCCTTCCCTCTTCTATCTCTCTCTCATCTCCACTTATATATTTTTCTCTTTCTCCCCCTCTCCTCTCTTTCATCTCTCTTTCCTCTTTCCTCCTCTCTTCTATCTCTCTCTCCTCTCTTCTCTCCCAGTGCCTTCTCCTCTCCTTCTCTCTTCCCTCTTTCTCTCCTCTCTTCTGCTCTCTTCTATCACCTCACTTTCTATATGACTGTTTTTATAATAGTACATGTCTCTCTCTCCTTCCCTCCCAGTGTACTCTCTTTCTCTGTATCTAAGGGAATTGTACTTATTTCCTCTGTACTCATTTCCTCTGTACTCAATCCCCCTGTACTCATTTCCTCCCTACTCATTTCCTCTGTACTCATTGCCTTTGTACTCATTTCCTCTGTACTCACGTCTTCTATATTCAGGTTGGTTGTACTCATTTCCTCTGTACTCATCCCCCCTGTACTGCTCCCTACTGTACTTATATCCATTGCACTCATTTCCCTTGTACTCCTTCCCTGGGTACTCTCCTTCTCTGTACTCCCTCGCTCTGTACTCCACGCCATTGTACAGCTGCTGGTTGTACTTCTGGGCAGCGTGAGGGTGTGGGGGAGGGGCAGGCTGATGGTGTGGGGTGGCAGCCGTCGCAGGAACACTCGAGAGGGTTAAATCAATCAGTCTGTGTAAGGATGATCGCTGCCCTGTGTCATGTACTGTACTGTAAGTCTGTGCATGTATGTACACAAGAAATCCTGCTGCCGTGTGCGTTTATAGGTGTACACATGCTTGGCATACTGGTTTCGTGTGTGTTTTGGGATGTACACACACGTGGAATACCGGCTTCATGTGAGTTTAGAGATGTACAAGCTTGCTGGCCTGTTTCATGTACGTATGAATATGTACGTACACTTGCAAAATGGATGTGTGCATTCATGGTGCTGTGTGCATTGTTGGAAGTAGACACACTTGGGATTTCGACACCGTGTACGTTTTCAGATGTAGGTGCACATGGACTAGTAGCATTATGTATGCACATGTTATTCGTGAATGTACACACACTTGGGCCGTCATGTGCACCTACAGGAACTGATGTATGTAGGTAGGAATCATGTACGTCAATAGAAGCAGGTGCACACGGGGTACTTTCTGGCAGAGATGTATGTGCACACAGGGTAATGAAGTCATGTGCGTCTGAACTTGCCTCTGTAGTGGTGACCCTGGAGTCATGTGCTTACATAGATAGAGGTGCACACGGGGTATTTGCTGCCTGTGTGTACTGAGATGTAAATGCATATAGGGTTATGGCATCAAGTGGGTCTGCACACACCGCTGCAGTTGTGGCCATGAGGTCGTGTGCGTCCATTGACACAGGTGGACATAGGGTACTTGCTGCCTGTACATCTGGCGATGTAGACGCACATGGGGTAGAGGCATTGTGTGCGTCCAGAGTTGTAGACGCACACGGGGTAGAGGGATTGTGTGCGTCTTTAGTGATAGGTGCACATGGGGTACTTCCAACCAAAGTAGGTGTACACAGGGTATTGGAGTCGTGTACGTCCATAGATGAAGTTGCACACAGCATACCTGCTGCTAGAGATGTGGACACACATGAGATTAGGGCATTATGTGCATCTGAAGATGTCGCTGTACATATGATGCTGGAGTTCTGTGCGTCTATAAATGTACACATAGCTGTAATATAGGCGTCACGTGGACCCAGTGACGTGCACACACATGGGACAGTGGCGTCATGTGCGTCCGTACATGTAGACATAGTTGGGGTGGTTGTGTCATGTGCAGCTAGTGTGGTAAACGCACATGGGGTACTTAAGTCGTGTGCATCTGTAGGAAATGACTGAGACGTACACGGGGCACCTACATGTGCATCCATACATGCAGAAATGGTGCGGTCATGTACGTCTGTGGAATGTGACTTAGATGCACATGGGACGGTAGCGTCATGTGCGTCTGTAGATAACGTACATCCTGAATTACGTACATGATATCCCTCGTGTGCGTCCATAGGTGTACATCCATCATCGGCGTCTGTGCACCCCTGGGTCTCTGGGTGCACATCGCCTAGATACATCGCATGTGCGTCAGACGAAGGAGAGGGGTGTGGTGGTGTGGTATGTTGTTGTGATAGCTGTGGTGGTGTGGTGTGTAATGGTAGATGTGGTGGTTGTGGTGGTAGTTGTGGTAGTGTGGTGTGTTGTGCTAGTTGTGATGGTTGTGGTGGTAGTTGTGGTTGTGTGGTGTGTAGCGATAGTTGTGGTGGTAGTTGTGGTGGTGTGATGTGCAGTGCTAGTTGTGGTGATGGTTGTGGTAGTGGTGGTGTGATGTGTGGTGTGTGGTATGGTGTTAGATATGGCGGTGTTTGTGATGGTAGTTGTGGTGGTGTAGTGTGGAGTTGTACTTGTGGAGACAGTTGTGGTGGTGTGGTGTGGTGCTGTAGTGGTGGTGGTGGTGGTGGTAGTTGTGGTGGTGTGGAATGCGGCTAGGGAGTCTGGGGCAGGTGTGGTGGTGTGGTTGGTGGCTGTGGTGGTTGTGGTGGTGGTATGGTTGGTGGCTGTGGTGGTTGTGGTGGTGGTATGGTTGGTGGCTGTGGTGGTGGTAAGGTTGGTGGCTGTGGTGGTGGTAAGGTTGGTGGCTGTGGTGGTGGTGAGGTTGGTGGCTGTGGTGGTGGTGGTGGTAGTTGTGGTGGTGTGGTGTGTGGGTAGGGGGCGTGGGGCAGGTGTGGTGGTGTGGTCGGTGGCTGTGGTGGCGTGAAGTGTGGTAACTGTGGCTGAACCTTATAAAGACGTGTAATATTAGGCACAGTCAAGAAATACCTGGCTGGGGCAATGGGAAAAGTATCATCAACTAGAATCACTTTTTGAGGTGGATAAACTGGTCTGGGTGGACGAATGTGGAGTTTAGGTGGATGCAGAGGCCTTGGATAGGGGTGTGGATGGGGCTTGAGGTAATGTGGAAGGCGTGGATGACCAGTGGAGCGAGGTGGATGACCTTTGACTGGGTGGAATGTGGATGGATGTGACATATCTGTGCAGTTTAGGTAATATAAGTGGTTGAAATATAGATGAAATGTAGGTGAGTATGTGCCTGTGTGTAGGTCTGGGTGTGGGTGGGCGAGGTGTGGGTGTGGGGTTTGGGGGGTGTAGCGGGGTGAGAAGTGGGTGTGGGTGGGTGAAGTGTGGGTGTGGTGGGGAGAGGTGTGGGTGTGGGTGTGGGTGTGGTAGGGTGAGGTGTGGGTGTGGGTGTGGTAGGGTGAGGTGTGGGTGTGGTAAGGTGAGGTGTGGGTATGGGTGTGGTAAGGTGAGGTGTGGGTGTGGGTGAGGTAGGGTGAGGTGTGGGTGTGGGTGTGGTAGGGTGAGGTGTGGGTGTGGGTGTGAGGGGTATAGTGGGGTGAGAAGTGGGTGTGGGTGGGTGAAGTGTGGGTGTGGTAGGGTGAGGTGTGGGTGTGGGTGTGGTAAGGTGAGGTGTAGGTGTTGTAGGGTGAGGTGTGGGTGTGGGTGTGGGTGTGGGTGTGGTAGGGTGAGGTGTGGGTGTGGGTGTGGTAGGGTGAGGTGTGGGTGTGGGTGTGGTAGGGTGAGGTGTGGGTGTGAGGGGTATAGTGGGGTGAGAAGTGGGTGTGGGTGGGTGAAGTGTGGGTATGGTAGGGTGAGGTGTGGGTGTGGTAAGGTGAGGTGTGGGTATGGGTGTGGTAAGGTAAGGTGTGGGTGTGGGTGTGGTAGGGTGAGGTGTGGGTGTGGGTGTGGTAGGGTGAGGTGTGGGTGTGAGGGGTATAGTGGGGTGAGAAGTGGGTGTGGGTGGGTGAAGTGTGGGTATGGTAGGGTGAGGTGTGGGTGTGGTAAGGTGAGGTGTGGGTATGGGTGTGGTAAGGTAAGGTGTGGGTGTGGGTGTGGTAGGGTGAGGTGTGGGTGTGGGTGTGGGTGTGGTAGGGTGAGGTTTGGGTGTGGGTGTGGTAGGGTGAGGTGTGGGTGTGGTAGGGTGAGGTGTGGCTGTGGTAGGGTGAGATGTGGCTGTGGGTGTGGTAGGGTGAAGTGTGGGTGTGGTAGGGTGAGGTGTGGGTGTGGGTGTGGTAGGGTGAGGTGTGGGTGTGGTAAGGTGAGGTGTGGGTATGGGTGTGGTAAGGTGAGGTGTGGGTGTGGATGAGGTAGGGTGAGGTGTGGGTGTGGGTGTGGTAGTGTGAGGTGTGGGTGTGGGTGTGAGGGGTATAGTGGGGTGAGAAGTGGGTGTGGGTGGGTGAAGTGTGGGTGTGGTAGGGTGAGGTGTGGGTGTGGGTGTGGTAAGGTGAGGTGTAGGTGTTGTAGGGTGAGGTGTGGGTGTGGGTGTGGGTGTGGGTGTGGTAGGGTGAGGTGTGGGTGTGGGTGTGGTAGGGTGAGGTGTGGGTGTGAGGGGTATAGTGGGGTGAGAAGTGGGTGTGGGTGGGTGAAGTGTGGGTATGGTAGGGTGAGGTGTGGGTGTGGTAAGGTGAGGTGTGGGTATGGGTGTGGTAAGGTAAGGTGTGGGTGTGGGTGTGGTAGGGTGAGGTGTGGGTGTGGGTGTGGTAGGGTGAGGTGTGGGTGTGAGGGTATAGTGGGGTGAGAAGTGGGTGTGGGTGGGTGAAGTGTGGGTATGGTAGGGTGAGGTGTGGGTGTGGTAAGGTGAGGTGTGGGTATGGGTGTGGTAAGGTAAGGTGTGGGTGTGGGTGTGGTAGGGTGAGGTGTGGGTGTGGGTGTGGGTGTGGTAGGGTGAGGTTTGGGTGTGGGTGTGGTAGGGTGAGGTGTGGGTGTGGTAGGGTGAGGTGTGGCTGTGGTAGGGTGAGATGTGGCTGTGGGTGTGGTAGGGTGAAGTGTAGGTGTGGGTGTGGTAGGGTGAGGTGTGGGTGTGGGTGTGGTAGATTGAGGTGTGGGCGTGGTAAGGTGAGGTGTGGGTGTGGGCTTGGGTGTGGGTGTGGGTGTGGCAGATTGAGGTGTGGGCGTGGTAAGGTGAGGTGTGGGTGTGGGCTTGGGTGTGGGCTTGGGTGTGGGTGTGGGCTTGGGTGTGGGCTTGAGTGTGGGTGTGGGCTTGGGTGTGGGTGTGGGAGTGGATGTAGCATCCTCACACATCAGCATTTCAGTACGCCCATGCTCTGTCTCCATCTTGCAATTGTGGGCGTGGGCGTGGATGGGTGGGTGGGCAGAAGCGATGTAAGGAGTGCCCCTTTGAAATAATACCGCCCACACACTTCTTGAAACTGCTGTAGTGAACGAAAATGTAGAAAATGAACGAAATATAATGAACACTTCTGAGAAAATAAAGCTAGCTTACAAATTAGAGATAGTAGATAAATATCGAGATAAGGAAGGTAAAATAGACTAATTTACCTCGACAGACTTTTGAATGTTCCCCTCTCTCTCTCTCTCTCTCTAAATTAGCCAAAAACTGCCATCCCTCCACCACGAACGCTGGATTACGGGAGTAGATTAACACTAAAATATGATGCGTCACGAAGAAGTATTCAGTCTAGTTGACGGTCAGGTGCTGTTAGATTGAAGGATATATTTGACTAGTAACCAAGGAGACTACCTCATAACTAAGATTCACCGACTTTCACGCAACCACAACTTATACAAAATACAGTCGCAGGTTGAAGTGGCAACTTCACCCATTTCTTTTTGCCAATTTCCCAGTATTTTGGTTGTATATATTAACCTAAACACTCAACCTTACCTCCAGATATTCTGATGATGAGCACATGAAGTATTTCCCCACTGTATCGCCCATTCACCTGGAAATTGACAGCAAAGTTGAATTTTGAGCTTTGCGCGACACGGAGCTTTGTTTTAGCGGCATATTGTCAACATTCGTCCTTGCATAAATTTGTATTGCTGGGTGTAAAACTTTTGATAAACAAGCTAAGAACTTGCCGGTATATTCGTTTACAATGCATTAAATGAAAACCAAATATATTTAGTGTGGGTGATATAGTGATATAGAAAATGTATTACCGCTGGGTGTGAATTTTTGTTTACTATGCGGGGGGTTTTCGGTACGAGTAGAAGTCGTTACTCCCAGTTATTAGTACTTTCTCGACCAATAAATTTATATCACGTTAGAACAGTTGAATTCCAGTTTATGTTTTTATGTAATTGTAGCCAAGGTATAGTGAAATTATGGATGTTAGATCAGCAGAAACTTAATTTGGCGATTTTAACAGGAACCGAATCGCCCGAGGAGCCCCACCCACGAGGCACGAAGTAAACAAAGCCCTAGAGAAAGAAATTTCAGTGTCCTTTCCCTGTAGCCATGCCTGAAATTGATAACTGGGACTACCGATACAAAGGCAACAGCACCCGTTCATCAGTTCATCATCAGCCATAACACCTCACAGAGTAGTTGACAGGATATCTGGTCAGTGCTGAGGCCGTTTTTTTATGCTGTAGTTTTGCTGTGTGCAGGTCTGTAGTGAGGAATATTTACTATACCACTGGTACTCTAATTTGGCTCAGATTTTCCTCCTTTCGCTGCATGTTTCACGTAGCTCAAAGGCAGAACAAGACAACAATACAGCACTACATCCTTTCCATAGCACTTATTCATGACTAGAACTATATTCTGATGTTGATCTCCTGTTAAAGCTCAGTGATCAGGATGGAGAGATGGCATTTTTAAGCCAAGTTAGAGTAAAAGGAACTTTTGTTATTATTACTGTTTAATTCAGTCAAGCCCATTGGGTATTCCAGCCTATTTCTTGACATAAACTCCTCAGTGAAGGGGGGGGGGGTCTTGTTTATGACATTTCCTGCACAAATGTGTTTTTAAGGTGTTTTCAATTTTGTTCCGTAAAAATTTGCCACACAGTGACGCACAACCTTTACACTGCTACGGGTGAAACATTATGAGCTGATGATGCTGCCACCTGATGGTCATCTTGGAACTACCAACCCAAAAGATGTTGAGGTGACGGGATTACCCATCAAGCAGTGGGAATTTTGAAATAACCAATGAAGGATCAGTATTTTACCTGACCTCACCCGAGGTTACCTCGGTTTGTCAGTGTCGGAAAGCTGCGTGCATTTTAGGTCATGACGTGGCATTGGTACCCACCTCCAGTAGTGCCGAGCCAGCTTGAGGCCAAAAGGACACTTCTCAACAATAAGTGACTTTCACAGTTACTTTATGTTAGGTTAGGGGTTCACTTTGTTCAGGTTAGATTAGGTTATTGAAAAAAATAATAATAATTAAAATACACCAACTGAAACCAAAAAAATAACCACCATGGCTAGGTTTGGTTAGGTTAGGAAAAAAAGGACAAAAAAAAAAAAATGTATTTTGTTCGATACTGAACTTTTTATTTCGTATTTGACTTAAACCCCATACAGGGTTTAGCGATCATTTGGGGCGGAAATTAATCTCAAAATCAGTCGAAATAGGGATAAACCTTTCCCCTAGTGAAAAAAAAAAAAAAGTACGGTAAATATTAAGAAGTTGCCAATATATCCCCCAGGTTGTGCAGTATATTTTCTGGTAGTTTTTTTTACAAGATTTGAGTGATTTTGACCTTCATTTTTGTCGGAAATGCTTCATTCTGCCTCTTTTCCAATCATGAACTTTGACTGGATGAGGAGGTGAAATTAAGCATTTTCAACAGAAAACAAAGGCAAAAATCACTCAAATCGCATCCAGACCTACCAGAAAAATGTACTGCATTCTTAACATTAAAACTTAGACTGACATCTGGCCTGTCTTATTCTACCCTAACAAATGTTCTGTTCTCACACAGCATCAGTCTTGGCCTATCCTCTCCTATTTTCCCTTTCTGCACTACACTCTCCTTTCATCCACCACACCAACCACATCAGACCAACCATTCTTCGAACCTGCCAGTGCTCCAGCATTTTCATGAATACTCGGATTTAATATACCCTACTGATGGTCCAGATAATGTTGTTACATGGTATGTGTTCACTTAGGTTCAGCCAGACAGCGGCATCAATGATACCTGCAGCTTAAACACACATTACCTGACGTGAAGGAAGCAGTTCAACCAAAACCTTGAACCTTTTCCGGCACAGAGTGACACACAACAGTTTTCACATCAGGAATGCATTACCTGTTGACCAGGTGTGGATTTTACCACAAGGATAATAAGAAAATAAAGGATATATACCATAGGAAATACAGTTTCTTCAAATATTAACACCATACAAACCATCACTTTATTACAAACTAGGAAGTAAAGCTGTTTTATTTGTCTTAGGAGTGTAACTGGGATGGTGCGTTTCCTCCTTACGTCGGCAATACTGAAAGAATAGGCTATTATTTTTGGCTTAAATAATGTTGTTCAGGTACACAGGCGATACATAGGTGATCCAGTGTTGTAAAAAACATATACACACCCGCCTGTACCAAAAACACACAGCTGGAAGGGAAAATTATTGACATACCGTCATTTTTACGCTGGTCACCGCAGAGTGAAGATGATAGCGACGTCGCTCCTCTCTCTCTCTCTCTCTCTCTCTCTCTCTCTCTCTCTCTCTCTCTCTCTCTCGTTAGCCACTAAGGAGAAATGAAATTGACGGGAAAGCAAATATCTCCATGACAACGCAGACTCCCAGTCTTATTGCAACTGACATTTGAGAATTCCTAACACATCTTGCTTACCGATTTATGCTACATATTAGACCTAGTTAATGAGTTTGAACTTTAGTGTATTAAACAAAATCTGAAACTAAATTATTGCAACGACTAAAATTACCGTCTTTGAGAGGAATGATGTCAGTGATGCTATACTCATTCTACACTAACTTGGCCAAAAACTGCCATCACTCTACTCTGAATTGTGACTTGTGGCCAGAGATTAACACTAGTATATGATGCCAGTCACGAATAAGTGCTATGGAATGGCTGAAGAGACATAGCATTGTGTTCCTCCGCCACTGAGCTGTGTGAAATAAGATACAAAAGGGCGAAAATCTGACCTAAGTTACGGTGAAAGAATTATAGTGGCGATGACTGGTCAGGAAACAGAGCGTAAGTGCCTTCAAAAAGTTAGCTAGTTTACTGTACTCCTAGAAATCCTTTACTACGCTGGGTGGTAACCAAAAATGACTCCTGGTGGTTAGTGGGTTAGGGCACAGCAACTGGCTGGGGCTGCAGCGGTTTACATCCAAGGCAAGGTTAGTGGGATAGGGCACGGCAACTGGCTCGGGCTGCAGGGGTTTACATCCAAGGCAAAGTTAGGGGTTATTGTTCTCAATGCCACTCAGGGCCAGTGAGGTGGGTCAGCCTCGCCTTAAATGTCAGAACTGAGTAGACCAGCCCTCGGGCCCTACGTTCCTGATGGGGCAGCAGTGCATGATGGACAGATGACATGGAGGGACAAGGATGCAGGTTTAGGTGATGAAGTGTAAGAAAGAGTACAGCAGGGAAGGAAGCTGCCCCATGCCCTGAAAACACTGACAAGCAATGCAGAAGTTTATCTAAATATCTATTGCCAGACGCCTTAATACCGTAAGGAGTGGCCACAAACAAATAGCCTCCATGTAGCCCTGTCCCCCGCCATTTCACTGTCTACCGCCCAGCTCACACGCCTCTCTCATATACGGTACCTCTCCATTCCATCCCTCCATCTCAACCTTGGCCTCCCCCTCCCTCTCGCTTCCTCCACCTCACTCACATACACTTTCCTCGTTAGGCCCTCCCTCTCCATCCTCTCGATGTGTGAGAATGGAGAAGTGAATATGAAAAAAAAAAAAAAAAAAAAATCATGACAGTACTGTGATCCCTGTTTTGACATATGGCAGTGAAACTTGGACTCTGCTGGAATGACAAGCCAACAGTGTGAGCAGTGGACAAGAGTTATATGTGGAACTACATGTACAGTACAGACAGGCAGACATTATAACAAGGAAATAAAGAAGCGTTGCGGTATTGGTCTGTGTGTGTGTGTGTGTGTGTGTGTGTGTGTGTGTGTGTGTGTGTGTGTGTGTGTGTGTGTGTGTCTGTCTGTCTGTCTGTGTGTGTGTGTGTGTGTGTGTGTGTGTGTGTGTGTGTGTGTGTGTGTGTGTGTGTGTGTGTGTGTGTGTGTTTGTGTGTGTGTCAGCAACTTTTCCTCTGGTTTTGTTTTTGATTTTTTTTTCTTGAGTAGTCTAATAAATTCGATACTATTTCATATATATATTCCCAGGGTTCAATTATGGCGGTATGCTTTATGAAGATGAGTCGAGTACCTGTTTCAAATTTGGCTGGATGGTTCAGGTATTTGAAGCATAGCTGATAATTATTAATAAGTCTTTAGTAATTGTTCTGTTCATATTGTCAAATGGTTTGTTTCGTTAGTTTAATGAGTTGTGTGTATTTGTGTATTTGGAATTGTTTAATGCAAGCAAAAGTATGAACCATTAGTTAATGATTTGGTGTATCTCGTATGTATACAAATATATTTTGGTAACCAGTTACCGAGCTGAGGAGAGAGAGAAGGAAGAGTGGCCTGGCAGTTCCATACCAGCTGTTGCCCGGACTGTGTCGCGCCTCCTGCTGCCTCGTTACTGGTGCTAGTGTTATGGTGAACCTTTCGTGTATGACGGGATTTACACTGGCTAAGGGGATCCCCAGTTAAGTGCTGAGATTATAAAGCAGTCGAGTAATTCAGTGCGAGTGACAGTGTTCAGTGGAGGCGGTGGAAGGGCAGCAGTTGTTGTGGAGCTCAGGTAGCACATTCCTTTTGGTTATTTACATATTGTCTGGTATTAATATGTTATGTTATTGTGTCTAGGTTTGGCTGTATCGGAGTCCGAGACTCTGGTAGTTTAAAGGTAGCTGATACCCTGCTAGGTGTACGAGTTCAGTACAGCGTTAGTCTGTTTCAGGTCCCAGGAGGGTTATTGTGTGGGGGACTGCGGTGTTGCTTTGAAGTAGGACAGTAATAAGTATGGTATTTGGGTGTATGTTATCCTAATTGGTTTCCCTCTAGTCTTGTGTGTGTGTGTGGGTCGAAGTCACTTCCGGCTGACACGTTCCACCAAAACGTCTTCTCACACACTGGAGATGGTGGGAATCGGTGTAGAATCCTGTTGAAGGAGTTTAGAGGTAGCGTGTACAGGTGAACTGAAACTGAGCAGATTAAATCTCTGTTTATTGGCCACAGAAAGATACAACTGCGACACAGAGAGCTCAGGGATAGTATGTCCCTCTCGTTCTAATGATACGTGCGTTCTGCTCTAGCTGGCCGGCATCCCCTCTGGGTGTGGCGCTGGGTCAGCATAAAATAGAGATGCCAAACCCTAGAGACAACTGGGATTTATATATGAATAGAAGCATCACAACTTTACCATGTACATTATACACTTCAATAAAGTAGTATTGCTTACATTAAAGTATACCAACAAGGTAAATATTTCCCCAAGACTTTATACATATATACAATTCATATTTCTCTATCGCCTTCCCTTTACCCTAGGTTTTGATTATAAAAAGATGTCTGATTGCGCATCCTATCCCAAGCCACACTTTAAAGTGAAATGGTGTTTGGTTGTTTATCATTCACACTATCTTACACATTGTTAATTGTGAATAAACAACTTTGTAGGTAATATTTAACAATAGTGTGAAACTACAACTCATGGGAAAATGATGTTGGCACCAGAACATTACTCGGCCACACCTTTCGACGTCCCCATGGACATTGTTGTCCTAACTACTGTGTAGCCTAACCAATGTGTAGGGTAGCTAACTGTTCAGCCACGTCCATTTGCAATCCGCAAGTACGGACCCGTGGTTTTAGTGGGTTTCTCATTCGGCCTCGTAGATAGTAGCCTCAAACACAAACACAGGACAAGACCACAACATGTAGAAGACCAACGCCAGGACCAAAATAGGAAGGAGAAATGTATGAAGGGAGATAGGATAGTACATAAGGTTCTAAATCAGTCTTGTTCAGGTGGTTTAGGAACTGTATCTCTTTGAGCACATGAGACAGCCTGTTCACATTCAAGGTAGAAACATTGAATGAAGGTAAAAAGGGTCGTAACTGGGACGAGAAGTTCACCGACAGGGCTAGATGGTGCTTGTTAGGTAGAACTGCTATCTCTTTACTGGGTAACTCACAATAATCGGGTGCAACATAGTAACCCTTTACCGAAAGGAACTGGTTTTGTGAGGCACATGTGAGTGTTACATCCTCTGTCTCAGGAAAGAAGAAGTATTGTTTCGCATGTACATAAGCATGGAAAACTGACTTCAATTGAATGGGTTGGAAAGTGCAATGTTCCAGTGCGAGGAAGTGTGTGTCCAACAAGGTCATCTTACATGTCTCTACCCCTGACGGAATGAAGACAAAATGGAAAGCAGGACATACTTGGAGATCAAGAAATGAGGCCTTACACTTCTCAGATTCATCCACAGTCGTTTCAGCTATATACCCTTTGTCATCCTACACAACTAGCACCTCTGGTCCCTCATTCAGAATAACAATCGTTAGTAGTAGCAAAAGGGAAAGGAAAGAACCGCTATGCATGGTATGTTACAGCATTCCTCATAGGTACCAATATCAGGATGCCATCATGAGTCAACTGGGCTTCTAACAATGGGTAATAATATTCCAGTTGACTCACACCAAAAAGTGGCATAAATCCATGCTTCACCATAGCTACGTCAAGAGCACTGATCAAAATGTGAGTTGGAAGCAATAAAACATTAACCCTATTCAAACTTGCATCAATTAAGCCGTCCACCATATTGGCTGCATGCGACTCCAAAGCAGTGGTTAACTCGTCGAGAGCATGTAAGTACTCAGCGATTAACACTAAATTAGCCAGGGTTGTTAAGTTAGTTTGGATGTTGTTCACAACTCCTACGAGATCGTTGGTAGTCTTCATTATTTCGTTGGCTTTGTTAGTGAACTCACCTAATTGTTCATAAGTGTGTGTACGATTAGCCTGTTATTCTCCTTTGCCACCAATACCAAATCATGCATCTGTCTACCCAATTGCACTACATCCTTGTCTAGTGCTGTACCAAAAAGCTTTTGAGACAGGATACCTAGGAGATCCACAAGTCCTCATTTAGTACGTGCATGGACATGCTTGGAAAGATCAGAATCTGCATTATGTAAAGTGACATGCAATTTAGTGAGCCTGTCTGTGAGCCTAACTATATGTCCAGTGTGAAGCTCGGTTATATCGTGCAAGGTTTGTACCAAAGCTTCATTATCTGAGGTCGTCAACTGAGGGTTCCGGTCGAATAATTTGCCGACTTCCGACAATTGATGTCTGAGGTGAAACAATCCCTTAGAAACCTCTTTAACAGTATCTGGAGCTTGGAGATACCTCTCCAAGTGGGCTCTTTAGTGCTCCTGGCATCAATGCAGTCGTGTCCGTGTCCGACGTCGTTCCATAGGTCCACTCCAAGCAACACGAGAGGAGTACAAGCCACATGTTTGTAGGAGAAGATACTCCCTTAATCGCTCTTACTGTGGGATCGTAGCTTGCTGCGATACTCTTGGTTAGGGACAGGTATGGATGACAACATAGACTGCGATGAAGACTGAGGGGACAACACATCAGACGATTGGTTAGTTAGGCTTAGCTCTTGACTTACTGGTTTGATCCTGTCAGCATGTACTGCCTCCTGAGTTCCATTAGCATCATTCCTTAATCGATAAGTATGTCCACGCATGTGTTTCACGATGGTATATGGTCCGCGAAACTTAGGTCTAAGCTTGGAAGTTCTCTCAGGGTTATTTATCATAACCTTCTGGCCTATCTCCAACGTCTTTTCTTGACTACTTTTCTGTTGTTTCACCATCATCTCCGCTCTTGAGGCTTTTAATCTTTTTCATACTTCACTATGTATGCGTTGAAACTTTGCAAGCTGTACTTTGGTATAATTCTCTTGATTATACACTGGGGTAGGAGGTCCAGCTAGCAAAGCGTAGGGTAACACCTTCTCCTCTTCATGAAGGATATAATGAGGAGATATCCCTGTTGACGAATTTTCTGAGGAGTTGATGGCCCCCGCTACATGTGGCAACCAGTTTTGCCAGTCGGGTTGAACACTAATTGCTGGTCTCAAGACTTCCAGTATCTTCCTGTTTGTCCTCTCCACCAGGCCATTGCTCTTGGGACTGTAAGGCGTAATAAAGACTTGCCTTACCCCATGTGTACGACATATTTCCTCTAACACTTGGTTACGAAATTCACTGCCATTATCGCTGAGCAATACCTTAGGTGTTGAGCATGGACAAATCACTGAGGTTACAAAAGCGTGTGCCACTTCCCCTGCAGTTTTCGTCTGTAAAGGTGCTAAAACAGTAAATTGCAAAAAGTGGCCCACTGCCACCAGTACATAGCTTGAGCCTTGATGACTCCTTGGCAACGCTAAGAGATCAATGGAGACTGTATCCCATGGTTTTTCCGGTACGGGATATTCCAAGATGGGAGTCGGAGGTCCCGTCGTTCCTCACATTTCCGGCACTTGACACATTGACGAACGTGGGCTTCTATGTCCTTCCTCATGGTCGGCCAATAGTAGTTCTTACTTGCCTCACGTATGCATCTGTCGTGTCCAGGATGACCCACTTGAGGTACGTCATGAACCAACTTTAACACGGCTTGCTGTAGTGTAGCAGGAACAACCAACTGATACATAGTGTCCTTCCTGGGGGGCTGTTTATATAAAAGGCCCCATTGAAGATGGAAGTGAGTCATCGGTACCGGAAGTTCAGGTAGACATGACTCTTCGCCAGACCCCAAGGCATAGATGACTTGAAACCACATCGTATCCTTATGTTGTTCCGCCTTTACCGTGTCTGGGGAACACCCTGAAAGAGGGATATCCTCAGATATGGCAGCACCAATGTTTCTACTCAGCGCATCGGCAACGACATTTTGTCAGCCTGGTAAATATCTGACCTCTGGGTCAAACTCCATTACCTTGCTGAACCAACATGCAACCTTATCGTGCAAGTTCTTTCCCTTAAACAAGTCGCATATGGGTGCATGATCCATTAAAACAATTATCCGGTACCGGAAGATGATATCCTGGAAATGTCCTAAAGCCCACACTAGTGCTAATGTCTCCAAATGCGTTACTGAGTAGTTCTTTTCTGGGGGTCTTGGTGCCCTACTGCCATATGCAGTGGTGTGTGTTTTGCCTTCCTCATCCTTTTGCTGTAACACCGCTCCCAGTCCCAAACCTGAGGCATCCATGCACAGGTAAAAAGGCTGAGTATAATTAGGAAACTCTACCACGAGAGTCTCTTGCATGGCTTTCTTGAGGTCGTTGAAGCTTTTCTGTTCCGATGGTCCCCATTGCCATGCAGCATCCTTCTTAAGTAGCATCGTCAATGGTGATACGATGGCAGCATAATTGTGGACAAAGCTCCTGTAAAAACCAGTGAGCCCTAGGAATGAGCGAACATCATCCTTGGACTTGGGTGTAGGGAAATTTGCCACGGCTGTAACCTCCTCCGGCAGAGCCTTGATGCCATCGCCATCAACTAAGTGCCCTAGAAATCTAACATTTGCCTTTAGGAAATCGCACTTCGATAGCTTGATTTTCAGACCCACGGATCTTAAGGTTTCCATCACTCGTTTTAACTTACTAATATGAAAGTGGATATCCTTGCTCACAGTAATTAAATCATCTAGATACGCCAGGACGTCCTGCCCAGTTATGTCACCAAACAACTGATTTATCATCATCTGAAATGTCAAAGGAGCATTATTCAGTCCAAAAGGCATTCGGAGAAATTCAAAGTGCCCACGATGAGTGCTAAAGACAGTGTTGGGATGCGACTCTTCGGTCAGCTCCACCTGCCAATACCCTGATGCTAGATCCAGGCAGGTGAACACGGTATTTCCTTTACCCAAGGACTGCAGTAAGTCTCTGAGATGCGGTATCGGGTAACAATCCGGTATGGTTACCTTGTTCACCTGCCGGAAATCTACAACAGGTCTCACACCACCGTCCTTTTCAGGCACTAGAAAGAGTGGTGCATTCCAAGGTGAGGAAGAAGGCTGAATGACTTCATCATGAAGCATCTTTTCAACTTCCTCTTCCACTGCTTTCCTTTGGCTGTGTGGCAGGCGGTATGCAGGCACATATATCGTATTTGTACTAGGGCACAACCCAATATGATGCTTCACCTTGTCCGTCCTACCCAGTGGTTCTCCTGGAAGTGCCACTTCGTCGGAGAATTCTTTAAGAAATGCTAGCAACCGCGTTTTATGGGCAATATTATCTGTTACCTTCACGTATTGTTCTAGCAGCTTTCCTCTCCCAAGACGTGTAGGTTCCGACTGAGTCGTTGTTTGTGATGTGACTACGGGAGAGATCACTGGTACGTCATTCACTTCCTTTACAGGGGCACCATAGGACATCAAGTCGCCTACATAACATCCATCTCTGAGCTTTGCACCACCACTCATATTTGCGATGAAGAGGGGCGTCTTCTGATCTGGTCCGACACTACTCGGGGTGGACTTTAGCGACAATGCCTTATGTTTTACAGTCTTTGATAAACATACCACATCAGTTCCCTCTGACACACCAGGTACTCTGACAGGAATTTTGCAGACAGTTCGACTGGGTAAGTGGTGATTCCCACTCACTATAGCCCTGACCTGCTTCCATTCCATACCGTCTGTTTCGTGTGCATCCGGGGACTCCCTTGACGCTTCACTTGTCAGGGTCACAACTGGTTGAATGGCTCCTGATTGGATGCCAGTTCCAGCTTGTGTTGTTGAGGGACTAAGGCGTACAAACTCCTTTCCATTGAAGGAAATAGAATGTCTCTGAGGGTGTATAATCACGTTATACTCCTCCTTGGATTCAAAGCCCAGTAACACATCTGCTGGCAGAGGGAAATCCTCAACCACATAAAATGTAGCACGTAACACAGGAGATAGTTTATCTGCCCTCAGTGTCAACGGTACCTGGCTTACGATCTTCATTTTACTCCCTGTCACACCTGTCAAAATCACGTCAGGTGCTGACAACGTCCAATCAGCTTGAGGCATTTCATACTTCAGCCTCCTAGCGCTTTACTAGAAATATTTGCACATGCTCCAGTGTCCACTATCAAAGACACCTGGCCTTTCCCTATGATCCAAGGTATCGAGAGCAAATCCACCGTTTTAATAGCTGCCACACACGCATCGGTGGACTGTACGATTTTATTTACTTCTGCGTGTGGTCCTGAACTTTTCCCGAATTAACCTGGTTGCCCATTTTTTTCCGATTGGCAAGAACAATTGGCCAATAGTCCATAGAATAAAGACACCGCCCATGGATAACACACCATCATTGCACTTTTGACTTTACAGCCTTGGTCTTTTGGTGTGGAGAACTAGTAGCTGTATCTCCCCAGCCCGAAGTTTGCAAGGCTTTGCTAGCTTCTGCATAGCATACGCCTGCCTTCGCCAAAGCCTGACTTTCAGTACAGTTAGGATGCTGCTGTGCTATATCTATGAACCTAAACATCCAAGCATCCAACATGTAGCAGTCACTTGCAAAAGTGTTAATTAGGGCTTCCTTAAACTTTTTATATTCATGAGCAGTAGGCCCGGTTAATGAGGCCTCTAGCATTTCCGCCGCTGGGGAATTTGGCTTAATATTTGCTTTAATATGCCAAATCTTTTCCCCGTCACTAGCAAGCTGTAACCTATGTATCTGGGCCTCGCAGTCTCATAGGAACCGATGGATATTGTAGTCATCTTCCCCAGTAAACTTGGTTGGGCTGCAGGTAGCACCTTTATACAATCTGGGTTCGAAAGTGCCTGAACAAACTGTCCTTGGGACTGTCTAACCGGCGCTACAGGAGGTAAAGTTGAAGGAACGCTAGCAATAGCCAAATTAGTGGTTGCCATGTTAGGTTCATGCCATGCAGAAGGAAAATTCACCTGAGTTTGCATACCAATACTGTTAGTATTCATGCCTCATGGATTAGCACAAAGATCCTGGGTTTGCACGCCAATACTGTTAGTATTCATGCCCCATGTTTAAGCAGAAAGATCCTGGGTTTGCACGCCAGTATTGTTAGTATTCATGCCCCATGTATTAGCAGAAAGATCCTGGGTTTGCATGCCAATACTGTTGGTAGTCATGCCCCATGGATTAGCAGAAAGATCCTGGGTTTGCATGCCAGTATTGTTAGTATTCATGCTCCATGGATTAGCATAAGGAACATTAGCAAATAAATGGTCTTGTCCTTGTTGTCCAAGGGTTACTGGTGAACTGAACATACCTGAGGTGCCAGTGGGTATGTGAGTGGTTGCATTAATATCAGAGATTATTGGACCTTGAGTAACTGGTTGAGAGGCCACGGGTGCTGTTGTAGCCTGTTCAACATCCACAGTCTCTTCGCTAGGAGTACCCTCATTAGCAAGACTAGTGGCCATTCTGGACCTAACTGAACTTTCAGGAACTGTAGAATAAGAACGACCAGAACGCAAATGTAAAGTGTTCAAGTCCCCACTATCCAGTTCCTCAGAAGTGTCCTGACTACCTTCAGCCCCAAGATGTCCTTCATTCTGTAGAGTTTGAATACTCTTACAAAGTTTCAGTCCAAAGTCTCAATCCACTCACAAAATTCTGAGCCTAATTCACTAGACTCTTCTTCCGTCGTGGTTGGTCTGTCTGAATATCCCCTTAATTCGTCCCCACTTCTTCACTGTATCCATCTAACCTTGTCAGAATTTATTCTCTCCCCAGTCACAGGAAAAATTAAACTGATACAAATAGATTAGTTACGGCTTTTAGCAATAGAGAATGGGACACAGACAAGACGTACAGAAAATGTATCTATTTAGGGGAAACTGAGAAACCTTTATTTTTATACATTATCTAACTAACATCTGCTGCTTAAAAAGTGTGTCTGAGGGTTCACTGTGCATGTACATTACCTAGGTGTCATATGATGCTGAAATTCCCGGTAGATTCGTACTGCAAGTCCACACGCTCTGCAAAGTTTCTCCTCCAACCACAAGACTACCCTTTCCCCACAATAGTCCTCGGGTGACTGCAGGGCCGAGACACTGTCACACCACACGCTCACCCTGCCTCACTCCACTCCAGCCTCCACGTCCAGAGTTGCCAGATGTATCTAGACGATCCCACCCTTCACCGCACTGGCCTCAATGAGCCGATATCTCGCACACCAGAGCGAGATATGCCGGTTCGCGCTTGAAGGTAGAGATATCTCGCCAGGCAGAGATTTAGAGAGAACGAGATTACTCTGATATCTGCTCTACTTACTCGCTCCGCAATTAGTCCCTTTGGAACAGGAGAGTAAGATTTTCTGTTTCACCTGCAGGGTCACGAGCGGTTGTAAGGGTTTTTCACTGCACAAATCCCTTTAGCACCATGTCATATCCTAGCACTGAACACTAATGTTATGCGTGTCGTTCCACCACTGGCACCAAAAATGTTTCGGCTGTGTGGATTCCTCAACTGGTCACTATTATATCAGCTTGGAACCCCACAGCTGATCACCAATTTATATATCAGCTTAGGCGTGATCTCTCTGTTCCAAGCAAGGTTATAACATTGTGCCTGGTCGAAGTCACTTCCGGCTGACACACTCCACCAAAACGTCTTCTCACACGCTGGAGATGGTGGGAATCGGTGCAGAATCCTGTTGAAGGAATTTAGAGGTAGCGTGTACAGGTGAACTGAAACTGAGCAGATTAAATCTCTGTTTATTGGCCACAGAAAGATACAACTGCGACACAGAGAGCTCAGGGATAATACGTCCCTCTCGTTCTAATGATACGTGCGTTCTGCTCTAGCTGGCCGGCATCCCCTCTGGGTGTGGCGCTGGGTCAGCATAAAATAGAGATGCTGTCATAAATGACTTTGTGTCATAAAAGACTGTGTGGTTCCTTTGTGGTTGGGTTATATATATATATTTTAGACTTGTGGTCGAGCGGTTTTTATATCTTGGAGTAGCTTCCCATTTGTCATGTAGTGACAGGAGAGGTAAAGAATAGTATGGGACTATTTTTATTTGTCTTGGAAATATTAACAAGTCTCTGTCTTGCTCTCGCTCCCTCTCTCTCTCTGTCTCTCTCTCTCTGTCTCAAGTTGCTAAGCCCTTCTCCCCATTACCTGCCTGTTCTAAGGCTTGTCTCCTTCTGCTCCTGCCTGTTCTGTGGCTAACCTCCCTCTGAGCTCTCTTTCCTAAATTCTGGTGTAGCAGGGGTGTGTCACGTGTGTTCCTCGTGGATGGAAAGTTCTAGCAGCCTGTGTGTGAGTATGTGTGTATGTGTGTATATGGTCACTAGGCGCTGTCGTGTGCCTATAAAGCATTCCTTGCGTTAAGAGTGTGTAAGCATGTTTAGCACTGCTCGATTCTCGCAGACACAATACCTTCTCATCATCTGACTCCCTGCTTCTATCTGTCTCTCTATCTATCTATTTATCTATCTATCTATTATGATTTGTAATTATAATATGTAGTCCTGACAATGCCAAACCCCAGAGACAACTGGGATTTATACATGAATAGAAGCATCACAACTTTACCATGTACATTATACACCTCAATAAAGTAGTATTGCTTACATTAAAGTATACCAACAAGGTAAATATTTCCCCAAGACATTATACATATATACAATTCATATTTCTCTATCGCCTTCCCTTTACCATAGGTTTTGATTATAAAAAGATGTCTGATTGCGCATCCTATCCCAAGCCACACTTTAAAGTGAAATGGTGTTTGGTTGTTTATCATTCACACTATCTTACACATTGTTAATTGTGAATAAACAACTTTGTATGTAATATGTAACAATAGTGTGAAACTACAACTCGTCATGGGAAAATGATGTTGGCACCAGAACATCATTACTAAGGTATATCATGCAACGACATTTACTACGCTGGATGTGGATGTGATAGAAAGCGTTGGGAGAGATACACTGAGGCGGTTTGGCCATGTGGAGAGAATGGAGAGTGAGAGGCTGACAAGGAGAGTGTGAGTGAGGAGGAGGGGGGTGGAGAGTGAGGGGGAGGCCGAGGATATGGAGGGATGGAGTGTAGAGGTATATGAGAGAGGGGTGTGTGACTTGGAGGGAGAGCAGTAAAATGCCGGGGTACGGCGACATGAAGGCGGTTTGTTTGTGGCCACCTCTTACGGGATTAAGGCGTCTGGCAATAGATAGACAGATATACATACTGTTCAAGGTGTGGGAGGGACACAGTTCCATCAGATGAACACAAACCAACCATAGTACAGAGAACAGAGTGTAATAATAACGCACCTTGAACTGGGCTCTGTTGGTTGGTTTGTACTTTTTCTGGGAGGGAACAATCTTGCGGGATTCATTCTGGCCTTTGGTTCCTTCTTCCTTGTATTAAAACTCTTCATCATCATCATCATCATCATCATTCGGACCTCCTTTCCCACCCTAGGGCAGGGGGAGGAGTAGGAACGTCCAGACTGTCCAAGTTTGCCCAATCCAATGGGCCACGCTTCCATTCACTCATCATTCAAGCTCCTGGAATCCTGGCTCTATCGGATACGCAAAAAACACTTTCACTACATTGCGTAGCTTCAAATAAACCTTTCTTTGTATTAAAACTCTTCCTTGTATTAAAACTCTTCCTTGTATTAAAACTCTTCCTTGTATTAAAACTCTTCCTTGTATTACAACTCTTCCTTGTATTAAAACTTGTATTACAACTTTTCCTGTATTAAAACTCTTCCTTGTATTACAACTCTTCCTTGTATTAAAACTTGTATTAAAACTTTTCCTGTATTAAAACTTCCTTGTATTACAACTCTTCCTTGTATTAAAACACACCAAAGGGAAAAACAAGGCTACACTTTTATACTGGTCAAACATGATACCAATCCGTTTACAGTTATTGCTCTATCACAGAAAGCTATCTATCAGTCTATCTATTGCTCTATCACAGAAAGCTATCTATCAGTCTATCAATCTTTGCCAGACGCATTCATCTCGGAAGGGGTGGCCATGAACAAAATCATCACCTCATCCTTGGTCTCCTTCCCCTATATCTCATGAACATTATATCTCACTCTGTCCTCTGCCATCACGCTGCCCTCACTCTTACCTACACCATCCAAATTCCTATACCTCTACCCCGTCCCTCCACCTCATCCTTGGTCTCCTTCCCCTACATCTCATCAACATACTCTCATTATATCTCATCAACATACTCTCATTATATCTACCCCGTCCCTCCACCTCATCCTTGGCCTCCTTCACTTAAATCTCATCAACATACTCTCATTTCCTGTTCATTTATCTTGTCCTAAAACTGTCACCTCTCCATCAGGAATGCCTACTTGTAATAATACAGTATAGATCCCCACAAGAGTATGATGCTAGTCACGAAGAAGTGCTACGAGAGGGATGTAGAGCCATAGGAGTCTTTCTCTGCCATTGAGCTACATGAAATAAGCTACAAGAACACAAACACCTGGGCTAAGTTAAGGTGAAACAATGTCATGAGGTTAGTCAAGAAGAAGTGCTATGAGTGATGTACAGCCACAGCGTTGTCTTTTCCTGCCAATCAGCTGTGTGAAATAAGCTGTAAAACGACGACAATTTGGGCCATGTTAAGGTGAAAGAACTATAGGCAATGTATGTGTAATGCTGAGTAGAATTTGGCTCGACTTCTCGTTCCAAATCAACTCAACACTGAGCGGGGTCCTCTTTCGAGACCGGAGCTAGTTCAATGAAGAGAGGCAGGACATAAAAACTTTCGGCAACACCATACACGTATATTATTTCAGTTAGACACAAGACATTTCAGTAGACATTACATCACAATATGGAGCAATACAAAACCTTATCTAAAATATTGTGTATCTCGCAGGATACTAGCTTCCTAGATACTAATGACAATACAACAAATCTTAGCACTAGGAGTACAGTAAATACCCGTGCGCGCGGAGCGCGTGAGGGGAGAGAGGGGGGGGGGGATTTGTGATTTACCAGGAAGGGGAGGGGGAGGTAGGGAGACACGGAGAGTGACTTAGAACGGCGAGGGAGAAGTTATGATAATATTTAATGAGGCCCGATATTAACAAGGGAGTTTAGGTGTTTTCTATTGACAAGAATTCTTTGATAATTAACTCTGGTTCTTATTTGGACTTTAAGAGCGGGGGTGAGGTGTGGGGAGGGTTTTCATGGATAGCGTGCGGAACGGGGGAGTACAGTTATCACTCACGGTCCTCGTAGTTTTGGTAACACTAGATTTCCGTCAGCACAACTTATATACTGCACATCTCCCGGGTAGGTTATGTAGACTCGCACTTCCCAACGCGTAACAAAGTCGGAACCCTCGTAATTTCTATTCCACTGTATTACTCAGAGTTTAACCAATAGCATTCCAATAATGTATTATCCTTTCTTTGGGCTCTAGAGAGAAGTCCTTAGTACTCTCGGGATGACACTCGCACGTATCTTCACTGGGGGTCTCTACCCATATTCTCGCCCGTTAATGTAGCATTATGTCCTGGGTTACCCCAATGGAAATTACATGAAATCACTGCACTAGTCTTATTCTAAGAAAAAAGGAGTCACACTTAACCTACTTCACAATTGCAGGATCCTCGTATCTCTCGTGGAGAGAAACACGGTTACCTCAGTTATGATCCGGTCGGACTGAGGGCGTCGCCAGGGTAGGGCGAGTCGGGAGGGCACGGGGCGACTCACTAGGGCGTCCTCTCACGTCCGGGGGCTTCCGGACTGGGCTCCGGACTGGGGCCGAAGAGGGCTAGGAACCTCTGGGTCAGGTCCCGGCGTCGCGGGGGCGTGGTGAGGTCTCGCCCGGGTGTCCTGGAAGAGGCGACGAACTGCGGTCTCCTATGGGCAGGGGCGCCGGCAGGGAAGGACTGCGGCAGCGGCTGTCACGGGGGCCCGACAGGTGGGTCTTCTCAAGGGCCTCGCGCAGGGAACAGAGGCCGGGGGAGACAGGGAGGTCTTTCCTCCTCACTATACCCTGGGAGCGACCATCGATCGTCTCCACCGGGGTGCTGAGGGAGCGATCGTTGATCGTCTCTACCTTAGCTTTCAGGGAGCGACCATTGATCGTCTCTACCTGATTTTGTTGTGAGCGACCATAGATCGTCTCTGTCTTTTTTTTATGGGAGCGACCATTGATCGTCTCTACCGGTGTGCTGAGGGAGCGACCGTTGATCGTCTCTACCTTAGCTTTCAGGGAACGACCATTGATCGTCTCTACCTGATTTTGTTGTGAGCGACCATAGCCCGTCTCTGTCTTTTTTTTTATGGGAGCGACCGTTGATCGTCTCTACTTTGCCACTATTAGAGCGACCATAGATCGTCTCTACCTTAGAGGTGCTGTCTGGAGTACAGTTTCTGACTCCACCCCTAGCTAACTCGGTGATTCCGCCACACGAAGGTAGTGTCTTTTGCCTACGGTGGCGGCGGCGCGGTGGTTGCGTCTCACAAGGGCGCACGGCCCGGGCTGACGTACGCCGCTGTTGCCCGGAGTGGTGGTGGCTGGCGGCGGCTACCCCGGGGAGTCCGAGTGGGGGTCCGAGTGGGGGTGTCGGCATTTTTGAGGGCAGACTCCACTGCTCCTGGTCCGCCTTGATGTCGGGGAGACTGCGGTATTCTCCGGAATATTCCGGAGAATTGATGCGGTCAAAACCACGCATTTCAGTATGTATGTACTGTATAGTCAATGAGTTATACTCTGCACAAGGCCAACCCATCTCAGAGTACTATGAACATAACAGTATTGACGGAGTAGAGAAACTGATTGCAATGCTGCTGAATCATGTATGTATATATGTATGAATGTACAGTATGTATGTCTGTAGTATGTATTTACGATGTACGTATGTGTATGCATGAATGTACCGTATGTGTATGTATGTATGTATGTACTGTACGTATATATGCGTCTATATGTGTATGTATGTATGTACAGTGTGTGTGTGCATGTATTTGTATCTACGTATGTATGTATGTACAGTATATGTATGTATGTATCTGTGTGTATGTATGCTTATATGTATGATGTAGATATGTATGTATGTATATGTGTGTATATATGTATGAATGTACATTATGTGTGCGTATGTATGTATAGTATGTATGTATGTATGCATGTATATGTGTATGTATGAATGTACAGTGTGTGTGTGCATGTATTTGTATCTACGTATGTATGTATGTACAGTATATGTATGTATCTGCGTGTATGTATGCTTATATGTATGATGTAGATATGTATGTATGTATATGTGTATGTAAATATGTATGAATGTACAGTATGTGTGCGTATGTACGTATGTATGTATAGTATGTATGTATGTATGCATGTATATGTGTATGTATGAATGTACAGTGTGTGTGTGCATGTATTTGTATCTACGTATGTATGTATGTACAGTATATGTATGTGTGTATGTATGTATGTATGTATCTGTGTGTATGTATGCTTATATGTATGATGTTGGTATGTATGTATGCAGATGTGCACTACAAGCACTGCACCTTATCTTCTTTATCTTTGTATTATAGTAGTCAGACACACACACACACACACACACACACACACACACACACACACACACACACACACACACACACACACACACTTTTTCAGCCACCTGTTACGTGAAATAAGCTGCACAAGGACGACATTTTGGACCAAGTTAAGGTGAACCAACCACATTCATCTTTCACAGGGAATATTTAGGGTAGCTTTCTCTTTCCCTGTCACCTGAGATACTGTACTACTGAGCAACACATCAAACCTTTACCCACACCGCCTTTACCCACACCGCCTTTACCCACACCACCTTTACCATCCACACCACCTTTACCCACACCGCCTGTACCCACACCATCTTTACCCACACCGCCTTTACCATCCACACCACCTTTACCATCCACACCACCTTTACCCACACCATCTTTACCCACACCACGTTGGTTTATTGTTGGAAAGACACAAGGCCAGAGTGAGAGCAGTGGAAAGGAGTTGAGAGGAGCGTGTGGGGTTACATTGAGAGACAGACTGACAAATGAGGAAGTGAAGGAACGTTGTGGTGTGGATGTGGATGTGTATGTATGTGTATATATGTGTATGGATGTGTATGCAAGTGTGTTTTCATGTGGAATTACGTGGAGTGAGACTGACAAATAAGGAAGTGAAGAAGTGTGTTAGTGTGGATGTGGATTTGATAGGAAGCGTTGGGAGAAACACACTGAGGTGGTATGGCCATATGGAGAGGACGGAGAGTGACAGATTAACGAGGAGAGTGTGTGGGTGAGGTGGAGGGGGGGAGAGGGAGGGGGAGGCCGAGGATGAGATGGAGGGATGGAGTGGAGAGGTATGAGGGAGAGGGGGATGTGAGCTGGGGGGAAGGCAGTGAAATGGCGGGGAACAGGGCGACATGGAGGCGATTTGTTTGTTACGGGAATAAGGCGTCTGGCAACAGATAGATAGATAGATAAACATACGTTTATTCTAATCCGATAATGATCCCCATCCCATTTCAGCTCGGTTGATAGCCAAGTGCAGTTAGTTGGAGAGTTGATATAACTAGTAACTGTTCTGACATCGTTCCCATGATGAGATGAAGTCTCACACTATTTTTACATATTACATAGTGAGATGTTTATTCATAACTAAAGAGTGTGTAATATAGTATGAAGATACACAACCAAACACAACGACACTGTAAGTGTGGCATGGGAATAAGATGAGCACCCAGACATGCAAAGCCAGCATTTTTCGGACGCAAAAAGGGAAGGGTGAAAGAATGCGATAGAAGAATATAAAATGTGCATATGTTTAAGTCTTGGGGAAACATATATCCATTTTAATGTATTTAATGTAATTAATCCTTCCTTATTGAGATGTATAAGGTGTATGGTAGGGTTGTAATACACGCCTATTCATGTATGTCTCTCGCTGTCCCTGAGAGATATGGCATCTCTAAATAAGCTGACCTAAGCCATTCACAGGGTGAGCGGAGAGAGGCAGGCAGCAGATTACTCTCAGCCTTCGTAAGAGGGAGATGCATATTACTCTTATACACTCTCTTGTCGCAGTTGTATCTTTCTGTGGTGAATAAAAAGAGAGAAAACACATCTGGTCCAGTTTTAATCTGTTCACCTGCACGCTGCCTCTGGCTACAGGATTACCACCACTATTCCCGCCTGCCGTGGCAGTGAGATAGCTGCGGGAAGCGACCAGATGGCAAACTTAGTGTATTCCTATACAGCCGGGAACATAATTGGTGGCCTGCTGTGGAATTCAGTGGCAGTGTTGCCGCCACACTTTTAGATGGGAAGTAGCGTTCCAGCTCTTCAAAAACATCGTTTTTTCGTTGGAATTATCGTACACTATTAAATTAATTTTTATAATGTTTAATAATCTGATGTATTTAAAAACTGCCTCCAATACCTTGGTGTATTTACTGAAAATTTACCCATTACAATTATCTTCATCAGTACCGTAATTTTGTAAGGTACTGATGATTACTTGGTGTATTTTTATTACTTTATTATGTATGAGAATTAGGGCATACCATGAAAATCTCATTATAATATTATAATAATATAATCATATCCTTCATTACAAAAATCTGTCTATCTATCTATCTGTTGCCAGACTCCTCAATCCCGTTCGGGGTGGCCACAAACAAATCGCCTCCACGTCGCCCTGTTCCCCGCCATTTCACTGCCCCGCTCCCAACTCACACACCCCTCTCTCATATACCTCTCCACCCCATCCCTCCATCTCATCCTCGGCCTCCCCCTCCCTCTTCCCCCCTCCACCTCACTCACATACACTCTCTTCGTCAGTCTCTCACCCTCCATCCTCTCCACATGGCCAAACCACCTCAGTGTGTTCCTCATAACGCTTCCTATCACATCCACATCCACACCACAATGCTTGTTTATATCCTCATTTGTCAGCCTGTCTCTCCATGCGACTCCACAGGCTCCTCTTAAATAACTCATTTCCACTGCTGTCACTCTTGACTTGTGTCCTTCCAGCAACGTCCAAGCTTCACTTCCATACGTTAGAGTTGGTATCACAATACTGTCATGTAGTAACTTTTTCACTTCCATGCTCACCTCCATGCTTCTTATCACTGCTTTCAAGGAACCAGCAACCTTTCTTCCCTGCTGTACCCTTTCAAGCACTTCACCCTCCTAACTTCCATCCTTATTCATCACACTACCCAAGTGCTTAAACGTACCCACATTTTCCAATTCCTCACCATCCAGCTTCGCTGTACATTCACTGCCTTCACCTCTCTCAAAGACCATCACTTTACTCTTCCCTATACTGTATTCACCTTTAGATTCCGTTTCTTACACACTCTCCCAAACTCATCCACCAAGCCTTGCAGCTCTCCTTGGTCTTCATTCAACAACACAGTATCATCTGCAAACAACATAACAGGGAGTTTCCAAACACTACCCTCTCTCACCAGAGCCACTCCAACATCCACTACCCTACCTTGTACCTCTTTTATTACCCCATCCATGTACAGATTGAACAACCATGGAGACATGACACATCCCTGTTTCAACCCAACCTTCAAAGAGAAAAATTCACTCAGTTCACCATCAACACGCACTGCAGCCTTAGCACCATCATACATACTCTTCACAGCATTCAACAACTTCCCATCTACTCCATATATTCTTAATATTTTCCACAATCCTTGTCTCTCCACCCTGTCATATGCTTTCTCCAAATCCATGAAAGCCGCATACAACTTCTTTCCCTTCTCTAAAAACTTTTCCACTAAAGATCTAAGAATGAATATCTGATCTACACAACCTCTTCCCTTCCTAAAGCCTCCCTGTTCTTCTCCAACTAATTTCTCTGTTCTTTCTCTAACTCTGTCAATAAGTGTCCTACCATACACTTTTCCTATTATACTAAGAAGACAAATGCCACTATGATTACCACACACTTCTTTTTCCCCTTTTCCTTTGTACAAGGGAATAATTATACCTGACTTCCAATCCTCCGGGACTCCATCTTCCTCCCAGGCCAATTTACACATCTTCCACATCCATTCTACTACTATCTCTCCCCCATACTTCAGCATTTCACCACACACTCCATCAATTCCCGGGGCTTTCCCCAATTTAACTTTCTTCATTGCTTCCACAACTTCTATCCTACTGATATCTTCCTGTCTTCTCACCTCGCTCCTTCTCCCAGCCATTCCCCAGCCACTTATACTCGCATTACTTCCATCCTCCATGTTCAACAATTCCTTAAAGTGTTCTCTCCATCTGCTCACTTTTTCTCCCTTCTCCACTAGTAATCTACCATTTTTATCTTTCACTCCCCTGCTAACTTCACTTCCACCCTGTCTTACTCTTTTCACCTCTTTCCAGAACATTTTCTTACAGTCCCTCCACTTTACACTCAAGTTCCTTCCAAATTCCTCATCCGCTCTCTTCTTACTCTCTCTTACTAACCTTTTCACCTCTCTCTTTCGTTCTACATATAACTCTTTCTTCCGCCTCTCAACTTCTTCCACACCCCTATTTCTCATCCATTCATTGTATGCTTTCTTCTTTTGTGCCACAGCCTGTCTCACCTCTTCATTCCACCACTCTGTTCTTTGCACACCCCTCCGTCTTCTCTTCATCCCACACACCACATCACATGCTGCACATATTTTTTCTGTAAATATCCTGCACACACCTTCCACGTCCCCCATCTGCTCCAATTCATATTTGTCCAATCGTTCCTCCACTTCTCTCTTATACTCTGCCTTTTTCTCATCCTCTTGTAACCTTTCCACTCTCCTTACAAATACTCCTTCTTCCTTCAGTTAAACATAGATGGCATAAACACCAAAACACAAGAACTTACACAATTCTTCAAACAACAGAACATACACATTGCCATCTTACAAGAAACAAAAGTACACAATGCACAGAAAACAACGACATTTCATAACTTCACCACCATTCGACAAGACCGGGCCGATGGCAGTGGCGGTGAACTCATCACCCTGGTACACAAATCCATCAACTTTGCAGATACCAGTGCACACACAAAGTCACTTTTCCTCCCACATGACACAACAACAGAAATACAATCAATTAAAATACGCACTGGTAACAAATCACACATAACAATAGCTAACACATACATTCCCCCCCCAGTCGTCCCCCACAGTATCACACAATTACTCTCCACAGATACACCACATCACTAACATACCCAACATCATCCTGGGTGGTGATTTCAACATCAAGTCATTGGCCTGGCATGGCAACAACCCTGACACAGACAGAGGGCTGGTACTACAATTCCAGTCAGATCATCTATTCATACTGAACAATCTATAGTAGACCAACATACCCATATCCCACACCAAGCCCTCTTCCTCCCATCATCCCCAGACATCACCTTCTGCTCCCCAAACCTCACCCCCACTACATCCTGGAGAGTGGTCACAGATACACCACATCACTAACATACCCAACATCATCCTGGGTGGTGATTTCAACATCAAGTCATTGGCCTGGCATGGCAACAACCCTGACACAGACAGAGGGCTGGTACTACAATTCCAGTCAGATCATCTATTCATACTGAACAATCTACAGTAGACCAACATACCCATATCCCACACCAAGCCCTCTTCCTCCCATCATCCCCAGACATCACCTTCTGCTCCCCAAACCTCACCCCCACTACATCCTGGAGAGTGGTCAAAACCCTAGGTTCTGATCGCCTCCCAATCATCATCACTACCAAAACCAGAATCACCCCAGATGGCCACAAACCCACATACACTAATTATAAGAGAGCCAACTGGGAGGCCTTTGTAAATGAAACAGAACAACATTTCGAAACACTAAACAGTACACCCATCACAAACGTCAATACTGCTGTGCACACTTTCAATATGATTATACAAAATACAGATAAAAGACACATCCCTAGAGGCAACAGAAAGAGACACAACTCCAGCTTCAGAAAATCAAGGCGTCATCAGACAACGGGACACACTGTGACACTCCCCAACACTGCATACACAAGACACCGTACAACAAATACAAGAACTCAACACTCAGATAAGCAATAAAATATCAGAACAGCAAACACTAAACTGGAAAAATTACCTCCAAACACCTGACCGCAAAACAAACATCAGCAAACTCTACAAAACACTAAACAGCATCACACTTTCCAACAGCAACACCTCACAATCACATGCTGCCATCACAACAACAGACACCATACCCTCAAACAAACAACAAGCAAACACTCTCACCAATCACTTTTCACAAGTCAGCCATCTAAACCCCCATCCCGAAGACCGACTGTCATCCGACATAAGAGACAGTTCCCCACAGACCCAGACTACGCACCTTTCACTTACAACCAGACGAAGCACATCATTAACAACCTTAAGCACTCATCTGCCTGTGGACCAGACAACATAAGCAACATTTACCTTAAACACCTTGGACCACAAGGCATACAAGCACTCACCAACATACCAAACTACAGCTACTCACACAACATAATACCCAACGTCTGGAAGCATGGCATTATCATCACTATCCCTAAACCCAACAAAGACCCCACATTACCCTCCTCACACCGCCCCATCACACTCCTCTGCACCCCCTCTAAAGTCAATGGATGACTGGTACTACAACTAGTCACACCTCACATTCCCCTAGCCCAGTCACAACATGGCTTTAGGCCACTACACTCCACAAACACCCTTCTTACAGACCTTACACAGAGTTTTCGATGGCATGAATTCAGTTAGGCCACCACACAGATCACTCCTAATCACACTAGACATCAGCAAAGCTTTTCATGCCATCCCCTGCCACAACCTCACAAACAAAATACTCAACACAAACATGCACAATAACACAAAAAGATGGCTGGCAAACTACTTAGCAGGCAGATGTGCACACGTAACATTTGCCGGTCAGTCTTCTAACATTAGGAACCTCACAAACGGCTTCGTCCAAGGATTTGTTTTGTCTTTAATCTATACATGCACGACATACTCACACCTCACACACCACAGATACACATAGCTTCCTATGCAGATGATATAACACTTACATGTATGCACCAAAATGCAAACACAGCTGCACACATCATCCAACTTTACCTCAACACACTACTCGAATAGTTCACCAGAAACAGGCTCAAAATAGCCCCAGCCAAATCTACAGTGACCCTTCTTACAAACTGGACAGCAGAACCTGGGGGTAGCGCCCCAGGAGGCTGCCCTATCAGTGGGTGTATAATGGCGGGATAGTTGCAGTGCCAAGACGCGCTTGGAGGGTGTCCCTGCAGCTGTCCTGGCAGGGTGCCCCGAGACCACTACCACAGCCACTGGTAAGCTGGTGGGCTAGGGGTCCCAGATCCATTGCCTGGACCTGGGACTGTGCAGTGAGTGGGAACTGTGCTGTGTCCGTCCCCCTTTATTAATACTGAAGATGACAAAACAAAAGTTTCAAAGCAAGCCTGAGGACAGTAAATCACCCATGGGGATGAGGGTGGGTTCATGGAATGTGGGAAGTTTGAGGGGAAGAGCGGGGGAAGTCGTTGAGGGATTCAGTAGGAGGTGGGTGGATGTGGCGTGTTTGCAGGAAGTCCGGTACAGGGGTGGATCAACCAGAAAGATTGTTGGGAAGGACTGAAGCTATAAGTTGTTTTGGCTGGGGGGGACAGACGGATATGGAGGTGTTGGTGTGATGGTTGCGGAGAAATGGGTGGAATATGTTATGAATGTTTTAAGAGTAAGCAATAAGGATATTGGTAGTGAAAATTCTGTTGGGAAGAAAGATAGCTGCGATTATATCGGCATATGCTCCACAGGCAAGATTGGATGAATCAGAGAAAGATAGATTTTGGGATGATTTAATACAAGTAGTGGGTGGTATGCGGGATGATGAGATAGTGATTTTGGGAGGGGACTTAAATGGTCAAGTAGGTGACACAGCACATGGTTATGAAGAAGTGCATGGGGGATGTGCGTATGGTCTAAGGCAGTGGTTCCCAAACTGGGGGTAAATTACCCCCTGGGGGTAATTTAACGGTTTTCAGGGGGTAATGGAGAGGTGACAGAAAAAACGTTAAGAATCCTGAAAATCAGGCATTAGGATTAATGTTAACTTAGTCTTAGTATGTAAAGTTGTAAACCAATTATAATTAATTAATAAAGTTAAACCGAATTACAATAAACATCAAACACTAATATACAGTACTAGGAAAGAAGAAATATGTATCTAAAAGTGTGGAAACTCAAAAGTATTTTGACAGGTATGCTTCAGGACACAAGTCACTCAGTAACCCTGATGACTCATCTACGTGTGCAGTACGCGTCACTCACTCCCTGAGGCTGCCTCTATTCAGCGTTGACAGACGTGCAGTAATTATCGCAAATACAATAATTTGGCCTCTCGTGCTTCAGGCGATAGCATGCATGCGATAATGCAATAATTTTCGTAAGTACGTGACAGGTTCGTCAATAATAAGATCATTTCAAATTATGGTAAAAATGCGATAATTTTGGGTTTGAGAATCTGGCACCGCTGCCTCTATTTCACAGTCAGTTTCTCTGTGAGCATCAGCTGGGGTAGACGTAAGCTGGTATGTAGCCTATATGTTTTGCCCTGTGCAGTATAGCTACCATTACCCACTGTTACATCATTCCTATGCTGAATAAACTCTTCTGATACTATCTAGAATGCCATGAAATGATAAATAATTAATTCTCAATGTTCACACTTTTAAATGCAGTTTTCTTCCTTTTTTGCAGATCAAACAATAAAATGTCCAAAAAGCGCACCTACTCTGACGCCTTTCTTCGCCATGGCTTTGTGAATTTACCTTGTGGTGGAAAGGATCGGCCACAATGTGTGATATGTCACAAAGTGTTGACAAATGAAAGCCTCAAGCCATCAAAACTCTCAGCTCACCTCCAGAAGTGCCATCCAAATCTTCAGAATGAGGATCAGGCTTATTTTCAGCGCCGGGCTGTAGCACTGAAGAACATCCAGTTTGGTTCATCTGGAATTCAAGCCCAAAAGCTTCAAGCTGCGGTGGAAGCATCCTACTTTGTTGCATATAAAGTTGCAGAACAACAGAAATGCCACACCATTGCAGAGAATCTGATTATGCCTTGTGCGTACGAGATGGTAAGCAAGGTATGTGGGGAGGATCAAGCGAAGAAACTGAGTGCCATATCTCTATCAAACACCACAATCCGCCGACGAGTCGATGTCATGGCATCAGATATCCTGTCCCAAGTTATAGCAGAGATCAAGCAAAGCTCATATAGCAAATTCTCCTTGCAATTTGATGAATCGTGTGACGTAGCTAGTTGTGCTGTTCTTGGGTTCGTCCGTTACGTGCACCATGACAAGATCAAAGAAGAGTTCCTATTATGCGAGGATCTGCTGACAACCACGAAGGGAAAAGATGTCTTCAATATCATCAAGAGTTTCTTTACCAAGAATGGATTGGATTGGAACAGCGTTCAACAGGTGGGGAAAGATTTTTTATATGAAGTCTTAATTAGTATAAATACAATGAATTACATGGCATTTAGTCATATACAGTTTTATGTATGGTATAAGTAGCTGTAGTGTAGCTAATATTTTGTACATGATTCACAAATAATATAGTGCCTGTCACACTGAAGTACTAAAGTACCAAAATAAATAAAATTAATTAAAACCATATAATTATAATGCAAAAGATATGTAAGAATGACTAAATGAAACAATCTATAATTCTATAATAATTTTTCTTCTTAATCCAGGTCTCCGTCGATGGAACACCGTCGATGATGGGTGGTCATCGTGGATTACGGGGCCTCATACAAGCTGTGAATCCAGAAATTTCTGTAGATCATTGCATCATTCATCGGTACTCTCTTGGATCGAAAAGCCTGCCTGGTAATCTGAAGTTAGTGTTTGAAGATGTGTTGAAAATCGTCAACTTCATCAAGTCCAGGGATGTGAATTCGCGCATATTCAAGGAGCTGTGCAAGGAAATGGGAGAGCAGTATCAAGTTCTGCTGTACCACACCGATGTTCGCTGGTTGTCACGAGGCAAGGTTTTACGTCGAGTCATTGAGCTCCAAAAGGCTATTCAGGAATTCCTGAGACAAAAAGGATCTCCTTTTGCTACCAAGTTCACTGATAAGGTGTGGCTTGCTCGACTTTGTTACTTGGCTGACATATTTGCAGAGCTGAACAGTGGTAATCTGCAACTACAGGACCGAAACACGACTGTCATTGATGCCCATCAAACTGTGACTGCATTTCTGGGGAAACTGAGACTCTGGATTCGGCGCTTGGAGAAAGGAGTGATAGCCCAGTTCCCCATCCTAGACCAGTTTGTTGAGGAGAATAATCATGATATTGGATCACTTCTGCAGACCATCAACGAAGAGATGAGCGACCATTTGAAGGGGCTTGAAACAAGCATGCATCACTACTTTCCAGAGAGTGACCAAGAAACAGTCAGTCTTCAGTGGATCATTCATCCCTTCTCTGTACCTGATGAAGCCATTCATGATAATGATTTTCTTGCAAAGGAGGAGTGGATCACAATGCAAGCCAATGAAGCCTTGAAAATCGAATTCCAAAACCAAAGTGCAGATTCCTTTTGGATTTCACGACTAGCTGACTCACCAACTCTGTCCAAGAGAGCCTTGAAGTTGTTGGTATCATTCTCAACAACGTATCTTTGTGAGAAGGGGTTCCCAACTGTGCTGGGGATGAAAACAAAAAAGAGGACTCGCCTGAATGTTCCAAACGATGCCAGGCTGGCACTTTCAACCACAAAGCCAAGAATTCCTCAACTAGCTTCAAGCCTGCAACTCCATCCATCCCACTGATATTCTTGACATCTTTGGCAATAGTCATTAGAGATGCACAATGTTAAATTACAATAAATAAACAAAAGAAAATAACACTAGTGTTTTAATTTAGCCATATATATCATTGTTGACAACAATTTGTGAAAGGGGTAACATACTTAGTGTGGCATGTTAAATTGGGTAACAAGCTGAAAAAGTTTGGGAACCACTGGTCTAAGGAATGCAGAAGAGGAAAGGATACTCGAGTTTGGGGAGGCAACGGACATGATTGTGTGCAACACATATTTTAGGAAAAGAGGCAGTAGGTTATGTATGAGTCTGGGGGAAATAGCAGTCAAATAGATTATTTTATGGTTAGGAGGGCTGATAGGAGGTTAGTGAGGGATGTTAAAGTTATAGGAAGTGAGGAGTGTGTGCAGCAGCACAAACTATTGATTTGTGATATGGTGCTTAAAGAACAAGTGATGAAAAAGAGGACTTATGTACCTAGGAGGAAAATATGGAAGCTGAAAAACCAAGTAGTAAGGGATGCCTTCTATAGCGAGTTGAGGAGAGTGGTGGCTGAACAGGGAGCTGTAGACAGAGGCGTTAATGAACAGTACAGAGCCCTCAAGAACAATTTCTTGAGAGTTACTGATGTAACATGCGGTTGGACAAGAGGACCACCAAGACATAAAGTAACTTGGTGGTGGGATGAAGGTGTAGAAGCTGCAGTTAAGGAGAAAAGAAGGCTTTTCCGGGAATGGAAGAAGGGTGGTAGCAAAGAGGAATATTTGGCTGCCAAACGTAGGGCTAGAAGAGAGGTATACAGGGCAAAGTCTGAGTCACAGAGACAATTACTTGATAACCTAAATCATGGGGAAAGGAAAAATATATTTAGGATGGCAGGTCAGGTGAAGAGGGATAATCGGGATATTATAGGCGAGCAGTGTGTGAAGAATGATGAAGGAAGGGTAGTGGTGAACAGTGAGGATATTAAAGATGCATGGAGAGAGCATTATAACCGGTTGTTGAATGAAGAGTTTGACTGGGACAAGGAAGGTTTGGAGCCAGCATATCCAGTGTCTGGCCCTTGGCCTTTGATTGATACTGCTACTGTGAGTGAGGCAATAGGCAGGATGAGGGTGGGGAAGGCAGCAGGTGTGTCTGGGTTGACTGCCGAAATGTTGAAGGCCTCAAGCGATATAGGGGTGAGTTTAGTCACTGACCTGATAAATAGGATTATTTATGAGTGTGTTGTCCCAGATGATTGGCTGAAGAGTGTAACTGTAAATGTGTATAAAGGGAAGGGTGATGCCCTGGAAAGAGGAAATTATAGAGGCATAAAGCTTTTAGATCAGATAATGAAGGTAATGGAGAGAGTTTTAGAAGGTATGATTAGAGAAAGAGTGAATATTGATGAGATGCAGTTTGGGTTTATGCCAGGTAGGGGGACCACTGATGCCATATTCATTGTTCGACAGCTTCAGGAAAAATATATTGGTAGGAGAAGGGATCTTTATTTTGTTTTTGTTGATTTGGAAAAGGCCTTTGACAAAGTCCCTAGAGAGGTGGTGAAGTGGGCAATGAGAAAGCTTGGCTTGGAGGAGTGGCTGGTTAGGGTGGTTATGGCCATGTATGTGGGTGCTCACACCCAGGTGAGAGTGAATGGAGATTTGAGTGATGAGTTTTCCGTGAATGTTGGTGTGCATCAGGGGTCAGTCTTGAGTCCCATGTTGTTTATCATGGTACTTGAAGCCCTTTCACGTGACTTTAGAAACGGACTCCCATGGGAGTTGTTGTATGCTGATGATTTGGTGTTGATTGCAGAGAACGAAAGGGAGGCGGAGGAAAGGTTTAGGAAGTGGAGAGATGGTATGGGGCAAAAGGGTTTAAGGGTAAATGCAGATAAAACAAAAGTGATGATATCTAGGGTTGGTGGCGGTACTGTCAAAGACGAGGGAGAGTGGCCATGTGCAGTTTGCCACAAGGGCATGGGAAGTAATTCCATCTTGTGCAGTGTGTGTGATAAATGGTGCATAAGAGATGTAGTGGTATCAGAGGTAGACTGCGAGATAATGCTGATTTTATGTGTACGGTGTGCCGGGGTGAGCAGGTGAAGATTATCAGACGTGAAAAGATTGAACTTGCTGGTGAATCTCTTGAGTGTGTGGAAGAGTTTTGTTATTTGGGAGACATGTTGTGTGCTGGAGGTGGGGCTGGGGTGAGAAGTGGTTGGAAGAAGTTCAGGGAGCTCTTGCCTCTCCTGACATTGAGAGGGCTCTCCCTACGTGCTAAGGGGTCTTTGTATGCAGCATGTGTTAGGAGTGTAATGCTGTATGGTAGTGAGACCTGGGCAGTGAAGGAGGAAGATGTTCGCTGGCTCAGACATACAGAAATGACAATGATTAGGTGGATGTGCGGTGCGTCCCTGCATCCAAGGCCTGGAGGGGCTGGGTTTACGATGGAAGAGTTGTGAGGTAGGATGGGACTGGAGTGTATTGGTGTTGTGATGAGGAGAGGTAGATTGAGGTGGTTTGGACATGTGGAGAGGATGGGGGATGATAATTGGGTAAGGAAGGTGAGAAGTGTTAATATTGGGGGTGGGGTTATGAGGGGTAGACCGAGAAAGACATGGGACGAGGTCATTAAGTGTGACCTTAGGGTTAAGGGACTGAACAGGGAGGCTGCAATGGATCGTGCAGCGTGGAGAGCCGCCATTAGGTGACCAAGGCCGACACATGCAAGTATGTTGGAGCCTTTAAAAACGAAACGAAAACGAAACCCAGCATAGTAAATGGTTTCCTGGAGTACAGGAGACCATTTGGCTTGTTACTCAGTGTAGAATCACCCATAGGCAGAAGGAAGAGGAAAGAATGAAGGAAAGAAAGACAGAAGAGGATGCAAGGAAGAGAGGAAAGGGCAGACACCCAGAGCAGCCCTACATAGAGTGAGTGGATGGTGAGCGCTCCCACCCACCATCAACTGGTGGCACCAAGCCATCGTAAATGATCATCACATCCTACCTTAAAAACAACTTGGTTACACTTTCAATCCCTCTTCCTTCTGTCCATGGATGACTCTACACTGAGTGACAAGACATACGGTTTCCTGTACATACAACCAAATTATGGCACCTGATGGTTTAGTGGGTAATTAAGGTGCTCCAATTGGACTGAGCTGGTGAAGTGGTTGGAGTTTATTACTCATGCATGCCACTCAGGGTTGAGTGAGGGTCACTCTCATCTTAAATGTCAGGACCAACTTGCCTAGCCCCAGGCTCCTACGCTCCTCTTGGGGCAACATAGGAGTAGATGATGAATGAATGAATGAATATACTTTCAACAGATTCCCACATATTTTTCTTTCACAGCCACTAAAACTTTATCATATCTTGCCCTTCTGCCATGTTCCATCATACCCTCTGATTACATGCCTTCATATTATCATGCATTTAGCTGGATGTAAGGTGTTCCTGTAACACTGCACATCTCCTAGTACATGGTGATCTGGGTGAGAAAATACACCATCCCAGTGAAAAATGCGTACCGCAAACGTATAATATACTAATGCTGTTAAGGGTAACACTTATTACTTGATTTTTGCCTGATATTTTTCATGGGATACTTTTTTCTTTTATGCAAGAAAGAAGGAACCAAAGGCCAGGAGCCTGCAAACTGTTCCTTCCAAGAAAAAACAAAAACAACACAAAAGAGAGCCAAAGTCAAGATCCGTTCATTTCAAGATGTCTCGACACACTGCAGTAGCTCTTGATATCTCTAAAGCTTTCGACAGAGTATGGCACCATTCCCTGCTGTCCAAACTCCCTTGCTATGGACTAACGTCTTTTGTTCCTTTGATTTCTTCTTATCTTAGTGACAGGAAAATAAGAGTAAAAGTAGATGATGTATATTCGAATTTCCACTCAATTAACGCCGGCGTGCCGCAGGGATCAGTTCTGGCGCCAACCCTATTTCTGGTTCATATTAATGATCTCTTATCTGTCACTCACAATCCCATTCACTCATATGCAGATGACTCGACACTACATAGTTCATTCACACTCAGACATCCATTTACAAAGTCTAATATCTCTACCTCTCAACTCAGTACAGCCATCTCCATAAATCAAGATCTATCTACAATCAGTGAATGGGGACAAAACAACCTTGTCTCTTTTAATGCTAGTAAAACTAAATATATACAGTTTACTAATAGACAGATATTACCAGATTCGTACATTACCTTCAGTGCTACTAATATTCCCATCTCCAAAAGTATTGAAATTCTTGGTGTCTCACTTAACAGTGCCCTCAGCTGGACCTCTCATGTCAGATCACTTGCTAAAAACGCCTCAAAGAAACTTGGATTATTGTACAGAGTCCGTAACTTCTTCGCCGATGAGCAGTTAGCTATAATTTATAAGAGTCATGTGCGCTCAGCTTGAATATTGCTCACCCTTGTGGAATGGTTGTGGAGAGGTTGCATTAAGACAACTAGACAAAATTCAGAATAAAGCTGTTAGAATCATTAACAACCCTGCCATTACATATAAACTACCTCCTCTTCAAGTAAGAAGGAATGTTGCCTCCCTTGCATTATTTTACAGATATTTTTTTGGCAAATGCTCAGACGAAGTTGCGTCCATGATGCCACCTCTCCATGCCTTCCCTCGTGCTACACGGGCATCTGGTAGTGCTCATGACTGGAATGTCACTCAACCATATTGCAGAACTTCTGCCTATCAGAATTCTTTCATTCCCCGAACTGCATCTCTCTGGAACTCGCTTCCCCAGAGTTGTTTTCCTCCAAATTTCAACCTACAACTGTTCAAGTCTAACTGTTACAGATATTTTATGAAAAGAGGACACCAGTAATCTGGTGTATGGATTATTTTTTTTTCCCCATTTGTTTTTCCTTCCTCCGTTCTGTTATTTAAAAAAAAAAAAAAAAAAAAAAAAAGTTGACCTGTTGCGTAAATGAAGGACTGGGATTAACGGTTAACTCTTGCATTACAGAGCTGGACAGAAAAAGAATGAGAATTTGTTGCTAGATGGGTGCTACGTGCCCGTCGTAGAGGTGGAGGGCTGCAAACAGACAGTTCAGAGGAGCAGTGACCATTGAAGTAGTGACAGAAAAGAGATAAAGTGCAACAGTGTGGCAAAGAGACAGAAGTTGAAGGGAGCCAGTAAGAGGACGAGAGTTGATGAGACAAAAAGCCTTTGACTCCATCCTATTGAGAAGAGCTGTATGTGGGGAGCCTCCCCGCACATGAGAGTTGTACTCTAAACAGGGGCGCATAAAACCCGTGTATAAAGTCAACAACTGTGCAGGGGTAAAGAAAGTATGGAGTCAGCCTAGCACAACCAATCTCTTGGACGCAGATTTTACAAGAGATGCAACATGATTTTTCCAAGATAAGTCCTGAATGAATGAAACCCGAAGCATGTTCAAGGATAATGCAGGATTGGGCTGGATATTGTTAAACCTTAGAGGGTACTCCTGTGGAAGACTGTGTCAGGTTGATAGGTGTAAGAACTGAGTTTTGGATGCATTAAAAACAACAAGATTATTTTTACCCCAGCCAGAGATACGAGCCAAGTCAGACATTAGGTGTGCCATAGCCTCATCCCTTGTTTGCTGAAGTAACTGCTGAGATAGACGTTGCGGGAACCAAATGGAAAGATGAGGGGTGGAATCGTCAGCATATGAGTGGATAGGGTCAGATGTACAGCTTAGATGGTCATTGATGAAGAAGAGGAAGAGAGTTGGTGATAGGACAGAACCCTGAGGAACACCACTGTTGATAGATCTAGGAGAAGAATGATGGCTGCCTACAACAGCAGCTAGAGAACAACCAGAAAGGAAGCTATAGATGAAGGCACAGATAGAAGGACAGAAACCATAAGAGGGCAGTTTGGAAATTAATGATTTATGCCAGACTCAATCGAATGCCCTTGAGATGTCAAGTGCAATGGCAAAGCTTTCGCCAAAGTCCCGAAATAAGGATGACCAGGAGTCTGAAAGGTGGGTGAGAAGATCGCCAGTGGAGTGTCCCTGACGTAACCCATACTGACGATCAGAAAGAAGGTTGTGATAGGAAAGAAGGTTGTGATAGGAAAGATACTTTAAAATTTTTCTATTGAAAACCGACTAAAAAACTTTTGAAACACAGGATGTTAAAGCAACTGGACGATAGTTAGAGGGTTGGGAACAGTCGCCCTTCTTTGGGACTGGATGAATGAGAGCAAACTTCCAGCAAGAAAGAAAGGTACAAGTTGAAAGACAAAGGCAAAAGTGTTTGCCTAGGCAAGGTGTAAGCACTGAAACACAGTTCTTGAGGACAACAGGAGGGACTCCATCAGGCCCATATGCCTTTTTAGTATTGAGGCCTGTGATGGCAGAAAATACATAAATGATCTAACCACCCAGCCAGTACTCTACCTTGCAATTAAAGTACCCCCCCATGACAAAAATAAAAGAAAACTTGAGGCAAAAGTACCACAAAAATTGTATTCCATTAGACCTGCCCCTGTAAAGTGAAAACAAAGATTACTCTCACTACAGGGTGGAGCACTTGCCATGTGCTTAGACACCATTATCCCATAATAAAATGTCATACAATAAGGTAAGTTGCTGCCCATAAAGAGCAACAATACATATATGTACAATATTTTTGAGTACAGATGTTGTGCAGGATATAGTGTGCCTTGCTGCCCAGTTTACTGTGTACTAAATGAATGCCCTGTACTGCTGTACAACTATCACAGTGAACAGCCCTCTCCTTATACAAAGCACTCTCTGTGTAACCAACTAATTTGTACCAGACCCTTGACATTAAAGCCAAACACCATGCTATTCATTAATTTCCCAGGCATTGTGGCTTTTACCGAACAAAGATTATTAGCCTAAATATACAGCACTGTTTGGTCATATACACAATAACATACAGGTAGGACTAAATAGTTCTGTTCTCAATAAATGCTCTATTTACTAACTGACGTGTTTATTATTACCTTTCTGGGAGTAATTGCACTGCAAATAAAGACTGCAAACAGGCATTAGATAAATTATATATTTATTCTTACCTTTCAGGAAGTAATTGCACTGCAAATAGGCCTTGGATAAATCTATGTACATTTGTCATTCAGTATTTACAAGGAAAGTGCAGGTAAAGAAAACTCACACTGTACATTGCCTGTTACATTACAGTAAATACTAGATATCAGAGAATAGCAAAGCAAACAGTACAGAACAGCTGCATGTACATAACATAAAATGCATTCCACCATTGGCACAGATAGTCACTGATAACCACTACAATCCTGCAATATATTGTACACTGCCTATAAACTACTGTACATTTGTTGTTTAGTATTTACAGGGAAAAAGTGTGTAAACTCACTGTACATTAACTGTTACATTACAGTAAATACTGTATTACATAACAGAGTATATACAGAACAGCTGCATGTACATTAAACATGTGTTTAGTGCACACACATACTGTGCAAGTGGGGGGGGGACACCATGCTGGTGGGTGTTTCCTGCACATCCATTCTATCACCAAACAAAGTTTGTTAAAAGATCATAATGCTCGGCCAACTCAAAGTGGTCGTTAAAACTGAAATTAATTGAGAGAGGGTTCGTTATCTCGAGGGTTTACTGTATCTAGAGTTTCACATTATTTTATCACTCATGGTCAATGGCGTCTTGGTTCAGCAGATTGTATGGCACGCTGCATGAGGGGTGGCCTGCCACAAGTACCGACAGTAGCTAAAGGGGTACTACAGACCGAAGGACTCTTTTTTTTTTTTTCTTTTTTCTTCCCCTACAACCACTTTTTAAAATTTTCCATTACACTCTCAAACCAGCCTAAGAAATAAAACATGCCTTCTCCCTCACTTGTTAGTGAACGGCACCATGTGTGGTTAAAAAAGAAGAAGAAGAACAATAGGAATCTAGTGCCAAAATCCAGCGCAAAGCCGGATCATCGGCAACAAATCGCGTACGTTGGGGGGGCCAGGAGCACAGACATGGCATTGTGAAAGCAATGGGTCAATGGGAGAAGTGTATCATATCACAGATGGGGGCTACTGAAGTAAGGAATGGAATTAGATGTTGGAAAGAAGACCAATGGAGGTAAGCAAGGATATGATATTATGGGAGGAAAAATACGGTGATTCTCGGAGAAAGTCTGCAAGAAGGTGGGAACGTTGGAGGTGAGACAACAAGGGAAATGAAATACGTCACTGAAGAGTGTAAAAAGGACAATCAAGGAAAATATGGCATACAGAGAGAATGGTATTGCAATGAGTACAAAGGGGAGGGCGACCACCACACATCAAATACGAGTGGGTAAGTCTAGTATGACCAATTCTAAGACGAGCTAAAGCAGTCTCCCACCTCCTATTACGGTGGCAAGGGGTCAACCAAGGGGAAATAAAATGTTTAACAACTTGTAGTTTATTATTAGTGACAGAGTCCCAACACGACTGCCACCGGTGTTGAAAGAAGGAAGATAGGGCAGGAAGAAAGTCAGAAACTGGAATAAGAAAAGAAGGAGAGACATCCCTAGTAACAGCCATGCATGCCAACTGATCAGCACGTTCACTGACGGCGATGCCCACATGTCATGGGACCCAATGGAACTGGACTGTTTTATGACGAGAGGAGATAAGGAACAACCATTCCAAGATACGAAGGGCTAAAGGGTGAGAAGTAGAAGGTAACTGAGGAAGGGACAGAGCGCTATATGAATCAGAGAATATCACAAATGAGGGACAGGAGGCACGACAAATATAACACAACGCAAACAAGAGGGAATTTAACTTCGCTGTTAGAACACTTGCACAAGTAGGAAGGCTAAAATGATAAAAGGTGTTGGGAAAGAGAATCGTGAATCCAACACCTGCAGTGGTTTTTGAACCATCAGTGTATATAGGTACTGCAGAGGAATAGTGGGAGAGATGATCAGAAAACCGAGAACAGAGAATCTATCTATCTATCTATCTATAGCCAGACATCCTAATCCCGCAAAGGGTGGCTGCAGACAAAAAGCCTCCAAGTCGCTCTGTCACCCACCATTTGACTACCCTCCCCCAAACTCATCCCCCCCCCTCCCTCATATACCTCTCAACTCCATCCCTCCACATCATCCTCAGTCTACCCCTCCCTCTCCCTCCCTCCACCTCACCTACATACACCCTCGTAGTCAGTCTTTCATTCTCCATTCTCTCCACATGTCCAAACCATCTCAGTGTATTTCTCCTAATCTTCTCAACCATGTCCACATCCACCCCACAATGTTCCTCCACTTCTTCATTCGTGAACCTGTCCCTCCACGTCACTCCACATGCTCCTCTCAAGTAACTCATTTCCACTGCTCTCACTCTCGACTTGTTCCCCTCTTGCAAGGTCCACGCCTCGCTTCCATACGTCAGGGTAGGGATCACAATACCATCATGCAGTGACTTCTTAACTTCCATATTCACCTCCCTATTTCTCATCACTGCTTTCAGTGTACCAACAACCTTCCTTCCCTGCTGTACCCTTTCACGCACTTCATCTCCCAAAGTTCCATCCTTACTCATCACACTACCCAAGTACTTGAATGCACTCACACTCTCCATATCCTCACGATCCAACCTCACTGTACATTCTGTGACTTCATTCCTCTCAAACACCATAACTTTACTTTTGTTTACATTAACTTTCAGCTTCCTCCTCCTACACACTGTCCCAAATTCATTCACCAAACCTTGCAACTCCCATTCATCGTCACCCAACAATACTGTATCATCAGCAAACAGCAACACCAGAATCTTCCAAATCTCACCCTCATTCATTAGAGTCACCCCCACATCCACTGCCCTACCCTGCACCTCCTTTACAACCCCATCCATGTATATATTAAACAGCCATGGAGACATCACACAACCCTGTTGCAGTCCCATACTGAGATCAAAGAACTCACTCAGCTCACCATCCACTTGCACCGTAGTCCTAGCTCCTTCGTACATACTCTTCACAGCATTCAACAATTTCCCATCCACTCCATATATTCTTAATACCTTCCACACTCCTTGCCTATCTATTCTGTCATAAGCCTTCTCCAAATCCATGAAGGCAGCATACACTTTCTTTCTCTTCTCTAGATACTTCTCCACTAAACATCTTAGAACAAATATCTGATCTACATACCCTTTTCCCTTCCTAAATCCCCCTTGTTCTTCTCCAACTAGCTCCTCTGTCATATGCTTAACCCTATCAATGAGTATTCTACCATATATTTTACCAGTCACACTAAGAAGGCAAATACCCCTATGGTTACCACATACTTCTCTCTCCCCTTTTCCTTTATATAAAGGAACAATTATACCTGATTTCCAGTCCTCTGGAACCCTTTCCTCTTCCCAAGCCAATCTACACAACTTCCATATCCACTCCACAACAATCTCACCCCCATGCCTCAGCACTTCACCACACACTCCATCAATTCCTGGGGCCTTTCCCAACTTGATCTTCATTGCTTCCACTACTTCCGTCCTACTGATCTCTTCTTCCCTCCTCTCATCTCTTCTTCTCCCAGCCATTCCCCAACCACTTATACTTGCACTGCTGTCACTCTCTACATTCAACAAATCCTTAAAGTGCTCCTCCCATCTCCTCAATTTCTCTCTCTTCTCCACCAACAATCTATTATTACTATCTTTCATGCCCCTACTATTTCCCCTTTCACACTGCCTTACTTTCTTTACCTCCTTCCAAAACAATTTCTTACTCTCCCTCCATTTCACACTCAGATTCCTCCCAAATTCTTCATCCACTTTCTTCTTACTCTCCTTCACCAGTCTCTTCACCTCCCTTCTCCTACTCACATATACCCCTCTCTTCTCTCTCTCATCTTCTCCCCTACCTCTTCTCACTAACCATTCACTATATGCCTTCTTCTTTTGTTCCACAGCTTGTTTCACCTCATCATTCCACCATGCTGTCCCTTGCACACCCTTGCATCTCCTCCTCACTCCACAAACCACCTCACACGCTGCGCCTATCTCTTTCGTAAATATCTTACATACGTCTTCCACCCCTTCCATCTGCTCTAGCTTGTACCGTCCCAATCTTTCTTCCACTATGCTCTTATACTCTGCCATTTTCTCACTATCTTGCAAATTCTCCACTCTTCTCACAGGAGCTGTTTCCTCCTGTCTTCCCCTTCGTCTCCTCAACCATTTTCTTTGCAGCTTAACCTTGGCCATCACTAAGAGATGGTCCGAGACTCCATTCCCCCACCCTCTCCAAACTCTTGCATCCAACACTTGTCTTCTCATTCACTCATTCACACACACGTAGTCTATCATTGCCTTTCGTTCAACAAGTTCACCATCCATCCTCCTCATTATTCTCCATGTATACCAGTGGATCATCTTATGTTGAAAGTAGGTGTTGGCTATTGACAACCCCTTACCAGCACAGATGTCCACCAAAGCACGACCATTCCCATCTACATCAGCTGGCGAGAATGAATGAAGAAGAATTGGACTTGGAATAAGGGAAAATGGAAGGACAAACGTGGGGTCGTGGAAGTAGCCACGGAGGAAAAAGACGTGCGGAAAGAGAAAACATTACTAACAGTAAGGGAGGAGTGCGAGAGGAGAGTCCGAGCTCGAACTGTAAAAGATGGCTTGGTCCTAGGAGTGGAAAACATGTCTAAGTCAGGACTGGGAGAAAGTAGAGCAGGGGTATGAGGAAAACAAAGCAACTTAGCATAGGCACGAAGAGAAAGTAGAGCACGATGGCGGAAGAGTGATGGAACTCCTGAGTCAGCATACAGACTCTCAACTGGGCAGGACTTAAAGGCGCCAAGAGCCAGACACAAACCGTGATCATGCACAGAATCAAGTTGTTGGAGGACGGTGTCTGAAGTGGAAGAATAAACTTGGCCAGCATAGTCAAGTTCGGAGAGAACGAGAACAATATGGAGATGAAGCAGAGTAGTCGATTAGCACCCCACGACACGAGACAACGTTTGTAAGAGACGGAGGTGTTGCAAGGCTGAGATTTTCAAGAAGGCAATATGATCCTTCCAAGTAAGACAGGTGTCAAAAAGAAGGCCAAGAAAGGAAGCGGAGGTTTTGTATGGGAGAGGAGAGCCATAGAGAAAAAGAAGTGGTTTAGAAACAAGATGAGAACGAGTAAAAGTAATAGCATGAGACTTAAGAGGAGAGAACCAAAAGCCATGAGAAGTAGCCCATTCTGAGGCAGCAGAAACCGCACGTTGAATAAGATCACCAAGGGCAGAGATGTCAGAATTTGAAGCATATATTGCAAAATCATCAACATCTAAAGAAGAGCGAACACCAACTGGGAGGCGAGAAACAAGCCTATTAATTGCCAATAAAAAAAGAGTAGTGCTAAGAACACTGCCTTGGGGAACACCTTCATATTGTGGGAATGGATCTGAATAAGTATGCTGTACACAGACTCTAAAGAAATGAGCAGATAGATAATTCTTTAAGAAAACACCAAGGTTACCATCAATACCACGAGAATGAACTGTGCAAAACATAAGGTAGCACCAGGCTGTGTCATAAGCCTTCTCAGGGTCAAAGAACACTGCGACAACAGGTTGCCAAGTGGCAAAGGCTGAACAGATACAAGTCTCCAGATTTAGGAGGGGAGTTAAGGTGCCACGAGCTTTTCGAAAACCAAACTGTGAAGAGGACAAAATCTGCTTGGATTCCAGGAGCCACATAAAACAATGATTTATCATACGCTCGAGCAATTTGCAAAGACAGCTGGTAAGAGCAATGGAGCGATAATCTTGAGCGGCATGGCCTTGCTTTCCCAGTTTTAAAAAAATGAGAGAATGACAGCATTACAAAAAGAGGGAGGAAAAACACCCTCTGTCCAGATACAATCAAAAATAGCTAATAACAAGGCCAGGGCCTGGGGGGAAAGGTGACGGAGCATATTATAGTGTATGCCATCAGGACCCTCACAAGTGTTCTTACTAAGACGAAGGGCAGAGGAAAATACATGGAGTGTGAATGGCGCGCTACATGACTGACTAGACGACAGCTTGAAGACAACAGGCATACATTCAGTAGCAGCTTTAAGGGCATGGAATTCAGGTGAGAGATGAGAGCCGCCACTAACATTACTAAAATGAAGACTTAAGCCATTAGCAACTAGATGAGCATCTGCAACTGACTCCCCATCCAAATGGAGGACAGGGGAAGGCATGGGAAGATGCTTAGCAGCTATTTTGCGTATACGTTTCCAAACGGAAACCATGGGTGTATTGGCAGTAATGGTGGAAACGTATAATCTCCGACTACAGCATTTAGCCCGTTTAACGATCATACAAAGAAAAGTGCGGGCCTTTTCAAACAGCAAACATGCACTCTGTTCATCTGGGGTGTTGCGTTTCCATAGATAACGCTTCCAACGCGCACGTTTAATACGGAGTGCCACTGTACAATCCGAATCCCACCAAGGCACACACTTCAAAGTAAAAGGACGGGACGACCTAGTAATCACAGTCAAAGCTGCACTCAGAACTAACACAGTAAAATAGGTGAGCATATCTAAAACAGAAGAGAAGAAAGAAGGAGGTACAGAAGGAATAGTTAAAGAAATAAATGACGCCCAGTCAGCTTTCGGAAAACTCCATTGTGGGGGTCTGAGTATGGGACAATATGTAGTAAGAGTAGGTTTGATAGGAAAGTGATCACTATATACAACATCTGAAAGAACAGACCTATGGCAATCTAAAGAAAGAGAAGGGGAGCAGAAGGAGAGATCCAGACAGGAGAAAGTACAAGTCTTAGCATCAAAATGCATTGAAGTTCCTGTATTCAATAAGGATATATCATCATTAAAAATAAAAGACTCAAGGTGGAAGCCACGTGAATTGGTAATGGTATCGCCCCATAAAGCATGACGACCGTTAAAATCTCCCAACAATAAAATTAAGGTGGGTAACTGGGATAATATAAGGATAAGACAAGAAATTAATAGCCTGGGAGGGAGAGAAATAAACAGAAACCACTGTAATCCAACGTCCAAAAAAAAATAAAATAAAATGACATGGAACAGTGGTGTTAATGGACAGACGGTCAAGAGGAAATGCGTGGTGGACTAGGATAGCTGAAACAGAAAAAGAAGCAGGAGAGAACAAGAAACAATAGACGGGTACTGGTACCAGAAGGGAAGACAAACGGAGTTCTTGTAAACAGACTAAGGATGGACAGTGAACTGAAAGAAGATAGCAAAGGTCATCATGATGGGCCGTAAAACTGCATATGTTCCATTGTAAAATAAACATACTCAAACTTTAAAACACCAAAGGTAAAACCTAACAGAAAAATTGAGACGAGGAAAGATAAAAGGAAGTTAATACTAAAGATAATATATAATACACAGGAAGTAAAATATAAATACATAGGAAGTAAAATATATTACACTGGAAGTAAAATATATTACAGAATACTTGTAACATACATTACTGGGTCATTACGATAGTAGGAATAGGGGCAGGAGGAGGAACTGGTGGACAAGCAGGACGGTCACCATAGCCTGGTGGCATGAGGAGAGATAAAGGAGAAGGAGTATTGGAAGAAGTGGAAGAGGAGGGGGGGCAAAAAGGGAACAGAAGGTGATGGAGGGGGAGATGAGGGAGGGAAAGGAGTGGGAGGGAGATCAGGTGGTACAGGATGAACTTCAACAAAGAGGGTACAGCATTGTCTACTGAATCTGGCATAGAAGTTAAAATGTAATCCATAATCTTGGGGATGGTTTCACTGTCATCATCGCCAGAGGATTTTGTGTTACAATTAGCCAGCAGCGGAGCAGTCCGGGGACGTGACAGAGGAGACTGCTGAGATGTGGACTTCGACGCGGTAGAGCGTATCGATCGAGAGGAGCGGGTATTCGTCGCACGAACTTTACAAGCCGGAGAAGTAGGAGGATGGGCAAAGAGAGGTCTTAGAGTCCGACATGATGCGTAGTCTGCGCTTACCACTATAGAGGAGGATGGGGGTCGGATAGGATGTTGGGCCAGAGGCGCCAAACGGCCAGTATGAGAAACAGAACTGAAGGAGTGAGAGGAGGGACAAAGTTGGGAATGGGGGGGAAGGACGAGGAAAGGGAATAGATAAGGAAGGGGATGGAGAGGAGGCAGGGGTAGGGGAATCTAAAACAAAGAAAGAATTAGAGACAGGAACAAGAGGAGTCTGTATGGGGAGGGCTAAGGTAGAAGGGGGGTTAGGTAGGGAGGAGGGAGAGGTGGAAATAGAAGTACTAGGAAGAAGGGAAGAGGAGACAACAGTCACAGGGGTAGGGACAGAGCGAGAGGTGGGAGGAGAGGATGAAGGGGCAGCAGATACAGAGACAGGTGCAGAAGGGGACGAAGAAACAGTTCTGGTAGCCTACTAGAAGTTACTACGGGAGGAGAACGAGCTACACATGCATATGTAACGTTAGGATGGTGACCGAGGCTGAAAACTCTGTGACGAGCCTCACGAAGGAAAAGGCCAGCGTTCTAGCAGACGCTGGACACTTCTGCTTCGAAGAGGTACACGGGACAGAATGGCTACCCTGACAGTTAGGGCAGCATCGGATGGTGGAAATGCAATCTGAAGTGGTATGACTGGCCAGTGCACAGTTGGTGCAGACTGCAGATGATCGGCAGTATTTGGCTGGGTGGACAAAGCGCCAACAGGATGTGCACTGGTGAGGAGATGGAATATACACACGTACTTGGAGAACAGTGCCTCCAATGATGACTGTGGGGGGCAGATCACGAAAGGGAAAAACTATTTTTATGATATTTGCAGGCTCTTGGTGTCATCCACAAGGAGGAATTGTATAACAATGGACTGAACGTGCTGGATGATGCTGTTCTGAAATGATTAGCTCAGTGTCATTAGAGCAATCTGTGAAAGTCCTCTGACCGAAGGACATCGAAGATGGTAAGCGGACAGTGCCAGTGGCAGAAATGAGCTGGATGTCTGGTGACACGAAGATGGGTTGTCCTGCATTGCTGACCAGGGATGTCACTTTCTCGGCTTGGGCAGCACTGTGAATGACAAGGAGGCGGGAACCATTCGGATGGGCCAAGCAGGTGACATCCCTGCCTACTTGTCAAAGTAGAGAGAGGTGGAGTGAGAGGTCGTCGGTCGCATCATGGACAATGAAAAATTTCGAACACGTCTGTGATCCGAAAACTGAGGAGGTGAGGGAAGGGGCAGGTACACAGGAAGAAGGACAAGGTCGGGAGAGGGAAACAGAGGACATAGAAGGATTAGAGGCAGGAGGTGGAGGAGGAAGGTAAGGCTGAAATGTGACGACAGTAGAAGGGCTGACTGAAGCAGACAGAGCAGAAGCTGAAGGAGTGGAAGACACAGTAGGCAGGGAGGATGGGGTGTTTAATGTAACCGAATGTGTGGGGGAAGGGAAAGAAGTCGAGGCCACAGTCAAAAGGGAGTCCTGGCTCATCACCATAATCAGGTGTGAAGAAATAACTATATCCATATAATGTGAATTGGTAGACATCACCAGCCCACCCCCCACCCACCACAGAGCCCAACGAGGGGAGGCTGATGTTGGGTCCAGCTCACCCAACAGCCCTAAGGATAGCGGGAGAGGTATAGGTGGACATGGTTTGGTGTGGAGTGGCAGCTGCGGACCAATGTGGTGCCCACCAAAGTGCACGCTTGACCCTAGCCGAGGTTGACAGAGTCAACACACGGCCAGCCAATTTGCTCAGCGGGGCCACACTGGACCACCCATCTTACCCCAACCCCCCTACCAAAGAAGCGTGTTGCCCATCACAGGGAACTGCACCCTGCCCCATGGTGGATTCAACTCCCAGATAGATGGGCGCAAGGAATACAGTATACGGGTCGCCACGCACAGCAAACATGTGGGGAGGAAGCAGTCTTGCCCGAAATGACAAAAGGGGTGGAGACTAGTAACATCACCAAAGGCCTCCACTATTTGGCGATGACAGGGGAAGAGAAAAGAAGAAGCAATAGAATGAGAAAAAGAGCCTCGCAGAATTAGTTGAGGTGTGACAGGGACCCAAGGAGAGGGGAGAGGGCAGAGTAGAGACCCCATCATAGCTCCCCAACTCGTCAAGACCCAATCGACGTCTCCGAAGCCCCCCATGACAACAGTGAGCGAGGAAACAGGGGGGATGCCTGATTAAAACCTGATTTCTTCTTCATGATTTGCCACATTCATCATAACTATGCACAGCAATTGTTTTCACACCTGAGTGAACTGTCAGGTGCCAAGTGAATAAGATTTTTTTTTCTTCACAGTTTTCCAGTCATCACATTTCAAATTTTTTCACTCCTGAACTGATACTGGAGAGGACTTAAAACCATTTACCCCATTCATCACACTTGAATTTCTTCACTCCTAAATGAATTAAACAGTGTCAGATGGCATCAACTGAGTCATCTGTTTACCACATTAAGCACACTAGAAATTCTTCCCTCCACAATGATTTAATAGGTGTTTAGTGAGATTACTTTTCCTACCAAAATGGTTACCACATGCATCACACTTGAACTTCTTCACTCCTGAATGAATTAACAGGTGTTGAGTGAGACCAACCGTCTATGCAAATAGTTTGCCACATTCATCACACTTGAAATTCTTCATTCCTGAATGAGTTATTAGGTGTCTGGTGAGATTTGCCTTCCCTGTAAATCATGTACCACTTTCATCACACTTGATAGTCTTCACTCCTGAATGAATTAATAGGTGTTTGGTGAGACTACTATTCCGTGCAAATCGTTTATCACATTCATCACACTTGAAATTCTTCACTCCTGAATGACTTAATAGGTGTTTGGTGAGATCACACTTACGTGCAAATCGTTTCCCACATTCATCACACTTGAATTTCTTCACTCCTGAATGAATTAATAGGTGTTTGGTGAGACCATCCTTCTGTGTAAATAGTTTACCACATTCATCACACTTGAAATTCTTCATTCCTGAATGAAGTAATAGGTGCTGGGTGAGACCAATCTTCTGTGCAAATAGTTTACCACATTCATCACACTTGAAATTCTTTGTTCCTGAATGAATTAATAGGTGTTTGGCGAGACTTCCCTTCATTGTAAATCGTTTACCACATTCATCACACTTGAATTTCTTCACTCCTGAATGACTTAATATGTGATGAGTGAGACCCTCCTTCTGTGCAAATAGTTTACCACATTCATCACACTTGAAATTCTTCACTCCTGAATGAAGTAATAGGTGTTGGGTGAGATTCCCCTTCATTGTAAATCGTTTACCACATTCATCACACTTGAAATTCTTCACTCCTGAATGAATTAATATGTGATGATTGAGACCATCCTTCTGTGCAAATAGTTTACCACATTCATCACACTTGAAATTCTTCACTCCTGAATGAATTAATAGATGTTTTGTGAGACTTGACTTCATTGTAAATCGTTTACCACATTCATCACATTTGAAATTCTTCGCTCCTGAATGAATTACTAGGTGTTGAGTGAGACCAAACTTCTGTGCAAATCGTTTACCACATTCATCACACTTAAAATTCTTCACTCCTGAATGAACAACTGCATGTCGTTTAAGACTTTCCTTATAGGGAAATGTTTTATCACACTCTAAACATCTGAACTTCTTAACTTCAGCTGAGGACACTGCATCCAGGACAGTCTCATTGTCACTGAGGAACATTTTCTCACCCACCTCACACTCTAACTTTACATCTGGTTCTTCCTTTACCACTTCCATTATTTTGTCATCCACCTCACATTCTAAATTTACATCTGGTTCTTCCTTTACCACTTCCATTATTCTGTCACCTACTTCACACTGTAACTTTAGACCTGGTTCTTCCTTTACCACCTCCATTATTTTGTCATCCACCTCACACTCAAATTTACATCTGGTTCTTTTGCCACCTACATTATTTTGTCACCCACCTCAGACTCTTTATATCTTTACATCTGGCTCTTCCTTTATCACCCTGTCATAAGATTCCCCCAAATTCTCTTAATTCCTGCCATAAACTAGTCTCCACTGAACAATACTGCTGATACAAAGGTCATTATTACCAAACAATAACTGCTTCTACACTTGCAAGTACCAGTACTATGTAACCATATTTTTAAAGAAATAGTTCACTGCTGAGCTTTAGGCTGTTAATGCAGTCTAAAATACCACTGGGTTCCTTATTTTACCAGTTCTTATCCAGTGTCTGCAGCAGTTGCACAGCAGTAAATGCAAAGGATATTACAACAGCTAAATGATCCTGGATCAACTCCTACCACTTATCCAGTGATTCATACTTCTTACAATGAAAGACATTATGAACAGAGAGTATAAGCCACATATATTTGGAAGTGGCACCTCATGTAGGATGTACAGTACTGAACTGAGACAACACAACATGTGCCCATATATCTGTCAACATTTTACCACGCATTTATTACCCAGGTGGCTCTCTGATGACCACACTGCTTAGGTCTGCTTTGCAGAGTCAGTTTCAGCTGTGGACCTGCAACAAGAGCACCCATTAGACAAGAAACTCTATGAATTTAAAAACACTGCCCAGTGAGCCCTCATTTAGCATGTATCTAGTCCTTTAAAAAAATTAATTTGCATTTTAGCAGGTAGGCTTAGTACAGAAATTTGGAGAAAGAGTGAGGTCATTAATGTAAAGGACTGGTTATGAGTGGGAAAGTGAGGCTGGTATGGTAGAGTAAGTGGCAGCAGAAGCGTTAGGCATGGTAGGTAATTTAGAAACAAGGGTGGTCAAGGATGAGACCTAGCTAGATGATAGTGATGACTTCCAGGTAGTTAAGGGATGATACAAAGTTAAGAAACAATGATAGGAGTGTGTCTATCTATCAATCTAGAAAAGGGGAAATGTTCTCCCGAGCTAGACCTTATTAGATTGTATAGCCCTGCTAAGTAACAAGAGGGCACTACCCCTCCTGGCATGGCAGCTACCGGGCGTGGTTTGAACTAATGACCCTCTGGTCCCGAGTTCGACAAGCTACCACTGAGCCACCCTGCCCCCTATATCTATCTAGAGTCAAACCATAAACCCATAAGGGGTGGCCGTTTGTCTCTGAGTTAGTGGTTTTACTTGTCTAGTGGATAAGGCAAACAATCATTCACTTCTTCAGGAAAACACCAAATTATGCACAGTTGCAGAATGGACCCATACAATCATTTTTTGAGCTGGACTTCCAAAATCTTGGGCCCCTGATGGTCGCCATCTTGAATTTCAAAATGGCTGCCTCTCAACCCATATTTTCAATAACTCCAATAATATGATAGACAGAAACATAATTCCAATGGCTAACCCCAGGTTTTTAGGGTCTGGCACTTGAATGGAATGATTTTTTTGACCCAGCAAAGGTCGGTCATCTTGGATTTCAAGATGGTCGCCTTTGAACCCCTATTTTCTTCAATACCTCCAATACTATGATAGATAGCAACATAATTCCAATGACAAACCCTATGTTTTCAGGGCCTAGCAATCCAATGGAATCACTGTCCAATGAGGAAGGTCGGCCATCTTGGAAGTCAAGGTGGCTACCTGCTGAAGCCTGTTTCTGTTATAACTCTGATACAATGGCAAACATCTATTGCATGTCTTTTCGATCAAATTCCGATCTTAAAACAATGTCCATCGCAGTCATATAATGACGTACATGGCAAGTTAGCCCTGTAGTACTTGCAGTTCCCTTTGCAAGCAGTTTTACGGTGGCAACTGATTAATTCTGAGCAGGTGGTCTGGACAACAGGCAACTTTGTCCATACAGGGTGTCAAGTACTGTTGAGTATCTACCAACCCCAGACAGATGGTGATGGAAGCTCTGGTCGGGAAACTAAAGCTTGGCCCCAAACATGTCCACCCTGGTACAATGCTCTTTGGTATGTTGCTCAAGAGCATCAGCTGTGGGGGGAAAGTATTCAGTTGTCCTTGCCCTCTTCGGGTAAGAACCTGTGCACGTCGTTCACAGACTTCAAGTCCCTTGTACTGTTATACACCACTGCCATGAACCGTTCTAGTTTGTGGAGTTCACTGAAGACAGACGCAAGTTTGGTGGACAGAGCATGAAAACTGGCTGTGATGTCAGGAAACACCTCCCATGCCTGCCAGGCTGTCATCTTACCTTTGTTGGTAAAGAATGACACGGTATCACACCCTGTGAAGGCAAGAAAAAAGGTCAATGCCTTTGCTTTCCTGCACCCAAAAGCTGATAAAGCCAGTATGCTGCAACCACTACCTCTTTCCGCTTCCAATCCACCCAGCGATCTCACTCAACTCTCCTGGCCAAAGACCCCAACATCCGCATCTCCAACTACACTCAACCCCCTGCTATCACGCCTAATTGGTCACAGCAAACGTGCTTGATAGCTGAATACGCGATAGATGAACTGAACAATCAATGGGAAAATTTCTAATTGGTTTTTCGGTGGCCCATTTTTCTAACTTTTAACCACTTTATGCCTGTGGTTTCCTGCCAATCTCTCCTCCAACATGAAATAAAGCATTATTATATTAATAATAACAGTATAATGAATAAATAAACAATATAAAAGGCCATCAAACTTTTATAAGGATCAAGGCTTGGGTGGTTTGATGGGTTCCGAGGCTTGGGAGTGGCTTAATTGCCACCAGATCTCTTTAGCTGTCTCCATAATTTCTTAGTGTCCACAGCTAAAGGGGGTATCACACGGTACATTGTATCAGAAACGGCCAAGGAAGATTTAAGTGGAACAAAACTTGCACGCTATCACACATGTTCCTCATACTGTTGCCAGAGCCCCGTCTCAGTTGTAAACACGTGATTACTTTATTGACATCACAGTTTTCTTGGCATAGGAAATATCAAGTCTTTATATGGGTTTCAAAACGATTGATATATATTCTAAAATACAGACGTGTCAAGTGGGGTTGGTGGAGGATTAGTGCCCCTCCCTGTAAAACAATTAACTCTAAGCCATTGGCCACCCCGTCTGGGATACATGGCGTCTGGCAATGAATGAATGAATGAATAAGTATTCAGTGTTAGGCTAAATTTCAATGCTGTAGTAGGTTATGTTCTTTCGAGTCGAATGGGTTTTGTTCACACTGTTTTGCTCGTCGTATCCTCGGCAGGAATCCGTTCAGATGCATTCCAAATGCCCGTGGTATCGTCGGCAATTTTACCACGTTACCGTTCCGATTAACCAACGTATCCTTGGCAAACCTCATATGAAGTGCCGTGTGAATAAGTTTCGCTTAGCCTGTCTTCAAACTCGATGTGTGATAGCGGTCTTAGGGTGAATGATAGCATGTACAGTTGTGCATTTGATGTGTGTGCGACAGCAGATAAACGCGATAGCTGAACGCGCGATAGCAGGGGGTTGAGTGTACAGTACTTAAGCACCATAAATCACTGTACACATACATGAACATACCAACTGACATAACTCTTGTGTGTCTTGTAAGGTGGACTTGAGAATGAACTTGTAGTCTCTGAACTGAAAGAAAATGGTATAAATGTACTTTATCCTCAACTTTGCAGAAATGGCCTCTCATATACCAGTATGTGGAGAAGGGCCAAGCAAGTTGGGCTTTTATATTTCAGTTTTTGATATTCACTTTTTACATTCCTTATGTTTATACCTACCAACAGTTGGCTCTGAAATAATTTTCCAGTCAGATTATTCAAAACATTGAGCCTGATTAGAATTATAATGATGTTAACTAAGATAACTGAATATGTGATATGGCTTCATGGCAGTACCTTCTTTTTAATATGGGAGGCAGCAACTGACAAAAGTCAACTTACTAAAAATGTATGTTTAGGGTATTTGAAAATCCAGTAAGAACAGATGTGAAACAGTCCTGGAAATGGTTGTGCTACATGACAGATCTCTAACCCTAGAAAATACAAGTGGTGTGTTTGAGTATAAGCTTCCCAGAACTGGGCCGCCATCTTGGACTTCAAGATGGCCAACACCAGATGATCATGAAATTGATTCCAATGAAGAGGTAGGGTTTGCTTTTGAAATTTTCCGTCTATCTTTTATAGCCGTGCATTATAACAAAAGACCGATTTTAGCCGGCAGCCATACCGGACTTAAGACGGACAACCTCTGCCAGGTCCAGCAATGATCCCACTGGATTGCCAGACCCTGAAAACACAGGGGTAGCCATTGGAATTTTGCTTCTATTTGTCATATTATTGGAAAAGTTATTGAAGAAAACAGAGTTGCCAGGCAACCACTTCTGAAAATCCAAGATGGCAGTCACCAGGGGGCCCAAAATTTGGGGGTCCCGTCTGATCCTGAAAAATAGATTGTACATGGGTCCACTCTACACACTGTGCAAAATTTGGTGCTTTCCGAAAAAGTGAATGATTGACTCTGATAATTTTGGCCTTAGCTGCTGGACTCACTAGGAAGGTTGGCAATAACCATCCACCAACCCACTTTTTGACAGGTATTAAGAAGGGGTGGGTTGATTAGGTACAAGGTCTGTTCAGTGCAAGGTATTCTGACTGGTAGGCTCTAAAAAATAAAGCAGCTAACCCAATGAGCCAGGACACTAATCTCCACTCAAGAAGGCTTGCTTCTGACTCTGACACAAAGTCCAGCATTTTTTAAAAGCATGGTTTTCGTGAGTATCTCCCTGCAGGTGTATGAAACAAACATATATTTGTACAAAGGAAAAAGTGGAAAAAGAAGTATGTGGTCATCATAGGGGCATTTGTTTTCAGAGTGCAATGAGGAAAAATATATGGTAGGATACTTATGTGAAACAGAAGAGATAGAGGGAATAACAGAAAATTAGTTGGAGAAGAAACAGGAAGTTGATTTTAGGAAAGAAAAGAGGTTGTGTAGATCAGATATTCAATCCTTAGGACTTTCCATGGAAACGTTCTACTACGAGAAGAGAATGTTGTATGGCGGTTCACGATTGAAGAAAGCATATGACAGAATGGACAGAAAAGGAATATGGAAATTATTAAGAATACATGGAGTAAATGCGAAGTTGTTGGGATGCCGTAGAAGAGTATGGTGAGGGTGCTATGGTCATGCAGTGGATATGGATAAACTGAATGAATTTTTTCTGTCTGAATGTTGGGTCTAGAAAGACAGCAAGCTGTGTCATGTCTCCATGGTTGTTCAATCTGTATGTAAGATGGGGGTTACTAAAAGATATACAAGGTAGGGAGCAGTGGATGTTTAGGAGTGGCATTCCTCATGAGAGAGTGGAAGTGTTTGGAAATCTCCCATGCTACTGTTGTTTGCCAGATGATGACTGGTGTTAGTTAAGTTGAAGATGAAGGGGAGCTGCAAGGCTTGGTGGATGAGTTTGGGAGAGTGTATAAGAAATGGAATCTAAAAGGAAGATATGTAGGGTTGAGTAAAAATTATGAGTCTTCTAGAAGAAGTGGAAATCAGTGAATATGACTGAATATGTACAATGAGGCTGGATGAGGAGGAAATGGAAAATATGAAGTGCGTTTTAAGTACCTGGGTAGTGTGATGGGAGTAAGGATGGAAGTTTCCAGGAGGGTGAAGTGGCTTGAAAGGGTACAACAAGGAAAGAAAGGTTGCTAGGTTCCTTGAAAGCAGTGATAGAGAAACAGGGAAGTAAGCATGGATGTGAAAAAGTTACTACATGACAAGTAATTGTGATACCACAACCTCTAATGAATGGAAGTGAAGCTTGGACCGTGTTGGAGTGATGACAGCAAGTCAAGAGTGAAAGCAGTGGAAATGAGTTTATTGCTGAGAGGAGCCTGTGGAGTCACATGCAGAGAGACAGACTAACAAATGAGGATGTGAAGGGAGACATTGTGGTGTGGATGTGGATGGGATAGGAAGGATCAGAAGAAACACACTGAGGTGGTTTGGCCATGAGGAGAGGATGGAGAGTGAGAGGAGAATGATGAGGAGAGTGTATGTGAGTGAGGTGGATGAAGGGGAGATGGAGGAGGGGAGGCCAAGGATGAGATGAAGGGGATGCCGGAGTGGGAGAGGGAGGTATATGAGATATATGAGAGAGGGTGTGAGCTGGGAGCAGGGCAAATGAAATGCAGCAGAGGACAGGGCGAAATGGTGGCACGTATATGTTTGTGGCTTAACCCCACGCAGGATTAGGGCGTCTGGCAATAATAGGAAAGATAGATAGATAGTTTTCTCAGGGAGGGGCACTAATCTCTCTGCCAACCCTGGGCCTGCTGGCACGTAAGGAACATGTGTTGGTTGGTTATAAGGTTAACACCCAGTGTATCAGATACTTCCTGGTTTATGCAGGAAATCATTTGGCTTACCACTCATCATGTAGAGCTACTCCCCAAATTGTGGTACTACTACAGGTGGGTCTGTGACAGAGGCTTTTGGGGCAATTTAGACTTTGCAGTTGAGGTCACCCTCCCTAACCCCACTGAACCTATATCCAACCTCACACAATAAATCTGCCATTATGCAGCAGGTTTTCACATGACAAAAAACCCTACTGTACAGAGAGAGACAGAAGCACTGTATTTGAGGCATTTAGTTGAATAACGACAAACGTGCCAAACATCTAAAATTAAGATTTAGGTTGCAAACACACTCGTCTACCACTTTTCTATCCCCGTAGAAACGTTTTCACAGCATGTTCGTCTTTAAAACATTGGTCGAAAGTCCCCTATACAACAAAGTGGGATTCTTGTCCCAAACACACTGCAGGTTGGTACACGTGGCCCTGTGTCTCTCCCAGAGGAAAGGTGTAGTGGAAGAAAGACGAACATGCCAGAAAGAGCACTCCTCCAGAGCTGCCAATGAGCGGTGGGTCTCATGATGATCGTCACACTCACAGCCAATCAGCGGCCGTGGTTTTGTGGTGTGATTGGCCAATGGTGTGTGTGGCCCCAAGATCCTGCCCTTCCCAGCTTTGTTTATACTTGTAAGCCACACAGACGTTCTCATTCATTCATTCTATTGCCAGACGCCCTTATGTATCCCAAATGGGGTGGCCAAGGGCTTAGGAGTTTCGATTGTTTTACAGGTTGTGGAGGGGTGCACTAATCCTCCCACCAACCCCACTTCTGACACGTAGGGGATGCCAACAGCATCTGGTGTTCCTCAGGCGGTCACCCATCCAAGTACTAACCAGACCCAACATTGCTTAACTTCACTGATCGGATGGGAAGCGGTGTACTCAACGATGGAGACACTGTTTTTGGTTTATTACATTATTTTTCACCTCAGATTTACAGTGATTTACATTTTAACACTTGTGAGTGACTTGGAATGATAGTGATACAACGACATGAGGAGGTCCCTGAGCATACACAGAAGTGAAAATGTGAAGTGAAAACGTAATCCATCTTTTTGGAAACGTGCAGTTGCCATGCAAAAACAAAATGCTGGGGATGCATATGTGAGTTATAGCACAAAAAGAAAAAAAAAAAAAAAGCCAGCTAGGAAACTGGTCCTTCTTGGAAGTGTGGCTCAGCTGCTTCAACAACTTGAGCAATGAATATGGTAAGTATTCCATTTACAGATTTTTAGGCAATGAGTGATTATAACAGACAGACCAGTTACTTTGCCAGTCATGTGAAAAGTGTTGCTATGAAGCAGCCTCATGTCAAGGGCCATAAAACAGGCAAGTCATGTACGATTAGTTATTGGTGAAGTTGAGTACCCCGGTATGCCAATGTGACTTATGATGTTCGTCGATCATCATTCCTCAGCGTTCATGGTTTAGGTGAGCGCAGAGTTCGTTCTGTACTCAACAGTGACTGTAGCTGGATCAGTGGAAACTGACAAGCGAGTCACTGGCCCTAATCTAAAACAAGTTAGGGATGAACAGAAGGCATTAGACTGATGATACACTGAACTACTGTTATCCTCACAGCCTCCACAGCACTTAAATACATGCACCACTACTGTACATGGGTTGGTGATTGTCCTTTTCATATTTTTGGTAATTTTCAAATTAGTTTTTTTCTTTTTTCCATAAAGGTACAATGGTATGAGGTTAATAGCTGAACAGCATTATAACCTGATATAAATGGTCTAAAACTTGGCAAATGGAATTTAATGTTGAAAAATGTAAAGTACTTAACGTAGGCAAGACCATTGGAGATACTACATACAGCTTAGACAACAAAGAAATTAGCAAATCAGAATGCGAGAGAGATCTAGGAGTTATGATTAGTAACAACCTTAAACCAAGGCAACAGTGTATTAATGCAAGAAATAAAGCAAATAGGGTCCTAGGATTTATTTCGAGAAGCGTGAGCAATAGATCATCTAAAATAATACTGAAACTTTATCTAGCATTAGTAAGGCCACACTTAGACTACGCAGTACAATTTTGGTGTCCTTACTATAGAATGGATATTAATTCGTTAGAAAATGTACAGAGAAGAATGAAAAAATGATACATGACATCCGGAACCTGTCATATGAAGACAGACTGAAAAGACTAAGTCTGCATTCGCTAGAGAGGCGTAGAGTAAGGGGAGACTTAATTGAGGTGTTTAAGTGGATAAGGGTATAAATAAGGGAGATATCAGCAAGGTACTTAAAGTGAGCATACAGGATAGAACTAGAAATAATGGTTTCAAACTAGAAAAATTCCGTTTCAGTAGGGAAATAGGTAGAAATTGGTTTGGTAATAGAGTAGTATACGAATGGAATAAGCTACCTAGTAAAGTAGTTGCTGCCTCTTCCATTGAGAGTTTCAAGCATAGGCTAGATAAGCATATGACTAATAAGGGGTGGATATAGAAAAAAGAAAATCTTATAACCAATACTAATTCATAATTTTTCCTTTTCAGGTTACACTGTGATAGTCTCTATTCTCCTTTCACACTTTCCTGTAAAATGTCCATGCCAGTTTTTCTATACGGTGTGGTGTTCTTTCTGACTTTTTCCTGCCGGCTTCGGCTGGAGGGTTTGGAGGGCGGGGGAGAGCCTTCTTCTTTGCTATCCTTATCTCATTCTAGTAGTTCAGTTACTCTTCTAGGAGCTGCCTAGCATGGGCCAACCGGCCTACTGCAGTTATCCTCTCTTCTTATGTTCTTATCATATATTTTGTATTTTACACTCAATGTCTTAAAGTATTTTACAAGCTCTATTTTATGAGACATTGTTTATTGAAATCAGCCTACTGGTTAATGAGCTACAATGAAACAAATTTTTAACACTTTATCTCAAAACATTGATTTGGCACGTCTGTCATTACCTGACTAAACACCTCATTTGCTTTATTTGCAGGCAAAAACATGTGATCTAGGCCATAGGACTTTTTGAAAATTGTTGATCCATTTCACAATTTTTGGATGGTTGGCCGTACTTCCATGGAATTCCACATATTACTGTGATGCCATGGTTACAGTCAAAGACTTGAAAAAGTTAGTAGAAAACAATGTCACTGTAGTTATGGGTCAAAGAACGTCCCTTAACCCCTTAACCGCGGGCTTGTTTTGCTCTGTCTTGTGTGTCCCGTGGGCATATTCAGGCTCCGACAGACTCTCAAAAAATATTTGCCAAAAATCAGTTATTAGTCCTAGAATATTAAAATTATATATGCATATGGCACATACCTTCAGCTTTCTCCTGGGATGTTTGTTGAGCCTTTGTCGAGTACCGTAGGACTTGCGGAGACCTCTGAAGTTGGGTAACGAAGTCTCCACTTTACACTTCCCGACAACCCGTAATATGATTACCACAGCCAGATATTATCACTAGAAACACTATTCTATGATTATCAACTAGTTTGGAATCCATACTCAAAAAAAACAAAAAAAACAGTGAAAGCAATGAAAATTACGAGTGCATATGACCTTCCCACTTGCGCTAGTTCGTCGGTGGTATTCTGTCATTTATTATTCAAATAAACACTCACCCTTTATATTCCTAATATTATATAACACTTATATACATCTGCAGTCTTTATCCATAAGTTTCCTTCAGTAGTATTAGTTTATTGTCACTGAAGTCATTCAATTTTTCATTCAGTAAAATATGTAGAGAGCCACGGATTCAATTTCACTGTTATAACCTCAAGTATTTGTACTCATATTCTTATATTACTAATTATTTACATTTCTATTTACATTTTCTATTGTATTTTCAATATTTACACTTCTATTTTACTTACATTATGTTATTCACTGTCACTTGCAGTAACATAAAACTATATTACACTGTTCAATCATATGTACATCCATTGCTTTCACTTGCTATTTACACATTATTTACACATTATTTTCATTTCCCACTTGCACTTTTAGAACTGCTTCTGGCTGTGGTAATCAAAGAAGCAGGTAACGCAGAGGGGAACCTGGCACTCAGCGCACTGCCAAGAGGTGCGTTTGTGCTCAGGTATGTGTCGGGTGGTATGTGCACACATCTGGCACCTGCGGATTGCAGCCTTCCTCTTGGTTGTGGCAGGCATTTGCACCAGTCTTTGCTGATCCATGTACGCCCTCTGCTCAAGTCTGTCGGGAAGTCTTACTGTGTGGCGCCTTGGAGCTGCTGCTGTCACCTTACCATATCTTTCAAGCAGCTGCTGAACACAAGTCCTGGCGAACAACCTCAGGGAGGAGGACTTGGGTGGCTTGACCTTCATCTTGTACAGGATGAAGGCATTCAGCATCGTCATGTCTATGAGATGCAGAAAAACTTTCCTGTACCACCTAGTATTCTTCCTGAGGCTGTCGATCTCTCCAACCATCATGTCGGACTTGTCCACCAGCCGCACGTTGATATTGTAGTCTATGACAGCATCAGGTTTCCTCACAGGTTCGTCTGTCCTACGGTCGACCTTCCCACTGTCTTTCAGTTCCCCCTTGTGTACGGAGGTGAGCATGTGCACGACCCTCTTGTCATGCCACCGTATTGCCAGCATCTTCTCAGACTTGCGTAGGTGCACGTCTCCACGCTGCGAGGTTCCTGCCTCTGGGAATTTAGGGAAGTGGGCACAATTACTCTTGACAGTGCCGCAGGAGCCGATGCCGTGCTCTGAAAGGTATTTGGCAAGTTTCGGTGCTGTATAATAGTTGTCTGTATACAGCACATGATTCCCACCAAAATACCTTTCAAGGAGCACTTTCACTACACAGCCTGATAAGCCAAGGGGGTGTGTTTTATCAAGATCAACAGTGCTGGATGAATAAATGACGAAGTCAAGGATGTACCCCGTCTTACAGTCACACAGTACAAAGAACTTGATTCCAAACCGATGGCATTTGCTTGGAATGTACTGCACAAACCTAAGACATCCTCTGAACAAAACCAAGGATTCGTCAATGACAACCTTCTGAAAGGGGTGGAAGAATGTCATAAACTTATCCTTCATTCTGCTTAGAATCTCCCGGATCTTCCTGAGTGGGTCGGTTTGGGAAGGTACATCGTTGTTGGCAAAGTGCAGGTTTCCCATGATGTTCCGGAAGCGATCTCTGGCCATGTACTTACTGAAGGTGGGTGAGGGTAGTAAGGGGTCCATGGACCAGTATTCTTCCAACTCATGCTCCTTTGAGTGTGGCATGAGAAGCATGAGGGCGAAGAACACATACAGCTCCTGCACTCCCAGCATGGACCACTGTTGCATCTTGGCTGCACCTGTACCACTTGCAGCACGTTGTGATTCATACCTGTTGGTCTCATCACATATATGCAGCATGACTTCGTCATCGAGGAAGGCCAAAAGGAAGTCAACACACTCAGCATCCTCGTTAAGACTGAAGACAGGCTGTATCCCTGAGGAACTCTCGTTGAAATCAAGATGTTCTGGGACAAAATCGGACCCTTCTGTCCACGCGAAGGCGTCCAGGATTCCCTGTCATGGCAGTGTAGGGTGGGTGAGGGTGGAGGGTGGCTGTGAGGCAGATTTATCTGGTTCAAGGTTACTCGCACTGACCCTGGGTTGCCGTACAGCACTAGCAGCCCTTACTCAACTGGCAACTCTACTTTTACGGGTCAGGGATTTACCTCTTCCTCTACAGCCTGCCTTCACTGTTGATGCTGGTGGCGACTCCGACGATGAAGACTCCGGAGAAGAAGAGGAAGAAATGAGTGAAGTGGGGCTTGGGGAACGGGGAGGTGATTCACCTCGGGACTCATGGCGGGCAGGGTCACACGGGGCCATTGTTCCGGGGCTAACCTGCCGCCTTTTCACTCCCCTCCCAAATTCCTTCCCATGCTGCACTAAGGGCTCCTTTCCTTTGGAGCTTGGGATAACTTGGGACACTGAAGCACTCGTACTAGGAGTTTCTGGCACGATTTCCTCACCCAGCTCATCACACGAATCACCCGAAGGATCATAGTCACTGTCCATCATTATCATTGATAATTCGGCTAGTTCACATTCCACTGCAGTCACTTAGTCCTTTCCTGCTTCCCACACGAGTTTTTCTGGGGGTAGAGGTCACGGGGCCCTTTGCAATGGGCACAGAAGCGGCGGAAATGGTGCGGCGCGAGCGTGACATGCTTTGACCACAGAGGAGGACAAGGAACTGAATGACACGACTTATCTGAGAAAGCAAGGGTTGACAGTGACAATGGGGCTGACAGCTGCTAACTTACATGCTAAGAAATTATTGGCAGGAAATCTCGGCAATACATAAAGAAATAGGTAGTTCCAGGTGAATGTAAATGTCACTAAGGCTTTTCCCTTCCTTTCTTATATATATTTTTATTATGGAAATACATTACAAGGTATAATTCAAAGGGGAAATTACCGTGGGAATTTAGTGAACGAGTGCATGTGAGGTGTTGTCAGGTGATAATTAGCCAATTCCAGGTGTATACCACTATCACTTACCTTATTTCTTTTTGGTATATATTATTTTGTATAAGTATAGGGCATAGGGCTTATTTCAATGGATGAAATCAGTGGAAAAATCCGGAGGAGATTTGCTTTAGCGCAGTGCGGCAGGGCAGGCGATAGGAAAGGGTAAAGGAGGTGAGGTAGGGAGGGGTGAGAGGGTACTGGAGGGAAGGTAGGGAGGGGAGTCAAGAACGGGGGAAAATGGCTAAATTGTCAACAATGGATGGGAGTACAGATGAGATTAGGAGTGCTGACTATTGGTGGACAGTAGCAGTACATGCTAAAAAATGATTAGCAAGAAATCTCGAAAATACAGAAAAAAGTAGGTAGTTCCACGTGAATGTAAATGTCACTTTGGCTTCTCCCTTCCTTTCTTATATATATTTTTATTACGAGAATAGATTATATGGCATATTTCAAAGGGGAAATTTCCGTGGGAAATTAGCGAACGAGTGCACGTGAGGTGTTGTCAGGTGATAATTAGCCAAATCAAGGTGTATAGCACTATCACTTACCTTATTTCTTTTTGGTATATATTAATTTGTATAAGAATAGGGCATAAGGCTTATTTCAATGGATGAAATCAGTGGATAATTTTGGGGGAAATTTGCTTTAGTGCAGCGCGGCCGGGGAGGCGAGAGGACAGGGCAGTAGAGGGGAAGTAGGGAGGGGAGTCAGGAATGGGGAAAAATGGCTAAATTGTCAACAATGGATGGGAGTACAGATGAGATTTGGAGTGCTGACTAGTGTTGGACATTGGCAGTACTGATAGATGATACAAGCCACCACTTCTAAGTCCGGGAGAATTCAAAATAACACAGAATCACAAAAGTGACGCCCCGCGGTATGATCCATAGCGCCCGAGCGTCACGAAAGGGACACCCCGCGGTATGATCCATTGCGCCCGAGCGTCACGAAAGGGACGCCCCGCAGTTAAGGGGTTAAGGAAATGTATTAACTGCAAAAGAAGTGAAATTCAGGCTTTTATAATTAAAAACTTAAACCTAACAAAAATGAAACATATCTTTGGTCCTAACCAGATCTTTCTTCAATCATACCATCAGGTCTGTTCAAACTATTTATGAGCATTATACAAGCCAAATCTATTAAAAAAAGACACAGAACTTTGACAATTATCAAACGACCTTGTTTGTACCTTGAACTTTAATTTCTGAAAAGCCAGCTTGACTTCCCTGTGTCCGGAAATCTTCACTTTAATTATTGCCCTATAATGAATTTGCAAGTACAGCACAGTGCTACTCGTGAAGACTGCACAGTGGAACAGTATTTGTGAAGACTGCATAGCGGAATGGTACAGTAGGTCCCCGTTATAACAATGATGTGCATTTGGGAAAACCCATCACTGAACCGGGGCATCAGTTACCTGGGACATTCAAACATAAAAAGTACAGTACTGTATAGCCTAGGGATGCATTTGGAAGCTTTTGGATCTCCCCCCCAACCATGTCCAAAACCCACCCAAATGAGTCCAAAAACAAGTTTCTAGCTCACCTAAACTCCCAGATAGCTTTAAAACAAGCTAAACTAAACCTAAAACCAGTTTATAACTCACCTTAACCCAAAAACAAAATCTGAAAATCGTAAAAAATGTCCGGAAAAAAAAAACTTAGTGAATTGTACCTCAAAATGACAAGTGTTCACCCATCTAGCTATGACTAAAACACATTAATCTAAGCCTAAAAACAGTTTATAATTCAACTAAATACAAAAATTAGGTCTTAAATATCATCAAAATCTGAAAAAAATAAAAATCTGTTAAAATCAACAAACAACTCTCATCGGAACACCAGGGACTGGCCATTGATAGCCGGGGAAGGGTGTTAATTGTTTTACATTGCAATGGCGGGGTATTGCATAAAGGGGATTCGTATAGCGCGGTATTGCTGTACTGTTCTCATGATTTGCTTAATTAAAAAAAAAAAAAAAAGTCAACATCTGACAGTCTACATGTGAAATAATTCCCAGGGTAAAAATAAGTTTTACTTTAAGCAGTAGAAGCAACATATCAATTCATTTCGTCTTCCTGATCTTAAGTTTTCTGGTTATTCTGGGGGTGGTAAATGAATGTGTCACATTAGACTTCTTTCCCTAATGTTTTCAACCAAGATTCAACTACCCAGTAGGTCAGCCAGGTACACACACATTTTATCTGAAGCAGTAGAAGCACCTTGCCAAATCAGTTCGTCTTCTTCCTGATAGTCTGTTATAGTTTTCTGATTATTTCTAGGGTGGTAAGTAAACATTTCATGTGAAATCCATTTGTCCGTTGTTGTTTGCTATGTTCTGTTGTGTCAGTTCATTTGGTCAGCGATGGTGGAAGGGATTGACTTAACCTAGCTTAACTGTACCTAATAATTTAATTTAATTTAACTTAACCTAGCTTAGCCTAGCATCCAGTTGGGAAGCTGGGAAATGAAAACCACTTTTGAGTATGCTGAGTTGGACAGAAAAGGTAATTTACCATCCTGAAAATAGCCAGTAAAAAATAGAAAACAAACTGAAGGAATATGAACCGAACTGGTAAAGTCCTTCTGCTGCTTCAAGTAAAACGTACATTTGCTGTCTGTCATTACAAGTGCTGTTTTAGCATAGGGAACATACTGGTAATGATAAAAACAAAAGCGAAAAAGTCAACAGAAAATGGTAATGCTTTACCAAACGGGCATCCAATTCCACCTATATTATACCAAACTCACAGTCTCAGGGTAAGTAATTTTGGTACATAAACAACACAGACAGTTAACTGTTCCATTGTGACTGCAAGAAGTAAAAGGACAAAGGCAAGAACTATACCGTACCTATTTTGGGTATTTATGGAAGTGGCCAGGTTGCCCACGATGATGTTTGCCGACGATCTATCCGGCTGGCTGCATTGTTTACCAACCATTGCTCCGACTGGACGCATCAGTGTATCCTGTGTCAAAGCAATGGGAACTTAATGATTTAACCAAACCTAACCTAGCTTTTAGGGGTGAGTTTATAAATGAGCCCAGTAGCTGTGGTAATCCAGGTAAACTGTGAAAGACTTATTTCAACAGAAAATATGGAAAGGCTGTGCTCATTTCGTGAAGAATAAATCAGAAATACAGTAATCCCTGTACTATCCGGACGCCCACTATCCGGACACCCCACTTACCGGACATTTTGGTCCCGGGACTTAATAATCCCAAAATTGCCCCAAAATCGCAAAAAATTCGAAAAAATCCAACTTTTTTCCCCCCCATAATTTGAACTCGGCACGTGGCGCGGACCAGCTATGTTTTGGTGCGTAGTTCCACTGCCGTCAGCTAGAGCGCCCCTGCATCCTCCCTACTTACCGCCTGTCTCTTGTTGTGGGTGCATGCTTGTCACCATGGCCGCCCACGTGCTCGCTTTTGTGGTGGTGCCCTACCTGCTACAGGCTCTCCTCTATTGAAAAGGTTCATATAGTGGAACCCTAAAAGATCTATTTACATGTTTGTTTACCAGGAAGTGAGTCAGGACCATACCGTGGACAGCTGACTAAACCAAATTTTGGGAAGCTCTTGTGTGACTGTCATGAAACACTGAAGATCATAACGAACCGAGATGACGTCCCCCATTAACATTACTTGCTGCCAGGGCTTTACCAATGCCCCTGGGCAAAGGACCCCATCCTCCTAGCCTCATCACCCAGAGATGATCTGAACGCAGTTGGTGCCAGTAAGGCTGTCCTCTGTCATGCCCTACACTCCCAACACAAGGCTTGGATATACTTCACACTCAGTCTCGCCGAGCACAGTAGAACAGTTGGCACTAAGTTATAGTTAATAGCATTCAACAGTAGCAGTGAAGAAATTGGAGACAAAGCAAAGAGGAGGAGGACTACAACCTCGTTAGTTGGTTAGGACAACAAGATATTAAGTATCCCTTTCTCTCCCAGACTCCCTCCTGGACGACCAAAGATAACTGTTCCACACACTAAGGGTTCGTATAACATAGAATTTTTTTATTTAATCTTAACATTTGTATACAGATTATTTACACTGCTACAACAAGTCAGTTACTGTTAATACGAATATGAGAGACTACGAGTCTCAACTCGACACAAGGGAAATCTGAACCACTTATTTCACGACTTGATGACAGCAACTCAGTTACTTAACTTGATAATTATATACGACCAGAAATTAAACTTAGTCACTTCACTAGGTAACTCAACCTTTGAGTAATCAATGTTCACTTAAATTTGCAGTCTTTACATAAAATTAATTATACTAATTAGTACTTCCCACGACCAGGGACATACGTGTGAAAGTAAGATTGCTGGATTTTAAAGTAATGACTGCATTAACGGCACTTACCTTCAACTTGCATTACACTCTCGTAAAACTGTTCTTCAAACACTTCTACTTACCAGAACCCGCGATGATGCCCATGAGTGGTCGTGACTGTATTCCCCTCCCCAATTGTTTAAGCTGGACACAAGACAGTTTATGTCTGACTACAAAACTCACTGTGATTGCATCTCTCGTATGAGCATAATTATATACACCTTCATACGGATTACTGAGTCGTGATCGATGCACCCAAAACCACCTGTTTCCTAATCCCTGAGACTTTACCTCGACTCACTGGCTTTGACCAGTGCATTAATCTTTGCATCCTCGCAGATAACAGTTCTTTAACCCCTTAACCCGCGAGGCATCACTTTCGTGACGCCCAGGTTGGGAGCAGGGGATCATGCAGCGGGCGTCGCTTTTGGTGATTCTGTGTTATTTTGAATTCACCCGGGCTTCCAAGTGGGGGCTTGTATCTCATCTATCCAGTACTGCCGATATCCAACACTAGTCAGCACTCCTAATCTCATCTGTACTCCCATCCATTGTTGACAATTTAGCCATTTCTCCCCGTTTCTTGACTACCCTCCCTACCCCCCTCCATTACCCTATCCTCTCGCCTGCCCGGCCATGCTACGCTAAGTAAATCTTCCCTGGAATTTTTTCACTGATTTCATCCATTGAAATAAGCCCTATGTTGTATTCTTATACCAAATAATATATACAAGAAAGAAATAAAAGGTAAAGTGAGAGTGCCATACACCTGGAATTGGCTAATTATCACCTGACAACACCTCACGTGCACTCTGTTCGCTAATTTTTCGCTGTTTTTTTCCCCTTGAAATATGCCGTATAATCCTATTTTCGTAATAAATATATACATGTAAGGAGGGAAGGGAGAAGCCTAAGTGATTTTTACATTCACCTGGAACTACCTAATTTATAATGTATTGTCTAGATTTCCTGCCAATCATATCAGTGCTACACAAAGCTGTTTCAAGATTTAACTTTGGGAGCTCTGATTATATATCTCCCTAAGTAGGCCTCTAATCTATTTTCGTAATAAATATACATGTAAGGAGGGAAGGGAGAAGCCTAAGTGATATTTACATTCACCTGGAACTACCAAATTTATAATGTATTGTCTAGATTTCCTGCCAATCTATATCAGTGCTAGACTTAGCTGTTTCAAGAGTTTCCGACTCGTTGGTAGTGCTGAATAACCCTCAAGTAGGCCTCTCAGCACCCGGGCCGGCCCTCCTAGCAGTTCTCTCTCAGATTCCGAAGAGGAGGTACGGCTCATCCTCTTGCTGACTTCCAGGGCCTTTTTTCACCCCCATGCAAGGGCCCTGTGACCTTCACCCCCCTACTAAACCTCGTGTGGAAAGAGGTAAAGGGCTGACAATTGATAAAAGAGTGACTACGATCTTTCTATTGAGTAAAACAGTGCAAGTGGAATTTGTAAATAATGTGTAAATAATGTGTAAACAGCAAGTGAAAGTAATGAATGTAAATATACGTGAACAATGGAAAATAGTTTTATAAGTTACTTCAAGTGACAGTGCATAACACAGTGTAAATAAAATAGAAATGTAAATAACGTAAATAAAATAGAGAACAGACGTAAATAGAAATGTAAATAGAGTAGTATTATAGAGGGAATACGAGTATATACCCTAGGAATTAATGAGAGTGAAAGTTTCACTATAGCATTTCTGAATACTATGAGTTATGAGAGGTGAAGATGAAAGTGACATTCAATCTCAATGCCAGTATACAGGACGAGAAAGTAGATATTCGTATTTTGCAGAAAGAAATTGAATCCCTACAGTGGCAATAAACTAATACTACTGAGAAGGAAACTTATGGATAAAGAACTGTAGATATATATAAGTGTTATGTAGTTATAGAAATATAAAGTGTGAGGGGGTTTTATGAATAATAAATGACAGAGTACCAAGAGCAAACTAAGCGGAGGTGCGGCGGTCAGACGTGCTTTCATAATTTTTCATTGCTTTCACAGTGTTTTTTTTTTGGAGTATGGATCCCAAACTACTTGAAAATCATAGAGTAGTATTTATAGTGTTTATATCTGGCTGTGGTAATCATAATTACGGGTTGTCGGGAACTGTAAAGTGGAGACTTCGTTACTACAACTTCAGAGGTCTCCACAAGTCCCTACGGTAACTGACGAAGGCTCAACAAACATTCCAGGAGAAAGCTGAAGAGTATGTGCCATAAGTATATTTAATTTTAATATTCTAGGACTAATAACTGATTTTTGGCAAATATTTTTTGAGAGTCTGTCGGAGCCCGAATAACCCCAGCGGCTACGCAAACACGCAAGGCTGTCGGTAAACATGCCCACGGTGTGAGGGGTTAACCCCCTTAACCGCGAGGGGAGTCACTTTGTGACGCTCGCTGGGAGAACAATGGATCGTGCCGCAGAGGTGTCACTCTTGTGATTCTGTGTTATTTTGAGATTCACCCGGGCTTACAAGTGGTGGCTTGTATCATCTATCAGTACTGCCAATGTCCAACACTAATCAGCACTCCAAATCTCACCTGTACTCCCATCCATTTTTGACAATTTAGCCATTTTTCCCCGTTCCTTACTCCTCTTCCTACCTCTCCTCCATTACCCTGTCCTCTACTTCTCCCCGGCCGCGCTGCGTTAAAACAAATTTCCCCCGGAATTATCCACTGATTTCATCCATTGAAATAAAGCCCCTAAGCCCCTATTCTTATACAAAATAATATATACCAAAAAGAAATAAGGTAAGTGATTAGTGCTATACACCTTGATTTGGCTAATTATTACCTGACAACACCTCACGTGCACTCATTCGCTAATTTCCCGGAAATTGCCCCTTTGAAATATACCGTATAATCAATTCTCGTAATAAAAATATATATAAGAAAAGAGGAAAGGAAGAGAAGCCCAAGTGACATTTACATTCACCTGGAACTACCTACTTTTTTCTGTATTTTTCGAGATTTTCCTACTAATGATTTTTTTAGCATGTACTGCTACTGTCCTACCTATAGTCAAGCTTTTCCCCTAATCTCATCTGCACTCCCATCCATTGGTGACAATTTAGCCATTTTCCCCCGTTCTTGACTCCCCTCCCTAACTCCCTCCAGTACCCTCTCACACCCCTCCCTACCTCACCTCCTTTACCCTTTCCTTTTGCCTGCCCCTGCCACACGCTACGCTAAAGCAAATCTCCCCCGGATTTTTCCACTGATTTCATCCATTGAAAGAAGCCCTATGCCCTATACTTATACAAAATAATATATACTAAAAAGAAATAAGGTAAGTGATAGTGGTATACACCTGGAATTGGCTAATTATCACCTGACAACACCTCACATGCACTAGTTCGCTAAATTCCCATGGTAATTTCCCCTTTGAATTATGCCATGTAATCTATTTCATTAAAAAAAATATAAATAAGAAAGGAAGGAAGAAGCCTACCAATAATTTCTTAGCATGTAAGTTAGCAGCTGTCAGCCCCATTGTCACTGTCAACCCTTGCCTTCTCAGATAAGCCACGCCATTCAGTTCCTTGTCCTCCTCTGTGGTCAAAGCATGTCGCACTCGCGCCCCGCCATTTCCGCCGCTTCTGCGCCCATTGCAAAGGGCCCCGTGACCTCTACCCCCAGAAAAACTCGTGTGGGAAGCAGGAAAGGACTAAGTGACTCTGCAGTGGAACGTGAACTAGCCGAATTATCAATGATAATGATGGATAGTGACTATGATCCTTCGGGTGATTCGTGTGATGAGCCGGGTGAGGAAATCGTGCCAGAAACTCCTAGTACGAGTGCTTCAGTGTCCCAAGTTATCCCAAGCTCCAAAGGAAAGGAGCCCTTAGTGCAGCAAGGGAAGGAATTTGGGAAGGGAGTGAAAAGACTGCGGCTTAGCCCCGGAACAATGGCCCCACATGACCCAGCTCGCCATGAGTCACGAGGTGAATCACCTCCCGTTTCCCAAGCCCCACTTCACTCATTTCTTCCTCTTCTTCTGCTGAATTTTCTCCGGAGTCTTCGTCGTCGGAGTCGCCACCAGCATCAACAGTGAAGGCAGGCCGTAGAGGAAGAGGTAAATCCCTGACCCGTAAAAGTAGAGTTGCCAGTAGAGTAAGGGCTGCTAGTGCTGTACGGCAACCCAGGGTCAGTGCGAGTGACCTTGAACCAGATAAATCTGCCTCACAGCCACCCTCCACCCTCACCCACCCTACACCGCCACGACAGGGAATCCTGGACGCCTTCGCGTGGACGGAAGGGTCCGATTTTGTCCCAGAACATCTTGATTTCAACGAGAGTTCCTCAGGGATACAGCCTGCCTTCAATCTTGACGAGGATGCTGAGTGTGTTGACTTCCTTTTGGCCTTCCTCGATGACGAAGTCATGCAGCACATATGTGATGAGACCAACAGGTATGAATCACAACGTGCTGCAAGTGGTACAGGTGCAGCCAAGATGCAACAGTGGTCCATGCTGGGAGTGCAGGAGCTGTATGTGTTCTTCGCCCTCATGCTTCTCATGCCACACTCAAAGAAGCATGAGTTGGAAGAATACTGGTCCATGGACCCCTTACTACCCTCACCCACCTTCAATAAGTACATGGCCAGAGATCGCTTCCAGAACATCATGGGAAACCTGCACTTTGCCAACAACGATGTACCTTCCCAAACCGACCCACTCTGGAAGATCCGGGAGATTCTGAGCAGAATGAAGGATAAGTTTATGACATTCTTCCACCCCTTTCAGAAGGTTGTCATTGACGAATCCTTGGTTTTGTTCAGAGGACGTCTTAGGTTTGTGCAGTACATTCCAAGCAAACACCATCGCTTTGGAATCAAGTTCTTTGTACTGTGCGACTGTAAGACGGGGTACATCCTTGACTTCGTCATTTATTCAGCCAGCACTGTCGATCTTGATAAAACACACCCCTTGGCTTCTCAGGCTGTGTAGTGAAAGTGCTCCTTGAAAGGTATTTTGGTGGGAATCATGTGCTGTATACAGACAACTATTATACAGCACCGAAACTTGCCAAATACCTTTCAGAGCACGGCATCGGCTCCTGCGGCACTGTCAAGAGTAATCGTGCCCACTTCCCTAAATTCCCAGAGGCAGGAACCTTGCAGCGAGGAGACGTGCACCTACGCAAGTCTGAGAAGATGCTGGCAATACGGTGGCATGACAAGAGGGTCGTGCACATGCTCACCACCGTACACAAGGGGGAACTGAAAGACAGTGGGAAGGTCGACCGTAGGACAGGCGAACCTGTGAGGAAACCTGATGCTGTCATAGACTACAATATCAACATGCGGCTGGTGGACAAGTCCGACATGATGATTGGAGAGATCGACTGCCTCAGGAAGAATACTAGGTGGTACAGGAAAGTTTTTCTGCATCTCATAGACATGACGATGCTGAACGCCTTCATCCTGTACAAGATGAAGGTCAAGCCACCCAAGTCCTTCTCCCTGAGGTTGTTCGCCAGGACTTGTGTTCAGCAGCTGCTTGAAAGATATGGTAAGGTGACAGCAGCAGCTCCAAGGCGCCATGCAGTAAGACTTCCCGACAGACTTGAGCAGAGGGCGTACATGGATCGGCACAGACTGGTGCAAATGCCTGCCACAACCAAGAGGAAGGCTGCGATCCGCAGGTGCCAGGTGTGTGCACATACCACCCGACGCACACCTGAGCACAAACGCACCTCTTGGCAGTGCGCTGAGTGCCAGGTTCTACTTCATTACCTGCTTCTTTGATTACCACAGCCAGAAGCAGTTCTAAAAGTGCAAGTGGGAAATGAAAATAATGTGTAAATAATGTGTAAATAGCAAGTGAAAGCAATGGATGTACATATGATTGAACAGTGTAATATAGTTTTATGTTACTGCAAGTGACAGTGAATAACATAGTGTAAGTAAAATAGAAGTGTAAATATTGAAAATACAATAGAAAATGTAAATAGAAATGTAAATAATTAGTAATATAAGAATATGAGTACAAATACTTGAGGTTATAACAGTGAAAGTGAATCCGTGGCTCTCTACGTATTTTACTGAATGAAAAATTGAATGACTTCAGTGACAATAAACTAATACTACTGAAGGAAACTTATGGATAAAGACTGCAGATATATATAAGTGTTATATAATAATAGGAATATAAAGGGTGAGTGTTTGTTTGAATAATAAATGACAGAATACCAGCGGCGAACTAGCGCAAGTGGGAAGGTCATACGCGCTCGTAATTTTCATTGCTTTCACAGTGTTTTTTTTTTTTGGAGTATGGATTCCAAACTACTTGATAATCATAGAATAGTGTTTCTAGTGATAATATCTGGCTGTGGTAATCATATTACGGGTTGTCGGGAAGTGTAAAGTGGAGACTTCGTTACCCAACTTCAGAGGTCTCCACAAGTCCTACGACGAAGGCTCAACAAACATCCCAGGAGAAAGCTGAGGTATGTGCCATATGCATATTTAATTTTTAATATTCTAGGACTAATAACTAATTTTG